>NW_026526991.1:60811930-61254500 GCF_024362965.1 Panthera pardus | reverse complement strand
CGTCAGGTTCAAAGGCAAAACTTTGAGTCAGTCGCAGCATTGCCCTTACATATCAACTGACCGGTCAGACTGACGTTGTGGGACATCTGGCACATTCAGGACTTGCCTCTGTCTCGGTCTCCCCATCACATCTGCCCTAGTCTCGCCATGTCCACACACACACACACACACACACACACACACACACACACACACCTGCAAGTAAAAGTTCTCTTCGTTTCCCTTTCACCTCTGTGCGCACGTCCCTGACTTTGTGTCCTGCAGCAGTCTGAACCCCGGAAGTGAGGAGAAGGGTGAAGTTGATGCCTGCCCTTGCAAAGGGATCCAGGTAAACCCTGTTCAGTTCCTAGTCTCCAAGCATGAGTGTGAGGGTAGGGAGAAAGTTCGGGCCTCTAAACCTTCCCAAACCTTCCCAGGGCCAGGAGAAGGTCCAGACGCTGCCAGGCCCTAGAGCCGTAACCTGCTCCACCGCTCTCACCCCCCCCTCCCCCCCCCCCCCCCCCCCCCGCCACCAATGCAATTACTATTCATAGTGCACAGCTGGGTGATTAATGACCTGATTAATAATTACTCAGGCTAATAAAATAATTAATTAATTTGGCAAGCCATTATTTATCTGTTCATCCTCAGCCTGAAACTCTGCAACTAGGAGTTTGGGAATCTCCCCTCCAGGCTATTTCAGAAATGTGATCATTAATATGGGCAGGGAAGGGTGGGGGATGGGTCTTCTCCATCCTGAGACCCTACCAAGGTGGGAGAGGAGAGCGCCTGAAGGCTTTCTGAGAATGCGGAAGGGCAGAAGGGCTGAAACAGACTGACCTGGCAACCTCAGGCCCTGGAAAGAGCTGACCAGGGAGGTCTGGGGGGGTGGGGGTGGGGTTACCCTTTTTGCAGGGAGAGGGGGCACAACAGGAAGCTTGGTGGGGGGAGCTGAGCACCCAGGTTTGGGGAATTCGTGGATGTGTTCTCTCCAGCAAATGATTGATGACACCATTTTCAACAAATGATCTTTATCTCGCCTCTTGTCTCCCAAATTTATGATTTTGCCCCCAAGCCCCAGGCTAGACAAGCAAGGACTGAGTGAGCGCTGCGGTGGGGGTGGACTGACTTGGGGTGGGGTCCAAGAAGAAGCGGGGTATCTCTGGGTCTCTGCAGGAGGGAGAAGCCTCCCCCTACCGTCTGTTTCCGGGCTCTTGAGAAACAGCCCTGCACAGAACTTAGATTTGGGTCTCCAGAGGGTCTGGAGCACCCCCCTCCCAGTAGGGAGGGGAGCAAAGAACAGGGTGAAAGAGGGACAGCTGATCTCCTGGGGTTGGGAAGGGAAGCCGAAGCCCACCCTGGTGGTGAGGGAGCCCAATCAGTCTTTAAACAGGCAGAGGTATCCCTGCCATGTTCCAGGCCCAGAGGCAGAAACAAGACATCGATTCTCCATGACTGGAGAAGCTGAAACACCAGTTGGTCATTCACCAAACAGACCTATATTGAGCTGCCAGCATGTGCAAGGACAAATAAAAACCAGACCTTGCCCTAGAGGAGATCAAATACTTGTGGGGAAAAACAGACTTGTAAAGTCTGTCCCAGGGTAAGTGCCCTAAAAAAAGAGGTGTGTATGAAATCCATGGGAGCACAAGAACATCCTGGGGGTGTCAGAGAAAAAGTCCCAGAAAGAAGGGGACATTCGAACTGGGCTTTGAGGAATGAGTAGGAATTTGCCAAGAGAAAATGGAAAGTATGTACAGAGACTCAGAAGAGCAGGAAGCGTTTGGAGAACTGTGAGCTGGGAGGCAAGGAGGTAACCTGATGAGATGTGCAGCCAGATGGCAAAGGATGCAGGTGCCCAGAGCAGGCGAGCTACTAGAGGTTTAAGTAGAAGAGTGATCTGCACTGATTTGTGTTTTAGAAAAAGAATGTGGAAGGTGCAGAGGAGAGAAGGTAGGCAGAGGGGCCGGTTAGAAGGATGAAGCATGTCCAGGCTGGGAGATCCTGAAGGACTGACAGTGGGGATGAGGCGGTGGCCAGGGGGCTGGGAGCAGGAGGGTTGGATTTCAAGCCTCCGTAAGTCATAAAAAGGCTGTAAGCAGAGGCTGCTGAGATTTTCCTCACTGTCTATTGCCTCCTGTCCAGCGTGTGTGCGGCGATGGCAGGAAACCTGGGACTTTAATGAACCCACACTTCCAAGGGGTGGATTGGAACTGGACCCTCCTCCTGAGAGCTGAGGAATAGAGCTAGCTAGAGGTAGCCTGGCTAGAGGGTAGGACGTCTGGCTTCCGTCCGGTTTCAGCAGGGGGGTGTGGCCAGGAGAACGGAGGTATGCAGAAACCTGCCCAAGTGGTGACCACAGGGGAGGGGGGCGCGCGGCGGTGCCCCCGGTGGCCAGCAGAGGGCGTGCGGGAGGCGGGCCGGACCTAGCAAGGGCGGCAGCGAGTTGGGTGTACGGGCCTGGGCGCCCTCTGCTGGGGGCCGGGCCTGGAAGCCGCGACTCGGTTCTCCTACTGTGGGGTCTCCCATTCCAGGTTTCTGGGGCTGCGCCCAGAATCCTCCAGGAAACTAGCGTCCTGCCCTGGAGAATCGGATCCTAGGTCTGGGACGGTCAGTTCTGGGGACCACCCGTCTCATTCTTGGGTTCCCTGTCTAGCATCGCCAACAGTTGGCTCTCCAGCTTTTGCCTTGATCGCCTCCAAGGACCGGGACTGGACCTGGCACCTCCCAAAGCCTCAACTTGTGTGTGTGACCTATGCCAATGCACGGCAGGTCTGCGCGGCTTGAGCTCCCACAGCTCACAATTTGCATAAAACAAAATGCTTTGGGGCGCCTGGGTGGCTCAGTCGGCTAAGCGTCGGACTTCAGCTCAGGTCACAATCTCTCAGTTCGTGGGTTCGAGCCCCGCGTCGGGCTCTGTGCTGACGGCTCAGAGCCTGGAGCCTGTTTCAGATTCTGTGTCTCCCTCTCTCTCTGACCCTCCCCCGTTCATGCTCTATCTCTCTCTGTCTCAAAAATAAATAAACGTTAAAAAAAAAAAAATGCTATCACTTTCATTGCTTCACAAAGTCCTCCTTTCAACCGCCTGGGAAGTGAACAGGGCAGGATTACATCCTCATGTCACAGATGAGGCAATGGAGGCTTCAAACCGAGGTCACACGGTCAGTAAGTGCAAGACTTAAAACCAGGCCTCCCCCGCCCCCCCCCCCCGGCTATATTTGTGTCCCTACTGTGTGCTGATCGAGGTGTGGTCCCAGTTCACAGATGAAGGGTCACCCAGGGAAACAAACTGGAGGAGTTAGAGGACTCCTGGTCTGCCTGGCACGAGTAGGACGAGCTTCCTGAAAGACCCCTTCCCTAGGGGTCCAGAGTGGACATTTCAGGCAGTGCCCTGCGCGTGTCAAAGTGGTGGGAGGGAGGGTGAGGTGCCACCGGAGCCCACGTGCAAATACCTCTGAGGAGGTCTGAGCCGCCGGCGGGCGGTCGGAGACTCGGGCTCATCGAGACACTGCTTGTCCCATCCGGTTGAGGTTGGGCCCCGGCAAGCCTCGGGCAAGGGGCGGGGGGGGGGGGGGGGGGGCTGGTCTCTGGGCCACCCGGGCGTCTGTCCCGGTGGGCGGTCAGAGTGAGAGCACCTGGTGGGACACCGCCTACCACTCGAGCCCCGCAGCTTCTTCCGTGGGGGGAAGGGCAGCCGCCTCCATCTAGGTTTCTTCTGCCTGCGTCTAATCTTTAACTTTCTATATTCTCTCTCCTGTCCCCACCTGCCCCACCACCGCTGTCGGGGGTTTCAGGTAACTCGCCTCCAGCCCCGAGAACGATGTCGTCCTTCCCTCACACGACCACCACTCCCTGTCTGATTCCAACGGGGGAAGTCCTGCTTAGTGTCTGACCACCATTCCTCCTGCTGCAGCTGTAGCTCAACCTGACAAATTCTGTCCTCACGGAAGAAACTGAGTGCTTTAACTTTCTTCCCCTTGGCTAATTAATGCAAACCTCCAGCCCTCAACCACGCTGACATCCCATTTCCCCTTCCTGACAAGGCCTTCTTTAGGGGCCGGTTTTGTTTTTTTTTTTTTTTCTCTTTCTCCTGCCTTTCATAGTCAAGGTAATCCAAGGCTGTTTTCTGATTGGCTGCCCCCTCCCTTCCAATTTCTCCATCTCAGTACAGTACCTCCCCAACGGTACGAATATCCAAGTCCCACGCGCCAGGGCCCATAGATGGCCTCAGTTTCTCCGGGGAGGGAATGGCCCCGCCTCTGTGGAGCCCTCCCATTTTGTGAGAGTCCTGCTCAACCGCATCTAAGTCATCTCGTCCTCCCCCAGCTACTGAACAGGACACAGCCACCACATTCATTCATCTCAAAACCATTTATTGAGCGCCTACTATGTGTCCAACCCGAGTTCCTCGCCTCGACTCCCAGCCCTCTGGCTGCTCCCTGGGCTTAAAGGAAGAAGCAGGAGATCCAAGAGTGCGGGTCTCCAGTCCGGAGCGCGGGGTAAGAGAGCTGAAGGTCGTCCGCGACTGGGTGAAGCCACCGGGGTAGGGCGGGGGTGGTCGGACGCCTGCGGGTCTGATGCCCGGGGATCGCAGTCTAGAGGACACTCCACCGGGAAGCCCCCGCCAGCGCTCGACCCAGGCGCAGGATTCCCATTCTTAGCGCAAGGAAGACCCCTTGTGGCTGCTGTGGGAAGAGCCAGCAAGGAAAGGGGGCCAGAGCGGAGATGGCAGTCCCCAACCCAGAGTCCCTTCTAGGTCTAGCCTGGGGGTAGAGACTTGTTCCCCCGGGGGGGGGGGGGGGGAGGCTTGGTGGCTAGCTGTGCCTAGTAATCCTTCGCCCCATTCCCACACCCTCAAAGCCCAACAAGTGGAATTTACGGAATAGAGTCTTCTCGCCAAATCATGAGAAATAACACAGAAACCGTAGCAAGTGTGACTGTGGTTAGACTTCCGGAAGGAGTTCTCTAGAAGTGGATGGGAAGCAGAAGGACAGATCGCAAAGAAGGAATGAAAGAAGACAGGCTTTCGGACCCTCCCCTTCCCTGAGAGAGACCTCTCTGAGGCTGGAGAGGGTGTGGGATTATCATCCCCTGCCCAGCGGCTCCTTCCGGTTCACAGACGGGGAAGGAAGCTCTCGCCAGCAGGCGGGCTCAGGTAGTGCCGGCGCTGCCTGGGGCCGTCCCTCTAACCGCACCTGAGGCTGGGGGATGGGGTGGTTGCACAAGGTCACCATGGGCACAGGGAGGGGACCCCACGTTCGTTACAAGAGACTGTCAGGGTCCGGAGACGGGACCGTCTGGGCAGGGAAGATGCCTCCCACCCCATGTCTGAACTCCTTTGGGGAGCGGAAGAGCCCTGACGACGCCGCGCCCCTTCCCCCAGCCTTTGAAGCCGCCAGCAACCGGGCTCGGGCAGTGTGCATTTGCATATATTTGCATACCCAGTTGCGCACAGCTGCATCCGGCTTTGGGCCATAAATTCGTGGCGGGCGGCTCCGGGCAAGCGGGCCCCACGCGGGGCGGGCGCTCTCTCCACACCCGTCCGCCGCCCCTGTTGGACGCCCCAGGTGCCGGAGGGTTCTCACGGTTCCCGGCGCTGCGGCCGGCGCAGCCCTGCCCTTCCCGCCTTCCCCCACCCCGGCTCGCGCCACCTCCTGGGCTTCTGTCTGCGTCGCACTGCCGCAGGCCAAGCCTGAAACCCCTGTTCCCGGTTCCTTCGTCTCTCTGGGACTCGATCGGCTCCTTGTGTCCTGAATGTATTCACCTGTCTCTGCGGCCTTCGGACCAGGGGCTTCTGGCCAGATTTTCCTGCCGGCGCCAGTGTGTCGTCTCCTAGGTGGTAGTCCTGCCTCCGGGGGTCCCTTGCTGAAAAACAGGTCTGATTGCGGTCGAGAGCTTAAAACTCCGTGGACTCCCGAGGCTAGCAGAATAGAGCTTATATTTTTCACTCGTGCCAAGGGAAAGCCCCTCACATTCTGCCAGCGTCTCTTTTTAGCTTGGCCTCATCACCTGCATTGTAGCCAGACCCAGGCACACAAAACTGCAGGGGATCCATTAAACTCATGAGCGCTCCCTCAGCCTGGCCTTTCCCAGCGCCTTGTTTCCACCTGGACTGCCCCTCCCTGTTGTTTGTTTGACAAACACGCTTAAATGGGTGCTAAAGCGTTCCCTCTGGGAGCTCTGGGGAGAGCTCCTTAAGTTCTCTCATCTCTGGAAACTTCTAATGATATCTCCCGCATACACGTTTGGGTAGCTGCACCCACCAGATTGCGGGGTTCTCTCAGTTAAGACAGAAACCATGTCTATTCATTGCTGTGTCCCAGTTCCGAAGCACACAACCTGACACCCAGGAGATGCTCAGAAATACTGAATGAGGGAGGAAGGAAGGAAGGAAGGAAGGAAGGAAGGAAGGAAGGAAGGAAGGAAGCTTGTGATTCTCCCAGGCACTCTGTATGTGTGGAATATGACACACATAGACACTCAGGACTCTGCTGAGTGCCATCCCTTACATGATATCTGTGAGCCCACAGGAGAGTCCCTCCTCCCTCTCCAGTTCCTTTTTGGTCCATACACCCCTAAGATTGTGAGAGGTGAGAAACCAGGAGGATGAGTGGAGAGTTGGTGCAGTGAGAGAGCACTGGACTCAGAGTCCAGAGATTTAGGGTCAAACTCTATTGCTGCTTGACCTTGGAAAAGCAACTTCCTTCCTCTGAAGCTATCTCCTCAACTGGGAATCATGAAAATAATATTGACCACTTAATAGGGACTTCATAATGATTGAACGCAATATTTCAGGAAATGCTCGCTATGTGTCATTGCAGGCAGATGATACGAGGATCCATCTTGCCCCTTCCCTTGGGGAGGAGAGCACCTCCAGTAATGATCCCACTTCAAAAAGTGTAAAGGATTGAGGTTTCCAGGGCCTCGGATTTCACCAGTAAGCATTCTGCCAGAACCTGTGGGACAGCAAGACATTTACCCTGAAGGGTGGAAGGCCTACCTACTTATGGGCTTGATGGTCCTCACTGCTGTTCCCTCGATGGCTACCAGGGGGCAGCAAAAAACCCCAAATCACCTCAGACTGCCTGACACCTTAGAGAGGCAGGAGACCCTTCTGGGCCATCTTCTGAAAACTGCCTGAATCAGCATCCCCAGCCCCCTCTGCTGTTGTTACCGTCCCTTCCCAGGCTTGTCTTGGTGTGCTTCCCCTCCCCTCACCCGACCCCCCCCCCCCCCCCCCCCGTGCCTCCTGTTTTTTCCTGTGGCTTTGCTGCTCCCTTGGCCCATCTATAGCAGGCTCCTCCACACCCAATTGCCCATCCTGCCCTTGATTTTGAACAATCTTGCCTTCAGTAGGCATCCCAGCATTGGGAAGGACACAGGCAAAAAACTGCTGGGAACAGAACACAATGGGGAATTCTGGGGAAGGTAGAGTTGGGTTCCGGACCCAGCTCTTACCACTAATCGACTGACCCCTGGGACAGATCGCAAAGGGTGTAACTCTGAGTTGTGAAGTGTAAATGCATTCAGTGCATGGAAAGCTCTTTCTGCTGGATGCTTGTCTTATTAAATGTTCGTCCCTCTGACTCTGCCCAGGGTTCACCCTACCTCAGGCCGGGGCCTCCCTCATACCAGCCCTATTTCCCATCTGGTCTCAACTTTCTTGATGACAAGACCCTTCTTTGTTGTTCTTCTTCTTAACATTTTTTATTTATTTTATTATCTATTTTATTTCAGAGAGAGAGAAAACGTGTGTGCAAGCGGAGGAGAGAGGCAGAGGGAGAGAGAATCTTAAGCAGGCTCCATGCTCTGGCATGGGGCTCGATCCCATGACCTTGCAATCAGGACCTGAGCAGAAATCAAGAGTCAGACGCTCAACGGACTGAGCCGCCCAGGAGCCCCAAGACCCTTCATTCTTAACACTGACTTTCCATTGGATACATACACCAGGTCCTATCCCATCAGGAGATGCAGCCTGGATTCAGCTTCACACCAGAGAGGGGTGTGCCCAACATGGAGGGAATTCACATAGGGCTCCAACCCACTCCCACCCAGAGAGTCCCAAACAGGCATTTTCTGGGCGAGACAACCAGCAACTCCGTTACCTTACAGGAGGCCGTATGTGTGCCCGCATGTGTGTCAAGGATTGTGACATCCATGAGCCTGGGCATCACTGGAATGCCCTGCCCTCTCCTCCCACTCCCCCAGACAGGTGGACATGCTGAAATTGACCCTGCTAAGACTCTCATCACCTTCCTTTGGTTGTCGTGGTGCCCAGGAGGTGCCTGGACACCACCCAGGTGCTCCTCCCTCATGCAGTGCCTTTTCCCCCTCTCCCTACATACCTCACCTTTCTTACTTTTCTGTTTCCTCTTTTCTTTCCCTCTCCCTTTATGCACCCACTCTTTCTCCTCCCATTTCCTCTCTCCTCTTCCTTCTGAGGTTGGTCTCTTCCCATCCTTCTCACCCTCCAGAAATCCTTCCTTTCTCCATCTCAAATGCTTTCACCTGTTCCCCTCAGGGAGCTCTTCATCATCTTCCTCCAATTCCCTGGCTCTGTCCTCTGTGCTTCCCCACCAGGGCCCTAATGATTTATGAGCCATTTTTTGGAGATCCCAAACTCAGAAACCGCCTTCTGATGCTTCAAGGAACATAATGCGCAAACTCCACCACGGGGACAGCCTCGGTGATAAGGGTATTGAGAGCAGGGCAGTCCTGTGCAGAAAGTAGGACTGTGGAGCTGGGACCAGAGCTGGACAGTCTGGGCAGTGAAGGTCTTGCCAAACAGTGTTGGGTATTCTCAGTGAGTTTCACCCCTGTTGGTGATGACGAAGACAAATCCAATCTCTCTTGATGTCACATCATGTCATTCTTTAAATTATGTTCACATCCTTATTCACTGTTCATCCTTCAGAAAGTCTGTAATGACTACTCCCCAAGCACCAACTATGTCTTAGACCGTGAGCTCCAGAAGGCAGGGATGACACGGAACTCCCATCGATAAAACTCTTGGCTTTGAGAGCTCTCCAGGATGCTCAGGAGGAGGCAACAGAGGGCATGTGGGTACAGGGGAGACAGAAATAACTGAGGTGCAGAGATATAGATCTGGGGGTCATGAGCAGTCGTGCTTATCATAAGCAGTGGCTGAAATGGTGAGAGTGGATGAACTATCTCAGGAGGAGGAAACAGTGCGATGAGAACAAGAGCTAAGAGGGGAACCCTTGGAACCACCACTATTTCAGAGGTACGAGGCTGAGATAAAACGGCCAGAGGGGTAGGAGGGGGGCCTTGCAGACCCTGGATCCTGCTAGAATCCATACCTAGTACCTTCACGATCATTTTAAACAGTAATTGTTACCAATACATAGTGCTCTGGAACTATTTTATGATGTTAAGTGAAAAAACAAAAAACAGAATGGTCCACACACTACATAAAAACAAGAATTTGTCTCATATAGGGGCACCTGGGTGGCTCAGTCGGTAAGTGTCTGACTCTTGATTTCAGCTCAGGTCATGATCTCGTGGTTGGGAGATAGGACCCCACGTAGGGCTCTGAGTTAGAGCACCGAGCCTGCGGGGGATTCTCTCCCTCTCTCTGCCCCTCCCCGGCTCGTGCATATGTGCCCCGCCCCCCAATAAATATGTTTTTTAGAAAAGAGAGAATTTGTCTCATATGGACAAAATCTGGTCAAGCACACACACAAACATCAACATGTATTCATTATATTAACATGACAGAATTACACTTTTCCCAATGTTTCCTTATATCAATCTTCTATTATAATAAAAGACAAAATATTTTGTGAAAAATGAAATCATTATTCAACATTTGAGGCGAGTACCCACCCACCCCCCCATGCCAGGAAACTGATACCCAGAAGGGGAAATTAATTTGCCCAATATCACACAGCCTATGAATGACGAAGCCTGACTTGAACTTTCACTTAATGATCCCCCCCTACCTCGTAGTGGGGCTGTTCTGGGCTGGTGCTTCGGCTAATTCTGGAATGAGGTCAGTTGTGAGCTTCTATTGCTTCGTGACCTCTCTCAGCGCACACTTTAGCAGGCCACTCTTCGTGTGTTTGGCCTTCCAATAGCACGCTCTCCCTGAGGCCCTCTCTGCCTCCCTGCCTTTCCACCTGAATGGACACAGTGCCTGCAATTTTCTGCTTCTGATCTGTATGGCTGTCCTGGTGCAGAGCTAAGAGCAGCTTTCGTTTGCCTCCTCCACTAGAGGATTTCTTCCTCTAGTGGCCCAGAGAAGCCCGCACAGCACCTTCCAAGGCCTGTCCCGGGTGTGCAATCCAAAGCACCTTTCCATCATATTCATCAACCAAGTTGAGGATTATCTGCTACCTTGAATTACCTAGGCCATTGCTTCCCCTCCATTAGCTGCAACTTGGACCCAGTGGGGTTTCATAGATTCACATGAGCACAGTGTATTTTTTGAATTCTCATAGACACACAGACCTACCATTTCTTTGGGAGGAAGGGGGAGCTGTGTGCCCCAGCTCCTCTTCGGAGACAGCAATAGCTACTCAGTTCTGAGGAGTTTCTAAGGCACATTAGGGTTCCCCCCTGAGACACCTGTACTGCCAACCCCCAGTCTCCCCTCCCCCATACACGGTCCCCCTCATACACTTCCTGAGACCACTTGAAGCGGGATTGGGGATTGAGGGAAGGAAATGTCAAGATTCCAGGCCCTCCACCCCCCACAGCCCGGTAGAAATGAAAGCCCTTCAGCATTGCTGCCAAAGGGCCTCCTGAAGTGATCAAAATATATTTTAGGTTTTCAGGGCACTCGTCCAGTTCAGAGCAAAGACTATTCTAACTCAGAACACATGAGGGTAAATGCTAAGTTGATTCATTGCCCAGAGCTCTTCAGAAGTGAAGTGCCAGCCGTCTGTGTCTGGGTGAAGAAGACATTTTGCCTGGAGCAGAGAATGCGGCCTTGCAGGCCCCTCGGTAAGCTTGCACACCCCTCGCATCTGGGTTCTGGCACACACACGCCCCCCGCGCCCCCCCACCCCAGCGTCTGTTCCTCCAAGCCCCTCATCCCCCACCCTTCCTCATTTCATTCCACTCACGGGGACAACCTTGTACCTCCTTCTCTCCCTCTTCCATGTCCTCTAACCAAGCAATGTTGTCCCTAGCCACACCTGACCCAGCTCCTTAATCCAAACTGGAAAGCCTCTTCTCTGCCTTGAGTGAAAAAAGCAAGGTGGGTGTAAATACACTCGATCACTCACTCTCCCTCACTTCCCTCTATCAGCAGGCTCGGCCTGCCTTTTAGGAGTGGTGGAGAGAATCAGGGAAATGGTTTCTACCTGCCCCCATGATCCATTAGGTTGATGAGTGGGGCAACAAGAAACTTCCAATGGAAGGAAGTTTTTATTCCTATGTTGAAAGGCAGGAAAAATTCAGACAGAAACAAGGAAGGATCCAGTTGGTTTAGCCGGACTGCAATCCGGTCTCCAATCACCTCGAGGAGGGTTATGAAATTACCAAGTGATTATCTTAACATTTTTAACAGAAAATTACCACACAGAGAACAGACTCCGTTTTTGTGGGGATGACAAGGGTCTCTCTCACATACAAAATCATGAACAACCCAATTAAAAATAGGAACTGCTTTTCAAGGTTAAGAGTCCTGTTTTAGTCATCATTGCTGAGAGAAATCAGGAGGGTTGAGGATGGAGAGATGCTTCAGTCCCCAAGAAGAGAAGGACTCCCCTTCCCCCCACCTGCAAAGTGGAGGAGGGGGAAAAAATCTGTATTTTACTTTCTCTCTCAATTTCTTCCTGTGAGCTTTCTTATTAGCTGTGTATTCCTAGAGACAGGGAAATAAAAATGGGGAGAGGAGAAAAGGGAAAAACAGTAACTGAGAAAGGACAACGAGCAGGAGAAAAAGGAAGAAGGAAGAAGGGCAGAGAAAAGATGGAAAGCAGGGGCATCCTCTGTATCCTGGTCTCAAAGCAGGAGAGGTTTTCCCCACCCTCCGCAGAACCTTTGAGAAGCAAGTAGGCCAGACTTGCTCTCTCCTGGGAGCATCGTGGCGGCTCTGTCCCCTCTACCTTCCAGGTCCCTGTGCAGATAAGACCAGAAAGGTGAGAAGGGAACTAGGGGAAGGGGGGCACATGACAGAGGACAAAGGCGCTGTCAGGCCCAGGTCTCTGGGAGTTGAAACGTAAGGCAGCAGAAGGTTCCAATGTTGGGCAGAGGGATCAGGGGGAACAGGCGGCAGAGAGGTGCTGCATGGTTGTTGGAAACAGAAGGAAGGAACGGTCCATCCTGGGCACACACAACATAGGCAGGGGCTTCAGTTCACCTGTCCTCCTCTCCAGAGCTGCAGATCTCACCTGCCCCCGCCCCCACCCTCGCTGCAGACCTAGAAGCTGAATTTTCTCGCTGCAGCCAGCAGCTCACGGCCGGCCGGCTTCCTTCCCCAGAAAACAGCAGCAGCAGGAAAGGGGAAGAAAGGAAGGAGTGCAGCGATAATACCAAACCTTTGCATCTCAGCAGCCCCCAAATTTATAAGCCAGCCCAATTCTCAGCCTCTCTTCCTCTCTCCCTGGCTCATAACCAAATGATCACACAAGGCTTTTCTGAGAAAAGGCATGAGGTATCGCCTCTCCCCATCTGGGAGGGAGCATCACATTATACACAGAAAGAGATGCACCTGTTTCCAGAGGTGGCATGGGGTAGAAAGAGCTCATAAAGAGTCCCAGATTGTTGCAAGAAAGATAATAATTTGATGGGGTTGAAATTAAATGTCCAAATTGAGGCTGCTTATGAAATTTAAACGGGGTGGGGAGAACATGGGGTGGGGAGACCAGAAATGAGAAGGAAAAAGACAAAGAAAGAGAAAAACACACACGATACAGTAGACAAAGGGGAGAAACCATAAAAAACACAGACACAAATAAAGACAGAAGCTGAGAGAGGAGGGAGCCAGCACCTGGAAAGCAAGATGTTACAGCTGCAGAGGGGGTGGGGGAAGTAGGAGGGCAGAGGCAGGGAAAGGAAACAAAGGCCGAGGAGACAAGGACCAGACCTTTCCCCTCCCACGCCTTCAGCCCGTCCCCAACTGTAAGCAGGAGGGTTCGAGAGGTTTCTCACTCGGTCTTTACCTGCCCCCCATCTCTGCCAGAGTAAGAATCCCCAGTGCCTGTATGGCACGCTCACCACACCAGCTGGCCCCAGCTTTTGCCTTGTGCCCCCACCCTCCTCCACGGGTCACTTGGGTAGCAGCTTGGCATGTCCTCAGGATGTAATGGGTTCCCCTCTTGCACATGCTCATGTGCAGCAGCCCTTGACAACCGGGGCTCCCGCTCCCCTCCAAAGGTAGAGGCTGCCAGGGGGCCCCGCTTCCTCTAACAGACCACGTGCACTCAGCAACCCACCTAAGCACAGACCCCCACACTCGGTCCTGCAAGTTCCCCCGGCTGTCAGTGCCGCATCGATCTCACTAGCTCCGCAGCTCTTTAGGGGAGACAAAGGGGGAGGCAAAACAGCCCGGCTCCGGGCTTGCCCAGCACACGGAGAGGCAACATTCCTGGGAGAAGAGTTATGAGCAATGATGAGCTCATCTGAATGAGGGCCATGCGGGCGTACCCCCTGACACACTGGAGGAAAACAAAAAGCAAGACGCAGTTGTTTAGGAGCGGGGGCGCGGGCGTCCAAACCCCGGAGCCGCACCTTCTGCGGGCCCTGGGCAGAGACAAAGTGGCGCGAGGGTGCGGGAGCTGCTAGGAAAGGGAAGGAAGGGGGCAAGCAGTCCCAGGCTTTGGAGGTGGGAAATAAATAATGTCCAGAAGGGGCTGGCTCTGAAGTGGACCAAATGGCTCTCCTGTCCCATGTTTATGGGGTCATGGACCATTAAACCAGCCAACCTACAGATGTCTTCATAAGACTTTACGAGATTAGGCTGGGGAGACCCTATAACTCAGCAGCAAGAAGGGAAAACGAGAGGGAAGAATTGCAGATAAGAGATGTGGAAACGAGGCCTCAGCCTTCGGGGGGCGGGGGGGGGGGGCGGTTGCAGTTCAGTGGGAGGAGGTCTGGCTTCTGGAACCTCTCTGGCTTCCTCACCCTACTTTGGTGAGAGTTTCTGCCTGTCTCCATTAGATTGAAAAGCGCATCAGGCTTTTACTAATTAATAATTATAAACTATTATTTAACATACTTTCCTCCTAATCCAACTTCCAGTTGCTACCTACCCCCACCCCACCACGTTCCTGACCCACAATCAGGTCCTCAGAGAAACAGTTTCTTTGGCACTTGTGAAGCAAATCAGAAAAGATAATAAAATAGCTATATTTACAAGCTCACGCACATTGGGATTTTCAAGCCTGATTTAGATGGTCAGTATGGTTTTCCACAAATTTTCATAACCAGGAGCGGACTCTTCTGGGGGTCCCTGGGAGGCTGAAGCTAATATTTACTCTCTGGGCCACTACTATAGCGCTGAGTGCATCCAGAGACCAGGAAGGCAGTCTGAACAGGTTATTAGGGAATAGAATAGGGAACAAGGATACATGGTCTCTTATTCCCTCAGGCTTGCGCCACCCTGTGGCGATTTGCAGAAAGTCAGAGACCAACAATCCTCAGGAAAAAAGCCCTTGTTCTGGAAGTCTCGCAGCTCTTTCGGAAAGGCATTTGTGACTAGTTGACATTCCAGGGCCCAAGTTAAGGAAGGGTGTCAGACCCACATCTTCAAAACCACCACTCAGGATCCATATTTGAAAAGCAACCATTTATTAGAACCAATACAAGAGTATGAAAAGAGGGAAAAGAGGGTGGAAGAGGGGGAGAGAATGAGGTCTGCATCAATGTCAGTTGTGGAAACACATAAATTGCCTACTTTTAAACATTTACATTTAAAAGGCGAACATATATATATATCACTTATCCTAAAAAAATAAAAAAAAAATGAAAAGCAGACATGTTTGGCTGAACTAAAACCAAGAAACACAACCAAAACTCCCCCACAAACCAAAAAGATCCATAGAGAATTCAACTTCCCATTTTTCCACTTAGAAATCTGGCTACCAAGTGTGATGTGTTTTGTGACTCAGGATGGGACAGAGTGCGGAAAGAAGCCCAGCCTCTTGAGTCTCTCGGATCCCATCCTGTGAGAAAGGGCAAGGGCTGCTGGGCCACGGGTGAGTCAACTCCTGGCTACTTGGCAGGAGGCAGGAGGTCAGACTGTGCGCTCTCCACCCTCCAGGACTCCACAGAACCACCTGGTGCCACCAGCGCTGAGTGAACAAAGTCCACAGAGCGCGGAGAACCGGAATGTGACTGCAGCAAGGGGCCAGGACCTTGTGCTTTTCCATGGGTTACACATCTAGGGCCAAGGAGAGGGGAAAGGAGAAAGAGCCCTGTGGGGAAGAGGAGCTGGCTGAGCCCACATCTGGGCAAGTAGAAATAGTGTCCAAAGTTTTCCCAAACCGGAGGAAAAAGAGGTCAAGGTCAGATTCAGACTGTGGACACTGAGAAAAAGAGGACAAATGAGTACAGTAAGTTGGATGAAGCTTTAAGGAGTATCACTGCCTCATTCTGAGTGTTAAATGTATCTCTAGACAAAAACTTTCCCACAGTGGCTCTTTTTTGGTAGGGGATGGACAAAGTGGTTATGTTTATTGAACCAGCTGGTTCCTATGGAGAGGCGAGGGTGCAGTGATTCCATTCAGGGGGCAATAAAATCAACGCTATAAATTCAGCCCACTGTGTTCATTTTGCTCCTGAGACAGCTGGAGTCTGCTCCAATCCCATGGGGAACAGGACCTTAACACCCAACCTGCAGAAACAAGCAATAGCGTCCCTGCCTCGTGGTTCCCTAATCCAATACTCTTGGGTCTGAAACAGCCTCTCTTCGTGGATGCAAGACATAGAAAATACTAAGTGCCTTCCCCCATGACATCCTAAGTCTGGACTATTAAGACTCCAACATTCACAAAAACACTGTCAACATCTGAACTAGCAGCTTTGATGAGGGGTGGGGGTGGGGGGCAGAGAACTTGCCGAGGTCACTGGCAGTTCCAACCTTGGGACAGCTCAGTGAGGACTAAAGCCCGTGTCAGGCCTAGACTTTAGACTTCGGCTCAAGGCATCCTCCAGCGAGGACCCTACGGTACTCTACCAACTTTGATTTACAATGCCTCACAACACCCCTGTGAGGTAGGTCAGTATCATTAACCCCATTTGACAGATGGGGAACTGAGGCATTGGAAGGAGTGACTTGCCCAAGGTCAGCCATTATGAATCAGTTGAGGAGGTTGGCACACGTAGTCAGCATCCACTCAATTCTTGTTCCACTCCCCAGGGCATTTTACTTCTTAGGGCGCACTTGCAAGCAAAGGAAGTCAGCAGGTACACCTTACACTGCAAACTAGATGATCTCCATCAACCCACAAGTATTAACAGAGGGCCTATTCTTTATCTGGCATAACACAAGGAAGCTTGGAGACACAAACTGCTTCTGAAAGCCACGTGTTAATGGATATTCTGCAAATAAAATCCCATTTCAAGCATTAAGGGCATGAATTCTTTCATAAAGAAATATTCACTTTATCGTGAAGGACTAAGTCACGCTGATTTCCCAGAGTTCTGTGTGAGAACCCCTACTCCTAAATCCTGAAATTCAAGAACAAAACCTCATTTAAACAAGAACCTTGTCCACAGCAGTGATCTTGATCGTGCGTGGAGTTGCAAGGTTGGGAGGGGAGAGGGTGGGGGGCAAGATTAGCAACAACAGTGCCGGTGGCAGCAGCAGTCCCTATGGAACGAGGCAGGAGGCAGGGATCCTTCTGCTGCCACTGTCCTTCCCCTCAATGGCCACAAGGCATCTTTCCAACTTTCCGTCCCAGCCCAACCTCAGGAGTTGCAGTATCTTCATGAATGGCTCTCAAAATTAAGGATGTGAATGGTGACCCCTAGTTTTCCATTCAGGGAGAAGGGATAAAGTGTTCTCTAGAACTACTTGTAAGACTCTCGTAATATTCTTTAAAATCCTGACAGGGGCCTAACTTTTTGACAAAAGAAAGCTAAAAGGAAAAGCACTTTCCCCCCTCCTTTGGACTACGGCTGGACTCTGGTAGTAATGATTAAGACCCTTGTCCTAAAACTAGGGGGAAAAAAACTAAATACACAGTCAGTCCCAGCTTTGAATCAAATCCTAAAGCTACTGGAAACTGCAAAACACGGACTTGAGCCTTAAAAGTGCTGTGACACAATTAAACTCTATCTTCTCGGGTCTCCTTAAAGAATCTCCAGGCAGGAAGCCCCTCTTTTCCTCTGTGCCCCCACTCACAGTAGCCAGAGTAGCTGGACTCTTAACATACCTCAGAAGCTCAAAGAATGATTTGCCAACACACATGGTATAATGTCCACCAGGGTTACTCTAATGCCAGGAAGGACCGACCATCCCAAGATCTAAATATACACCTTTTTTTACTCCTGACCAACACTGGACAAGCCCAGGTGATGGTAATATTCAAGACTGATTAAAATGACAATGACAGTTCAGGTTCAGTCTGTTTGGAATTCCTCAAAAAGTGTGATGAACTGGCCACTGGCGCCTAGATCAACTGTGAGGTCATACTTGTCAATGCCAGGGGACACAGACAGCTTTAGCGCGCGCGCACGCTCACTCTCTCTCACTCACACACAAACAGACTGGCAAGATAAAAAGTTCATTGCATTCAATTTAGCCTAATTTCTTGATAATAGTTTCCTATTAGATTTTCCGATTAATACTGATGGCTCTTACCTAGGCTGTGATAATTAG
The DNA here is from genome assembly GCF_024362965.1 of Panthera pardus. Taxonomy (NCBI): domain Eukaryota; kingdom Metazoa; phylum Chordata; class Mammalia; order Carnivora; family Felidae; genus Panthera; species Panthera pardus. Next base: position 61,236,730 of record NW_026526991.1, on the reverse strand, counting down.
GTTTTGATCTATTGTGACATTAATGATCACAATCAGTTGACTTTGAAATTGTCTTAATTAATGGCTCTTCCCTCCTCAGCTGCCTCCAGTGCAGGTTCTATCCCCTCCCCCCACCGCCGTGTTTTAACTCTTTCTTACTGATCCCAGAGACAAATAGCAGTGGAGGATCACTTCCCATAAACCAAGATTTTAAGCTATTTTAAAACATTTCTCTGACAGAAGAACAATACGAGATGACGAAATGAGGATCCGGATGAAAAGGCAAGAGAATGTGCTGTCAAGGCATAGAAAAAACTCCATGTTAGAAAACCACCAAAGTCAAGCATGATGTTATAGAGTGGCAATGACAAGTTGAAGTCACTCTAAAAAGACAAGATGAGGTAGTTTACAATTCAAGAAATCCAGCACAAGCACAAAGAAATTAGAATTGTCTTTATGAAGCTATCCAAAGAACCTGCACATTGTAATTTTCCAGAACAGTTACTCTTCATTCCTGGGAATTCTACCAAAGTCAGTCAATTCTCAGTTACCCAGGCAGCGAAAAGTATCTTTTTCTTGTGGTTATACGGTTCAGAACGGAGAATTTTCTTATGGTTAAACTGGTTCTTAACAGGGCTAGGCCTCACCCTCGACTTCCCTAGATTAATTATATCCGAAACTTCAGGGTATGTGCATTTCCAGGACAGAAATCACCACCCTGTAGTGTTAAATAAAACTACACTGCACAGAATACATGGCTCACATGTTAGATGTGCCCCAAGCCTTCTCTGTGGCTAATCTCTTGTCACTGAAAAGTATGTCCTTGTTTCAGAGTTAAAGCCAACCTCACGTTAATTCTTCCAAAAGGGATGAGAAAATGAAAAAGGTGTCAGCAACTCTGATGGCAATAAGTGTTACAGAACCCACAATAATGTCACCAACACCGAACTGGATATGCAACACAGATAATACGCTTTCCACAAACAAGGATTCACTAGATCTTAAGAAATACTTTGGCAAAGAGCCTAAAACAGGGATCAAAATGAGGGGTTCTCAATCCCCACTCACCTGTTTTCTCTCTCAGCGACAGCATTTCTAACCAACCTTCAGTTATCCTTATCTTCTGGAATAAAGCAAGTCCTTGTTGTAGTCCATCTATGGCCAGTTAGCTCAGTTCATCCAAGGTCACAGGTCTTTTCCACATATGAATCAACTGTCACCTTCCTACTGCCCCCAAGTCAGAAACATGTCCCCATTTATGGTATTTATTACACTGAACTATTCACAATCAGTTCATCCCACATCAGCATCAAGGTTAAGGCCAGAGACTGCGTCTTCTTGAACTTTGTACCCCCAAGGCCAAAAAAATGCTTGTTGAATAAAAAAAATGTTGACGTACACTCAGGTGGCTGGAATATGGACAGTTCAATACAAATCCACTATTATTAATTGGGTGGGGACACTGATTTCTGAGCATATACTCCTGGATGCAACGCTGGTCATATCTCTGTTTTTGAAAACGTAACTGTTACAATTAGCGGTAAAGCCAGCATCAAACTCGAATACACTGGATCCAGACCATTCCTCTCTCCACCCTGCCACAGGTATGCTTACCTGGCGGTTCAATTACAAAGGTACAGATCGCAACAGTGTGATTTTTACTCTAAGAATCTAAACCAAAAGGATGGAATCATGGTGCAAAATGAGCTTTTCCTTTGACCTCATTTGTGAGAAACAACTTCCACATTTCAAATCTGATGACATAACCCTTCCTGGGGTTCTCATGGCATTGCGAAGTAGTATTTTAGGCCCTCAAATTCAAACCCTAAGGGCAAAAACTGCTCCCCAGCCCAGACACAAGATAGATCCCTCTGACCCCTGACTGTACCTTAGGTGAGCTAGACTAAATGCCAACCCAACAGAATCACAAGATGAAAATCCCAAGCACCTTCCCAAAAGCCCTAGGATCTGACCTGAACAGATGGAAAATGGCCTCCAGGAGGCCAGCTACAGAACAGAAATGAAGAGAGTTAAGAATAACCTAACTGCCCAAGCTATGGAAACAGGACTAATCTTTCATCACCAATCAAAAGCAGTTCACAGATATGGCTGTAAGACAGCCAAGGACCACCTAGACTTGTGAGCATCAAGGAACACCACCGGCTCAAATGCTCCCTTGAGCAGATGAAAACTGGACTGCAGAGGGAAAATGATACGGCCCTCTCCAGGTTAAAAATGGGTGCTTCCATCAGGACCGATGTTCCTAACAGCTAATCCTAACATGAGGGCATTGGCCCAGAGCTCAGGGCTCAGAAAAGCAGCTACCCTGACCTTGGAAAACTCTGCTGGGCAAGACTCTGCTACTTTCTGTGGAAAGGAAGGTCCTTGAATGTTGATTACAAGAAGAAATTCAGCATCAGAAAGAGGTTTTGAAAGAAGACTAAACACAGGAAAAACATATTTCGAGTACCTGAGACCTAGATGTTTAGGAGTGCTTAGCCCATGGCTACTAACTCTTCTGAGGAGAAAGCCCCATGAAAACAGGTTTCCCTTTGAGGCTGCAATTCTGCAAGGGCCAGCACAGCTACTCAGCACTAACAAATGCCGGGGCACAGGCGGGCATCTGGTTTCCTTTCTGTTGAGGGCTGAAATCAATACTGGCCCCTGGCTCCCTACATTCCTACCGAAGCAGCTGTGGGTAGTCAGGGAAAACAACAAAAATCGTGCTGGCAGCACTCAGTATAAGACCATGATTCAATAAACTGTGAACAGAAAACATGGAGTGAAGAGTAAGGTTTTAAAGGGCTGATGAGTTGTAGATGATACTTCCTTTGTTAAAAGAAAATCAGGTTTTGATGAGTATCTTAAATATTACCTATAACCACGGCAACCACATGCCCCAGGTTTCTCGGGACCAATCTCAGCACAAAATAATTCCATGGTGTTCTTTGTCCAATGCTAGGTCTTGGTCTTAAAAATACTGTCACTGTAGTTTACAGGCCCACTGCTCCTGGGAGGCACACTGGCTACATGGATAAGGGGTGATTTTCTCCACCTGCAAATCAACAGACCCAGATCACCTCCTGAGGGGCTCTGGCCTACTTTTGTCTTATTCTTGTCTACCCTAATTGATATTCTTGGCTCTTTGTAGGACAAATTTGTTTCCTGACCATCCTTTCTTTCTTTTAGATGCCCATCAGATTAAGTACTAAGCAATTATCTAGCACTTGATCTAGACCTTGAATTCTTTCAGAGTAAAGAAAGATGGAGATAAAAACTCCTACCCACTTGAGCTATGGGTTAGGAGTTCTCACCCAATCACATTACCATTCAGAAGGATTTTCCTGGATGACTTAAACCAAAAGCTTCATTGTTCCAGTCTGTCATGTCACTGCAGCAACAGCTGTCTTCTCAACTGTGCAGTATAATTTTTGACATAATTTATACAAGCACACAGAATTCAATCAGCAGCTGAGCAGGAAAGCAATGGTAACAAATGCTATGAATGGGTATATGATTTGCATATTATTCAGCTCATCTGTGGACTGGAGCAATCTATCCATTCCCCCGATTACTCTGAATCATCTAGAAATGGCTGAATGCTCCTGGCCAGACAGCTACATGCTTTAAAAATCAAAAGCAACAACGAAAACAACCTCAATGGCTGGTGAACTCTAGAGTTAAGGCTATTTCAAGCATTTATTCTTAATTCCTCAGCTTTGGACTGGGACACAGATGCTCATAACCCTGCTATTTCCTTACTTTTAGTCTTGTTTCTCTAGCCACCCTCCCCCCCCGCCCCCCACCTGAAAGAAAATGGTTAAAGAGAAGTAGGGCATTTCTTGGGGCACAAAGGCAGAAGGATATGGTAATAATCTCTCAATATAATGGCAAAGCAGGAGGAAGCCAAAAGTGAAATCTTTTGCTGAGTAGGGACAGAAGGTTGTGCCAGCATGCTAATGCCAGGGCCTGTCACTCTAAGGTGATAGTCTTCCACAGAAATGCATTTTTAAAAATAAGATACAACAAAGAGTTTGAGGGTGGAAAAAGGGAAGAGTATTATAATACTTTGGGGACTCTTGGTGGCAAATCCAGGAGTCAACAAAGCAGGAAATTTAGGACTATAAACACTATGAATATTTAAAATTTGATGTTGTGGCCATGGCTCCCCTCCAAGAATTCCCCACTGAAAATAATGGCATGGAGGGGACACTTGGGTCCACGGAGAAGTGAGAGTCAGGTCTGAAGCCTCTTTGGTAACAGGAATGCTTTGGGAGGCCACAAAAGTTGGCAGGGCTGGAGGGTGCCTAGCACCTTGGCACAAGCAAGCACCAGGCAGTCACTCACACCTACATAAATATATAGTCCAAATGTGAGGGATGGAAGGAAATAATACATATATACCATATGTGATAATAAAGACAATTATATCCTACCCCATCATCCTCATGTACTAATAGCTAAAAATCTCCACAGTTAACATTCTTGTCATTGTATGACCGACTATACCACCTTGCAGAAGTAGAATCAAGGATTGCTAAGAAACAAGGCCAGAAGTCCTGGAGCTAAGAGTGCCTTGACAAATTTGAGTGTAAAATTTCAAGTCCTCGAAAGGATGGAGCTATTCTGGGAGGATGAGTGGGGATGAACAACAGAGGGTGGCCCAGAAGACCACACCAGGAACCCTGTATTCTACTGGGTAGAGCTGAATGAGGTTGGGAAAGCCCCAACAGGTAGGCAGTTGCTATTGGCTTTTTAAAAAGATGGGAACATCTTTTCCATCCCAACATCTCAAAACAAAAGCTAGCTGGTCATCAACATGTTCTAAGAACCAAAGCAAGAAACCAAAATTCATCATCATTATAACAAAATCCCCCAATCTAAAAAGCAACTAACCCTGAAAAGATCAAGACTCTAAGATGTTTAAAAAGTTAAAACTCATCTTGAGGTCACAGGGGAGCAGAAGGAAGAGATCAGGGCAAAGGAAAAAATTGTGGGAATTACACACAGTATGTAAATGCCTGGTCTTCACAGAGAGACACTTATCATGAATCAGACCATCAGTTATGTTACAAGAGAACCAATACCAACATTTCTCCTGTGGAGCACAGTGATAAGCACATTTTTTATGGATGTGTTTAGGATAGAACAGGGTGGGCAGAAGGGAGAGGAGGCAGGGAGGTGAATGTATTATATACAAAGAGAAATGACAGAGACCACCCCCTCCTTTAGCTCTTTGCTGTTTCTTTCTCTTTGTTTTCCGCGTCCTCAGGATAGGCATGCCACGTCAGTCTCTCTTCATAAAATGCTATCACAATCTGTGGACATTTTACATTAGCTTCTTTTGCAAGAACCAGGTCTGCTTCATCTGTGTCTTTCCTGGAGAGAGAGAATACAAGACTTAGAAGGAGAGGAAGTAAGAATGAGAGATAATCTATCTAAACCAAGGTTTATGTTGTTATATGGATTTAACAGACTTGATTTCCTCTCCATCTTGATTTCAAGGTGAGAAGGACCCTAACAGCTCAGTATTTTCAAGGAGAAATTCAAGTAAATAAAAATTACCAGGGAGTATCATTTAACTACCACATCAGACAGAAACAGAAGTCTTCAGCTAGAACTTAGATGAAAAACAGAAGGCTTAATCAAAAGGCTGAAAATGAAATTATATAAATTTCGCTCCTGTAATTCTGATTTGTGTGTATGAGCATGTGAGTGAACACACGATCAAACCTACATTCAGTCCTATTGATTATGCACAGATTGATCAACCCAGTTTCTGGATCATCTGAGTGAAAAGGTCTTAACCTTCCTCATCTTGTGGCCTTTTAAACACTCATTGTCCTTTTGGAGAGAACTATGGATTGGAATAATAAGAAAACAGAAATTTAAGTCAGCAACAGTACTTATACAAGGGAGAATAAAGGAGAATGTAAAATTTAGTCACTAAAATGAAATGTAGGAATTAACTGCAAATCTCAATTATCCAAGTTTACAAAGGCTCTACTACCACGTAGGACAGAAAAACACAGCAAGTCTTAACCAGGATTCCAAATCGAGAAAAAAAATATTTTAAGTTAAAATTCCACCAACACATGAGCAAAGACAACTACCTCCTTTTCTAGAAAACAGAGATATTTAATTCATAGAGGTAACTTTTACAGATGAAAAGAGGAGGGGAAAACACACAGCTCAGAGCAGATACTCAAATTTGGACTGCGGTGGGGAAAAAAAGCTAGTTAATATGTGAATGTAAATCGTGTAACGCATATGGCTGAGTGGAAAAAGCAGTCAATACAGCTCCTTACTTCTGACAGAGTATAATGATTCTTCAAATCTAGGCTTCTGGGTAATTTACCAGCAAAATTTCGATCAGATAAAATATTAAACCTTTTGATTCTACAACTTTTAAGGTAAATTAGCTTCCTCAGCAGCAATGCGGCATGAAGCCTCTATCTAGAGACCAAGCTTAAATCACAAGCCCAGAATACTTGGAAACAGAGAGGTGGTGAGGGCCACACCATAAATCACCCTGTCTTTAAGAAACCAAATTGAGGGGAAGTAACTACACTTTCCTCTAAGAGACATTCCCTCCACCGGATGAAATAACTTATGCTTTGGCTAGTATTAGTCTTAAAGCTTTTTGTTGAGATTATTTTTCTCTTTTAGACATCATTCAGTTGTTTTGATCCTCAGTGATGGCAGAAAGCCTCACTCAACTCCCATCTCATGGCCACAGGCTCATGGTCTGATGGTAAATGATTCAGAACTGTGTAAATAAATGGTTAGGTCATGTCTACAGGGTTCCTACCTAAAGCTACCTTAGGTATTGGAGCTAATGTAATTTGGCTTAATACCAAAGCTTGGGAATATCTTAAATTCATTCTCGATCATAATTCCCGTTAATACTAATAGGTGATATGAGCCAAAGATCTTTGACAATCAAAATTCTTTGTTGGGGAATACTCGGTCTTCCCTATCTTCCATACAAACTCAAGCCACTGGCAAAGAAACACAATTGTACACTGAGGCCCAATCTCTCTCACCATTTCATTAGGAACATTAAATCGCCACAGGAATCTGTCGCCCCAATGATCTTTTCTGGTTCCAGTCCTCTCTCAAAGCCCCGAGCGATATCATTGCTCTGCTATAAATAGAAGATAAAGAAAGTTTACAGCTTGGAGAAGAGTAAAAAAAAACCCTGTTTCTCAGCTCAACAAAGCACAACCTAAGTTCATTTTGTCACCAATTCAAAGAATTCTTAGAACTTAAGAAATACAATAGTGGGCCAGCCAGTGACAGTGATGCTAAGAGATATTTTTGTAAGAAGATGCAGTTGTCTTTCTAATACTCCTTCACAGGATTAGGAAATGGCCCCCAAAACTCTTTCATATCCCGTAAGACATCCTGAAATCATCATCTAGGAACTCATCTAACCCTGTAATCAAACCTCCTTGATATTATGAATTGACTACCCCTACAATGCTGCTTCCAAGATGATAAACAAGTCCATGCTTACCTGAACTAAACCCTTTTTCGCTTTATAAACTTCAAATATACCACGTCTTAATTTTTTAGACATTTAGTTTAACAGTGACCAATATTTCTAATACTTTTTTTTTTTTTAACATAGTCCTCTATATGTATGAAAGAACAGCAGTAAGAATGATTCAAGGCAGTACCATAAAACAGCAAATTTCTTTCAGAGCTCACATACTGCAATACCCACATGCTTGGAGAAGAGGGCCTGGTCTATGCCCATCCCCTCCTGAAGGAGAGAACAGAACTGTTCATTAGAGAACAGAACTGGACAGTGATTAAATCACTGATCATTTTCTAGATTACTCAAACTTGGCCAAAATGTAATCATGCAATCAAGACAAGAGTACACCCGACTCAAGGGTGATGGCACTGGTTGCGAGCAAAATGGTGAAATTTTAGACAAACCAGGTAATTTTAAAAACCTTATTATAGAAAATAATGCAAGCTTATCTAGTGGCAACATAAAAAAGATTTAGAAAGACTGCCCAAATGAACTAAATCTCTGATGTCTGATTTTCATAATAAAATCTCTTTGATCTGATATTCACCCTGCTTTTTTCTGAGATACAAAGTATTCAGGATCCAGGTGGTCCCCAAAGATACCAGAACCCACACTGGGAAGGAAATTCCATGCACGGATCAGGGGAGATACTGACTCAAAACACTGCCTCTTTTGGGGGCGCTTAAGGGGAGGAGGTTCCCAGATGTGCACACAGCTGCTCACAGCTGGAATGCTGGCGCACGAACTGAGTCGTAAATCATAGCTGGCGGCTGAAAACAGTTTGCCACATAGGGAGGGAAGGGAAGAAAAATGTTCAAGCTGCTGAAAAGGAGCCGAGGCGAGGAAAATGCTAAAATCATCACACAGGCAGTAATCTTAAATCAGGCATAATGCCGACTAACAAATTTCTTCTGCAGTGGTCTAAAGAAAGAAACGTAATCCCCTCCTGTATCTTTAAAACATACAATCACCTATCTTTCTGGCTGCCTACCTGACAGCCGGGAGCACTGCTGAGAATGCTGTCAGGGGCCCCAGATGAACATTACAATGTAAGGGACGTGTGGGGGTTGTTTTCAAGGTCAGTGGCATCAGAACCTGGCCTTGGAAGACAACTCTCTATGCTGGCCAGTAGGTCTAAGCCAGATTGTTCCTTTTCAAAAGGACAGAAACCTTACGTTGAGGAAAAACAAACTATATGGCACAAATGGCTAGTCACAAGTCTTACACTGTGCCATTTGGTCTCTTTACTTACCTAGAAAATGAATCAAATGACAAAAAAACAGAATACAAAGGACTAATAAAAAAGGAAAAAAAAAAAAAAAAGAACCAAGTCTTAGCTCCTTAGAGAAGGGAAGGCATTCTCAAATCCTCATCAGTACACTATACCATAATGATATACACCCCTCACCAGAATAGTTTTAAAAAATAAGGTTGTAAAAAATAAAATTAATCAGGGAAACAAATAAGGAGACAAACACAAACCCAGAGTCCACTTTCACTTGTAGCTTCCAATCTTTCACTCTTATTTTCAATTCTTTTGGAATGCTGATCTCCCATTTTCTCTATCACTTATATATAGGTCTTTGATGCCTAGGGTCCGACCCACAGAAATCTAAATGTAATTGGTCTGGGGTGCATCTTGGGTACTGGATCTTTTCTTTTTTTAAGCCCCCCCCCCCCACCCCTGGTGATTCTAATATGCAGCCAGGGCTGAGAACTAATGTTCTAGAAAAATGGGTACCAAGTAGAATGAAGATAAATAGAGACGCTTATGGCAGTAATGCTGAAGATTCAGAAGTGGACTTATGCTTTATTTTATTAAACGTTAAAGGTATGATAGATACATCCTTCACCACAAAAGGCTTCATAACCTTGAAATAAACGAGTGGAAGCTGGTGGGGTGTGTGTGTATGTATGTGTGTGTACACAGATAGATGAAAAAAGAGCGGTAAGAACAGTGCTTATGCTAGTTATTTGAGAGCTGAAGATCAGAAGGATTAAAGCAACTGAATCAAACCAATATTTCATAAACACACTTTCCAAACTGAACAATAAAAAGATTCAAGAGATGAAAATTAATTTATTTGGAATATGTAGAATAAGATCAAAAGAGAAAATACCCATGCCACTGAACTGTACACTTTAAAATAGTTAACTGTATGTTATGCGAATTACACCTCAATTTTAAAAAGTGAGAGAATATAAAAGTTTGAAAATAAGTGCTACCTTTGGAACAAAAGGAAAAAAGTAAAGTAGTAAACATTTTAAAACCCTTTTTGTAGACTTAAAAATGTCAAGTCCCTCCCCATCTAAGATAACCTAGCTGCCTTACTCATGGAAAAGACAGGGAGTGGCTGGCTGCCTGTTTTAGAGGGATTTAATTTTGCCACCTTAATACAATTCAGTGAAACGCATACAGTATTACATTTCTCACTCAGCCAGGAGGGGGCGCTGTAGTCAATAAACATATCTCCCTGGAAGCTCTTTTGTTCAACAAATTACCTTGCAGACCATCCTTAGAAAAGAAACAACCATAATAAGGCTGGGGGGGGGGCGGGGCGGCAGGGGGAGGGCGGGCGAGTGGCAAAACAATTGTTTGTGGGGAAAAGGGAAAAGGAAGCTTACCTCTCTCTTTTTTTTGGATTTGATATCATCAGCATTGTTCGAGAAATTGGATTTCCTCTTGTTACTTTCTGACTTCTCCCTGGGTTTGTTATTTTCACCCTCCTTCATCTTCTTATACTTTTTCATAAACTCAGAAATTAGCTCAGGGCAATCCAAATTTTTCTCAGGTTCCCAAGTATTGTGCTCCCTGGGCACAAAGAATGGAAAGAAAAAGAAAAAAAAAAAAACGGAAAGAATGAGGGGGAAAAAAAATCGAATGCTTTCTTAAAGACAGGTAGGCAAAACGAAAAAAAAAACCTATACTTAAAAGAGATAATAAATTTGATCCCAGGATCTATCCAAGAGAAATGAAAAAATATATCCACAAAGAAACTTGCACACAATTACTTATAGCAGCATTTTAACAGCCAAAGACAGAAAACAATTCAAATGTCCATCAACTTGTGAACGGATGAATAAATGCAGTATATCTACACATAATAATACTATTCAGCAACAAAAGAAACGCAATACTAATTAATACATGCCACAATATGAAAGAACCTCAAAAATAATAAGCTGAAAGAAACCAGATGCAAAAGGCTATATATTACTGGATTCCATTTATATGAAATGTCTACTAAAGACACACTTAGAGACAAAAAGCAGACCAGTAGTTCCTCGGGGCTGAGGTTTGGGATTAACTACAAATGAGTTCAAGGGCATCTGGGGAGATTACGGAAATTCTAAAAGTTGAGTGTGGTAATTAATAGTGGCTACACAACTCTATGAATTTACTAAAATTTGTTGAATTGTACATTTTCAATGAATGAATTTTATGGTATGTAAATTATACCTCAATAAAGCTTTTAAAAACTCAAACATGAATTCTGCTTTTAAGTGGCAAAATGTGATTTCATACCTATGAGAATCCTAAGGAATAACATAGTAAGACCTGCACCCCCAGTTTACACTAACTTTACTAACACTAATTTTACTTATTTTGAAGAAATATCAACAATTATTGAAGGACTGAAAATAATTATTAAGAAAAAAGGTAGTGACGGCTTCAATCATTAGAATATAGGCAAATGGTAGGAAGACAACTCAGAAGTGGGATTTGGAATGTTTTATTCAATGCAATGGATTCAAGACTACTGTTACTAGTCAAAATACATTTTTATATTAATAAAAAAAACCAAACTGAATAAATGAGTTTAATTAAACTTGGATCATGGGAGTCCCATTAAGAGAAAAACAAACAGTTATTATTCACAAAGTTGTTCTATGTATTCCTGGCATGGGTTTTGGAAAACCAAACTACCAACTGCATCAGAAGCTTATGGAATCAAAGCATGAAATGTACCTACATGGGAAAAACCAGACCAGGCATCCTTTTCACTCCTAGCCAGTGGCAGAAGTTCTTTCGGTTAACAGAGTATTACTAGTTTATATTAAAGTACACCTAAAAATGTATTTTAGTTGTAGGATGATTAATGATTATATGTGAATGAAAATGATTTAAATGTAGAAAATGATTTCTACAATCCTTTCACTGACTTGGGAAAAAATTTAATGTATGCACTATCATTTTAAATATTGTTTTTTAAGGTGTCTTTAGATGGGCATGGTTTGAACACATGCCAGAATAACTTGACTTAAGCAGAATAATGGAAAAATCTGATATTTACTCTAGATTTAAATAACCTTCTGCAAAAAGAGCTTGAGAATAAGACAAAATGTATTTCAAAATCATCTGAGCTAAAACTAGAAAAGACTCTCCTTCATAGCTCTTCTTTCAGCAAAAAACAAAAAACCACCTCATACAGTAACTTTCCCCCAAATCCACAAACCATATAGCTTACTATCCCAGAAGAAATTAAGACACCAAAAGCAAGAGGCATGCCAACACTGTGACACAACTAGGCAGACATGGGGGGATAGGAGAGAGTCTCTACTGACAGCAAGGCAAGCCGGTCCTGTAATGCTATAATAGGTTTATCTCTTCTCCTACCATATTAGTACTGCTGCTTCTACATCAACCAATTTTCCCCCAAAAGACAGCATGATATAATTTAAAAAGAGCCTGGGCCATCAGGGCCAAGAAATCGGATACTGGATCCTTGTGCCAGCACTTAACCAGTGCCAGATGCTTACACTATCTTCGGCAAATAACTTCGCTAACTTCCTCATCTGTAAACTGAAAACACTTCCAAAGGCTGTTATAAGAATTAAAGAGAACACATGAAGCAAAATCTGACCATTGCCTAACAAGCAGTAGGTAGGTACTTAATTATAGACAATGCTGAAGTGGGCAAAATTTGTTCATCTTTAATGAAATCCTGGGCATTTCTGAGAAAGTAAGGACAATTGCTTTAATCCATCTACCTCAAATTGTCTTCCCCCCTTTAATCTATGTAAGCTACCAGTAGCTCAAATACACATATAGTTTCAAGTACCTTTAAAACGACCAAGAGTTTCCAATGGTGATTCACTGGGCCCAATAAGCACCCTTAAAATCTTTCAGTGTTATTTTCTTTAAAGTTTATTCACTTATTTAAGTAATCTCTATACCCAATGTGTGGCTCAAACTCAGGACCCCAAGAATAAGAGTCGCACACTCCACTAAATGAGCCAGCCAGGCACCCCTCAGTATTATTTTAATTCCTATTCCTTGGTCTGTCCAACTTGTATTTCTCATCTCTAAAGGATGCTGTGATACCATTCCTCTTCAGAAATATGAAGGGCATATTCTGATTGCTGTGCTACCTGTGGTGCGGTGTGCTAGAGATGCTAGGCATCCTGTAGTGCACGAGCTGTCCCATCTAAAATGCCAAAAGTGCTCCAAATGAGAAATGTTGACTTACGTACGAAATAACCTTAAGTATGTTCTATAGGCTCCTGATTCAGACCTTTGTCCAAAGACACTGTCAAAACTTGAACCTTTTTAGTATCTTGAAGCCCTACACTTTAATGTTAAGATGTTTGGTATGATAACAATTAGCCACAAGCGGCTTCTGAACGCTTGAAATGTGACTAGTCTGAACTGAGATGTGCTATAAAACATACATCAGGTTTTTAAGACTTAGCATAAAAAACAATGTATGATATTTTATCTTTAGACTGATTAATGTTGAAATAGCATTTTGATACACTGTGTTAGATAAAATTATTAAAATTAATTTCACTTTTTCTTTCTTCCAAGATTTTATTTAAATTCAAGTTTGGTTTTAGGAGTAGAATTTAGTGAATTTCACTCTTCTTTAATGTGGCCACCAAAAAATTTAAAATTACACATGTGGCTTGCATTAGATTTCTATTGGACAGCCACTCCAAGAAGCCTACATCACTTTCTATCAGTTCACTGGGGTTCTGAGAAATCCATTCTTTGTGATCAGGCATCCTGGGAAGGGAATTAATCAGAAATTGAGGCAAAATGTCTAACGATTACACGGCCTCACGTACTTCACCTTTCAAGCTACCTCTTCTGTGCTTCAATATATGTCTAGTTCTATTTCTTGCAAAAAAGAATAATATCCTTTAGCACTTCAGCATAAAGCCAGATACTTCCTAACAGACATTCCAATCAATACCTCAGTATCACTTGTTTTGTTTGTAATGTTTATTTATTTTGAGAGAGAGAGAGAGAGAGAGAGAGTAAGTGTGAGCAAGGGAAGGGCAGAGAGAGAGGGAGAGAGAAAATTCCAAGCAGGCTCCACACTCAGAGTGAAGCCTGACACAGAGCTCAATCTCATGACCATGAGATCATGACCTGAGCCAAAATCAAGAGTCAGATGCTTAACTGAGCCACCCAGGTGCCCCACTTCGGTATCATTCTTAAAGCTCATGGATTAAAGGGGAGCCTGGGTGGATCAGTCGGTTGAGCATCTGATTTCGGCTGAGGTCATGGGCTCAGGTCATGATCTCACAGCTCGTGAGTTCCAGCCCCGCGTCGGGCTCTGTACTGACAGCCCAGAGCCTGGAGCCTGCTTCAGATTCTGTGTCTCCCTCTCTCTGCCCCTAACCCACTCTCATTCTGTCTTTGTCTCTCTCAAAAATAAATAAACATTAAAAAAAAAAAGGGCGGGGATGGGGGGTGATAGGTTTAGGTCTTAAAAACAAAACAAAACAAAAAAAAAAAAAAAAAAAAAAAAACAAAAAGAAAAAACAAACACACACAAAACAAAACAAACCCCCAAAAACCAAGACTGATAAAGTATATTATTAATTGCAGAAACTAGGGCAATGTGTATCTGAGTGTTCACTCCATTTCTTTTGCTTCAGCTGTACATTTTAAATTAAAACAAAAAAGGGCGCCCGAGTGGCTCAGTTGGTTGAGCGTCCGACTTCGGCTCAGGTCATGATTTCGCGGTCTGTGAGTTTGAGCCCTGCATCGGGCTCTGTGCTGACGGCTCGGAACCTGGAGCCTGCTTCAGATTCTGTGCCTCCCTCTTCTCTGCCCCTCCCCCGCTCATGCTCTGTCTCTCTCTGTCAAAAATAAATAAACATTAAAAAAAAATTTTTTTTTAAATGAAATTAAAACAAAAATAAATATTGGCCCATGTGGGGGGAAATGTGGCCTCAGACTTAAGTTTCCCATTAAGATAAATCCTTCATCCTAGGTCACTTCTGAGATTCAAGGATCATTTTGAAAAACTAGGCTATGGGGTGGACAACTTCTGCTTAAACATATATATTTTAGATTAGTTATATTCAAAAGAATAGTAACAGTAACAATTTTTAGTTATTTATTTTTTAACGTTTATTTTTGAAAGAGGGCATGAGTGCGGGGGGGGGGGGGGGTAGAAAGTGAGTGTGAGTGTGTCCCAAGCAGGCCCCACACTATCAATGCAGAGTCCAACTCCAGTCTTGAACCCACAAACTGTGAGATCATGACCTGAGCCAAAATCAACAGTCGGATGCTTAACTGACTTGAGCCACCAAGGCACCCCAGTTTATACTTTAAAAAGAAAAAAGAAAGAAAGATTTTATTTTTAAATAATCTCTACACCCAACATGAGGCTCAAATTCACAATCCTCAGATCAAGAGTCACATGCTGTACCAAATGATCCAGCCCGGCACCCCAGTAACAGTTTATAGTTACATTGAACTTACCTGTCAGGCTCTACATCTACCCAACATCTCTATGACAAGTACTATTTCCTATTCTATTGAAGAGGAAAAAGAATAAGGAACTAAAACCAAGGTCACCCAGCTCTTAAGTTGGGGAGCAAGAATCTGGACCCAGGCGATCTGGCTCCAAATCTACGCACCTAATTCACCATACTGTCTCTCAAAAGCATTATCACTAGAACCCCAGCTTCAAGGGAGAGACTTCTGTTTCGTTTACTGCTGTGTCTTCTGACTCTTAGGAGGAGTGCAGGTGGAGAGAGGAAAAGACAAAGATGGTGGTGGCTCATGGGGAAAGAAACCAAAGGTATCCACCCGGTAGAGTCCGAAGGCCTAAAAGAAGGCACTTACTCAGAAAAGCCTTTCCACTTCAGTAGATATTCCACTTGCCCCTTAACTACACGCCTGTCTAGCACCTTCTCCACGACATACTCCTCCTCATCCTCTGAAGAAGAACTGTCAGCTGTCCGCTTGGTTTTCTTGCCCATGTCGCAAGCTGTTCCACCTGAAGGATTAAGGCCACCGGGTTCCTGCAAATAGGAAGGACAAAATGGTCAGAATCCATACAAGGAGTTATAACTCTGTCACTGCTTGGGGCACCTAGGTGGCTCAGTCAGTTAAGCATCCGACTCTTGATTTGGCTCAGGTCATAATCTCACAGTTTGGGAAACTGAGCCCCACATCAGTTTGGGTTTCTGTCTCCCTCTCCCTCTCTCTGCCCCTCCCCCGCTCACTCACTTTCTCTCTAAATAAATACACTAAAAAATTTAAAAAAACAAAAACAAAAAAAACCTTTGTCTCTTCTTGATGGAATGCAGGGAGTACAAGAGAGTACCCCTCTCTTGGGTCTTGAAGCATTCTACAGATGATTCCTAAGAATATAAGTAAAAACTGGGTGAATCCCCACTTTCCCAACCACAACTTTCTCTTCAGCTTACAAGACCAAAATCATTATTAGACACAACTGTCTAACTCCTCTATTTTCAGATTCCAAAAGACAAGTGGTATGGTATGTTACTCCTGTAACTGTTTACAACCCAGGATCTCAAAGAAATGCAGAAAACCATCAGCTTAAAAGAGGGATAGAATTAAAACCTTTCCCTACAAGGTGAGTAAGTTTCTTTATAAAAATGAAAAAAGAAAAGCCACGAATTGTAAGCCTTCCTCTGCTCTAAGGATCCTGACTAGCCTCTTAGCAGCACACAAAAAAGGCTTGGTCAGGCATCTTTCACCACTGTCTTCGGTGACCTGGTACATCTCTCCCTTAAACAAACTGAGCTTGTCCCTACATAGTATCCATCAGCTTACAAAAGCAAGGCTGGCATCTCAGACACAGCAAGCCTCCTTCTTCATTTGGGGATGGGAGAAAGGTAGGGAGAAAAAGAAAATTTTATTCCATAAAATAGAAATTAGTTATTGGATTGTTCAGGAATTCTCAAGGCTCAACTAATCCAAATAGTTAAGGAGGTACCTCTCTTAACTGGAGTTGACTATGGGCCAAAGGAAGAAGAGGAGGAAAAAGAACTCTGGCCCCAGACTCACATCAACACGAAGCCTCAAAACACAGAGGAACCATTCATAGGCCCAAGGAAAGCTGAAGCAAGGCAACACAAATGGAAATTGAGTTAAGCTCAGAAAAATGCACAACTAGGGGGTACTCAACACAGAATCTAGTTTTTTAAGTTCCCATGTTGTTGTTTCCATAATCATTTTTAAGAATTCTTCTTTAACCATGTTAAATGATGCCTACAGCCTGGATTATAGAGTAGCAGGAATTGTTTTCTTAGCTGAACTCCATTTTTCTTTTCCTGCAATCTTAAAAGATTTTTCTTCGCCACTTTCTAAAAATATTTCCATCCTGACTAGAAGAGGACTCCCAGGAACAAGGAAGGCCACTACTAATCCCAGAATTTTGTTCAAGTCAAGTAGCATAAAAAGTTGCATTTATCAATTTGCCTCAAGTTAGCAACATTTAAGGAATTATTCCAAGAACATCTAATTGGAAACCATGTCTCCAGAACCTATTAGCAATAGGGCTGCCCACCCAAAAAATTGTACCCATTACTGCCCTGTAATAAAACTAAGTTTTTATTAAAGTCCTTTATTTGGAAGAGGGGGGTGGCAGGGGGAGAAATGTAGACAGGAGTTTCAAAATAATTTTTCCATGAATTTAGAAGAGAGTCCTAAGCTTTAAGAAAAAAAAAAATCTTATTTAAAATAAAAACAGCCTCCGACCTCACCAGAGACAGGAAATGTCATATTCCAGGGAGAGTACCCCACCCCCACCCCCACTCACCTTGGAATTTCCGGGAGCTGAGCAGTTTAGGTCAGAGCGCTGGGGTTAAAACCAGCCCCGGGTTAGATGCATGCAGTTAAGCATTGTGGCTATGGCCTCCCATGCCTCACGAGGAAAAACAAGGATTTACATATGTGTTCTTCAGTTTGAGGGAGGAAAGAGGAAAATCTCCCTTTATACCTTCATGCAGAAGAGGAGCCCCAAAGGTAGAAGATGAATGGGGGTTCCCTCCTTTACCTACCGGATCGCCCCAGTTCTTTCTTTCCCTCTGGGCTAACAGGAGGGGCCTCCCCTCCCAGGTCTGGGGCTTGGCGGGCTGGCAGCTCCCCCGCCCCCACCCAGCTGCCTGGGAGCCACTGCGCAGCTGTCCCAGCCCGTTGCCATGGCAACTGGCAGCAGTACTAGACTAAGGGGGGGGGAAGCAAACGGAAAAGTTAAAAGGCTTAACTTTCCTTTTCTGTGAAGACTGGGTGGAGAAGTTGGAAGGTACTCCCTTGGCCTCAAAGCTAAGGCATTCAGAGCTCAAGGGAATCGGTTCTTGGGTTTTAAACCCAAAACTTGTACTTATTCCTCTAAGAGCACTGGGAATTAATCAATAGCATTTTAAGATCATCTAACAGGATTATAGCTCAAATGGAAGGGGGAGGGGAAAGGCTAGGTCCTTGTACAACAGGGAATCAGTTCAAACCACCCACCCCAACCGAGCCCAGAAGCACTTTAAACAAGGCCTTTTCTACCATCTGTCACTGAACAGTTAATTAAAATTGCTTGGGGGATGCACGGCGGGGGGGGGGGGGGGGAGGGGGGGGCAGGCGGGGGATAGCAGGAAAGGGGGAAAAAGGAAGTATTTCAAGACACTATACAACTTTCCTTCTTTGGGAGAATACGAGATACAGAAACAGAATCCAGACACTTGAAGCATTACCAAAAAACCTATCAACTGACATTATAGGTAGAAAAAGATTTAATCCTTCAGTAGTTTTTAAAAAGGGAACAGTTTAAAAGTCCATCCTCACCATCGTTAAAACCATTTTCATTAGTTGTTCTTATAACGTTATGAAACAAATTTCTGAATAATTACGACCCACCCAAAGCATTAATATATAATAATTTAAAACCCTATATACCAATAATGCCTAACACTTGAGAAAAGGCTGAGATAAAGAAAAGAAATACTTGGTGACTTGCAGTCCCATAAAGTGTCCTTTCTCCTGGCCCTAAAGAACAAGTAGGAGAGCTCCAAAGCCCTGCTCTGCTTTACAATATAGGTCTTTAGAGCCAGAGATTGCTGCCATAGGAGAGTAAGAAAAAGGGACAGTCCAAAGCAAAGAACCCAAGTGAGGAAAAAGCAGAGAATTGTGATTATTTTGGTTATCAAACAGAAGAGATTGCAGGGTATGAGAGTAAAGTAGACAGTTTTTAACTACAGATTTCCTCAACTTTGAATGGACCCGTCAGGAAATCTGAGTAAAAACTGCCTTTTTGGACTCTTCCTAACTTTTAAAACTTTTTGTAGTTAAGGGATATGAAAACAATGCCAAAGGAATTAGATCAGGGTTCTGACTCTGTGATTAACTTGCCATGTGTGATACAGAGTAAATAACTGAGATCTAACCCCAGTCACTAAAATGGGCCAAATAAATCCCCACTGCCTACCTCCTAGGGAAACAGTGAGTTTATATAGAAACCAAAGAGATGGTAAGTCCCCCAAAGAGAAGCTTTTGTAAAAATATAGGGCCAAATACAACAGCAGCAGGAAATATGTGACCTTCCAAATTCCTAAACTGTTAAACCCTATCACATGTAGTAACTCCTGCAACTCAACATGTTAGTAGACATCAAGAAGAGTGTCTTTGTTAACTAGGCACCAGTAAACTAATAAAGCTTCAGAGAATACACAGGTACATTCTTCTTTTTTTTTTTAAGTTTATTCTGAGAGAGAGAGAGAGAGAGAGAGAGAGAGAGAGAGAGAGAGAGAGAGACAGTGAGCAAGGGAGGTGTAGAGAGAGGGAGACAGAGAATCCCAAGCAGGCTCCGCAGCTGTCAGTGCAGTGCCCAACTCTGGGCTCAAACCCATGAACTGTGAGATCATGCATGACCTGAGCCAAATCAAGGGTCGCTTAACCACTGAGCCACCCAGGCGCCCCCAGGTACATTCTCTCTTAAGGGTAAAATACTTATTTTTACTTCTTAAAGCTCAGAAAAGCATTGGAGTGGTAGTATGAAAAAACTAACAGTAATTCTGTGAAGAGATAAAGAACAGGAAAGAATGACAGCAACATTAATATTTTAGTGCAATCTTTTAGGAAAAAAAAAAGTGAAATCAACAAGGAAAAGGACAAAAATATTCTGGTGTGTATCCCCTCCCTGAAACACCCGGAAATAATGTCAGATCAATTTCCTCCTTCCCCCTCTTTAAGAACTGCCTAAAGGGCACATGGCTAAGGTCCTTTTCTCTTTGGGAAATGGGTTTTGTAACAGCTGACAAATCAAATTGGGCGTGATGCCAGGAGTCAGAGTCCAACCATAATATTCTGTAAAGAATGGCATGCAAGTGTCTTGTAAATCTCCTGGACAGTCACAGATCAGAAGCTGGCAAGGATGACGACATAGTTCTGATGGAATGTGTCTTATCTTAACCTTGAAGTTACAGATCTGCTCAGGAGCAGCAGTAAGAAATGAGAAATGCACTCAGACGTTGGAGGGAACATAATTCTCCTTTAGACAGTGCGACCCAGTATATTAGGGTCAAATGAAACACAAAGCCAGACGGACAATTTAAGGGCTAGAGCCCGGACCAGATAAAGCATCAAGACTGGTGGTTCACGCTGAGCTTGAGAGGAGGGAGCGTTCAAGTATGAGAAATGAGACATGGCTGGCAGGATGATGGAGTGATTAAGGTAGAATCCCGATACCATGACGAAGGAAGAGAGGATGAGCCTGAGCGCAACCTTATCCTTATAGAAATCTCCATAGGAAGGGGTGAGCAGCTTCTCAAGTTTCTAGAGTCTTTCAAGCGTAACAGTTCTCAGCCCTTTCTTACACACAGTAACTCTGCTAAAGGCATCAACAGCTACAGATAGATTCCAGCAATTTAACTGCCCATCAGGATGTGAGAAAAGAGTAGGCTCCACCAACCCTTCATATCAACAACACAAGGCAAACTCACCTTACAGGCCTGAGCACTAGGCAAAAAAAAAATACCTAAACCAGGGATCTGGTAAGAAGTCAGCCTTGGAAAAACATCAAAGAGCTTTGTGGCCAGCCAGGCACAGTCAGAACCCACATTCCAAGTCGATGACAGGAGACTTCTTTAACAGATAAATCTTTGGGGGGGGGGGGGGGAGTGAGGAGGTAAAACAGAAAGAGAAGAGGGACAAAAAAATCCCACTCATTATATCATTACAAGGGTTAAAAAAATGTATTAAGAACTGCTAGTCTGCAGAAGGTACAGAGAGACCATTACAGAAAACTGGGACAATCCAGAACAACAGAGGTAATGGTCAGCTATTTGCATTTATCAATCCTAGAACCACAGAATCACCCACATAGGGTCTCTGGGATCTGTCTGTCCAGTTCAGGCTCTGCTCCAGTCCCTCCAGTCACTACTTTGCAATGCCAGCTGTCTTGGTGGCTTTTCTTAGATCTTGGTGTAGCACATTTTATTTTCATCACTACTTACGAGCAAAAGTATATATACAACATAATTCTAAATCTTTCTCTGAGCTTGCTTTGTATTTTTTTTAAAGTAACGAAAACCAACTGGTAAAGTGCCTCACTGAACCACCCACTGAACTATTTGGAGGCGGTAGTCAGACCAAATGTCAAAACACATAATCGGTGAGCTCTCTCTTCATTTTAGAGTTTCTTTTTCTTTCTTCTTCTTCTTCTTCTTCTTCTTCTTCTTCTTCTTCTTCTTCTTCTTCTTCTTCTTCTTCTTCTTTTTTTTTTTTTAAAGATTTTATATTTAAATGATCTCTATACCAAACATGGCGCTTGAACTTACAACCCGGAGATCAAGATTTGCATGCTTTACCAAGTGAGCCAGCCAGGCACCTCCATTTTAGAGTTTCAAAATAAAATCTATAAGCCTACTAGCAAGGCAAAAATCCTCCAGAAAGCCTACATAAAGAGGAGAAAAGGGTGAGGGCATATGCAAAGCTCCCTATCACATGTATTAATTAAATATGCTGCCAATGGGTGAATTCAGTTAGCCCAGGCTTGAGAAATTCCCATTTCTCTCCCAAAAGTACTTGGGGAAAGTTAGTAGCTTAGGTGAAGATTAAATTGTCAGCTACAGCACTGTCTTCCAGGAGCCTTATCGTGATAAATAAAACAGATGAAAAGAAACCAAATTTACAGAACCGTTTTAATCTGGTCTACTATGTTCTTTGTTCTTTATGTATCTAGAAGTACCAATGATTTTGAGTTTGTAACACATACAGCATAAAACTAAAATACCCTCTATAAAGATGTTTTCTTCTACTAGATTTATGATTTCCAAAGTATTAGCCATGTGGCATTTTAACAAAAACACGGCATAGAGATGCACATTACAGCTGTCCTGGCTGTCTCAGGTTTTGTTAAATGGGCTGATAACTATCACTCCACCTCCACCAAAAGCCCATGAGCACCCAATTCAAGAGGAGTTAAAAGCTTTTTAAATGTCTATTTAAGAGACTGGATTAGGAAAGAGTTGAGGAGGAAGATTAACTGTGGTCGTTAACACCCCTATCATTAACAAGCCACATATAGACAACACAAACTTTATTAATAGAGAGGAGCGTGGAGAGAGGAAATGCTCTCCCTTTGGCTAGTGCAGCTCCAGTTTGTGATCCTTTAAAAATCAGGCCTAGGCACTGCCTCAACCAGTCACAGAATTATTCTGGGGCAAAGTATCCTGTTTGTTGATTATCCAAGACTCTTGCTCCAGTGAGCAAGGGAGTAAAGGGCCTTTTGTACTTTTAGATTAAAACATATACATTATAAATAGATAAAGGGTGCCTTATAAATTTTATTTGGCTGTACTCTCCTCCAAGCAATGAACCACACCATTAAAAAATATAAATGAATGTGTACCATAGTGATTCTCAGAACCGCTTGAAGTTAATCAGTCTGGTTCACTGACATGTTTAGCACAAATTCTTGAGATCTCATTACGAGATCACAATCTCACAAAATAATTTTATATGGGATTTTATTTCCTTTATTAAAATCTACTGAATTTCTGGGGTGACTGGGTGGCTCAGTCGGTTAAGCGTCCGACTTCGGCTCAGGTCATGATCTCACGGTTTGTGAGTTTGAGCCCCGTGTCAGGCTCTGTGCTGACAGTTCAGAGCCTGGAACCTGCTCCGGATTCTGTGTCTCCCTCTCTCTCTGACCCTCCCCTGTTCACACACACACACTCTCTCAAAAATAAATAAACACTTAAAAAAAATTTTAATCTACTGAATTTCTTCTTTCAAGTGTCAGTCCTCTTTAAATTTAGTTAGGCCACACCCAAACCCATCACTGGGCAAGAGGTTAGACATCCAATTGTTCCAAGATTTATGAGAAAGTAGAATTTGGCACCGCTATGGGCAAATGTCTTCCAGATAATGCTTTCCAACAATTCTGTCCTTGCAATGTACTGAACTCCTCTTAAGGGACCACAGTCTCAGGTGGGTGTTAATGTAATGCCCCTGATTTTGAATTCGAGAGACCACCAAGGAGCCGATACCGATGCAAACGCACAAGGGTTTATTTGCAAGCTCGAGCTTGGGCCCAAGTATACCCAACACAGCAGAGCAGGGACTTGGACCCCTAGGTTAAGAGGCGTAGCAGTTTTATGGGGGCCAGCGGCCAATGAGATTGTAACACACACAGAAAGTTGCACATTCATGTCAGTCCACATGCAGGTGGCCAACTGAATTACAATTTGCCCTATGGTAACTGTTTGAACTAGCCTATCACTCTGGTCAGAATTGGCGCGCAAGTTTGGCGAGCAAAAGGTGGGGTTTACATTCTCTGGCGGTTAGGGGTTCCGCATTCCTAAGTGAGCTGGTTTCCAGTAAGAGTGTGCTCAGCGGCTTGACTAGGGTGGGGGAGTGTCTTAAGCAATAAGTAGGTCATGTGGGGGTTATACATGAGATAGCGGGTGTAGCACAAGATGGAGTTAGTCTTGCTCTGCTTGTCCAGGGGTAGGGGATTTTTGTTAAATTCCTTGGGTCCCACATTCCCCCCTTTTCCAGAGGATCCTATGCAGGACCCAATCATGGGTTCTGGGTTTCTGTCAAGAGAGTCAGTGGTTGGTATTGTTGCCTGAGTACCGGGAGTTGAACTGTGTTGACTCAGTCCCTGACAAAAGCCACTAGTCTATTGATGAGGCAGGGCCCGAAGGTCAGAAGGAGAAGGATGATTAGGGGACTGGCTAGGGAGGACAATAAGGTAGTCAGCCAGGGAGAATGACTGAACCGTGATTCAAACCATCCCTGTTGCTGCTCTTGTTTTCGTTTTCGCTTGGCTAATCCTTCCCTTACCTTAGCCATTGATTCTCGTACTATCCCTGAGTAGTCAGTGTAGAAAGAGCACTCTTCGTTCAGGGCAGCGCAGACTCCCCCTTGTTGTAGAAAGACTAGGTCTAATCCCCTTCTGTTTTGGAGAACCACTTCAGACAAGGATGTTAGGGACTCTTGGAGGTGAGAAATGGAGGTCTCTATGCGCTCTAGGTCTGTATCAATGGCAGCCCTGAGGCTACTGTAATGGGAGGCCTGGGTGGCTAGTGAGGCAATTCCTGTTCCTGCGCCTGCCAATCCAATTCCTAATAGGGAGGCAATGGTGATGGCTGAGATGGGTTCCCGTTTATTTTGTTGGTGGGTATCCGCATCTTTCCATTGAAGCACCTGTTCATCTAAATGGTAGATGATTCTAGGGAGTAGTTGAACCAGCACACAGAATCCCTCAGTTCTGTATATAACTTGACCATGAGCGCAGGGAGTTAGACCCTCGGAACAAGCCCACCAACTGTCCTGGGGTGGTAGATAATACCCTGTATTATTTATAGGCTGTGTAACGTTGCACAGAGCCTGGTGGGTGCGTGGAGGAGTGCCTATACAGAGTCCTTGGCCTGACACGGACTGCAAGGTGAGGCCTTTACTACCAGGCTCTCAGTGCCACCTGCAAGCATTAGGGTCCGTGGTCGTGTTATATTGCCCCATTATTGCAATACCCTCATAGAAGGGGGGGCAGATATCATAGCACAGCCAGCAGGATCGGGTAAGATTGGGCTTAGTTGCGTTAAGGAATTTGTAAGCTTTGGACATCAGGGCCCAAAGAAGGTGTTGAGAAGGGTCGAGGGGGAGGAGAGGGGAGAGGAGAGTTGGGACTGGGGTGCCCCCATCAGAAGTGTTGTGGGCAAGCCTCTGAGGTTGAGGAGATGTTAGCACGGGTGGCACTAGCACAGTGTCGGGACCTATTCCAAGGGTTTGACCTTTTGGGTTCTCTAGTTGTCTGATCATGAATAGGACTCCATTATCATACCCGCTTTGGTAAAGCCGGAGTCCCCACAGAAGTCCTGCTCCCCAATTTGTTGCTTGTTTCCCGGTCTCCGTGAAGGAAATGGTGACTGGATTACAGTAGGGGCGCTCTGAGCATGAGGGGTATGTAGTATTCAGTTGGAATTTTATAAGGCCGGACGGGTTTTGTGATAGCCAATTGCATGTCCCAGTGTGTTCGCAACCCCAGGCCTGGCAGAAGTAGTCCGCCCAGCCACCTCATGAGATACTATTACTGGATTGGGAGGGGGCTGGACATACGTAAAAACAGGTATTTTGGAGGGCTGTTTTGCCTACTTCGGTGCCACACCCTGGTATCCCTAGTCATCCGTTATGGAAGTTGGGGTTTTTCCCAAACAGGTCACATAGGTCGATTGTCAGATTAGGCCACCAGGTTCCCCTGGGGTGTAGTTCTGACAGCTGGGTTACTACCTGATTAGTGCTTGGGGTGATGATTTGCCAGGTTAGATTAAGTGGTTGGTGGGGGTTGGATTTAGTTGCGAGGGGATACAGCACAAGTAATATTAGCGAGGCAAGTGGTAGGCACGCAGCCTTAGCTTTAAAGGATTGTCCTTGTCAGGCTGACTCTTCCATTCCGGAACAAAGTCTTTGAGGACGGCGTGTGGATCAACTGGCCTGACGTGGGTGTAGTGGACCCAGGGAGTTATTCTGTCGACCTTGAGAGCAGTGGGCGTGGTCATGATCACAATGTAGGGTCCTTTCCAGCGAGGTTGGAGTGCCTGCTGTTGGTGCCTCCGCACGTATACCCAATCGCCTGGTTGATACCGATGGGGGTCAGGAGGCAACCCGGTCTCGTAGAGGGCCTTCAGCTTAGGCCATACCTGCTCATGGGCTCTTTGTAACATTTGGAGGGAGAAAAGAAGCTGTTGGTCATTGAACTCAGCAAGCACTTCGGGTTTCAAGGCAGGAATGATAGGTGGGGATGTACCAAACATGATTTTGCAGGGAGTTAGTCCCATCTTATATGGTGAGTTTCTCATCCTATATAGGGCAAAGGAGAGGAGAGTGACCCAGTCCCCGCCAGTCTCCAAGGCTAATTTAGTTAAGGTCTCTTTTAATGTCCTATTCATTCTCTCTACCCGACCTGAGCTCTGGGGTCTGTAAGCACAATTTCCAATCTGCCCCCAGTATTTGTGCTACTCCCTGTGTTACCTTAGAAATAAACCCCGGTCCATTGTCGGATCTGATCCTGGCAGGAAATCCATACCTTGGCAGAATGTCCTCCAGCAGCTTTTTGGTCACGATTTGCACTGTTTTGTGCTTAGTGGGGAATGCCTCTGTCCACGTAGTATCTACATCTTCGTAGTATCTATGAAAACTAGCAAGTACTTGTACCCACATTTTCCAGGCCTTACCTCAGTGAAATCTATTTCCCAGTATGCTCCTGGGCGGTCTTCCCTGAGTCGGGTTCCGGCCTTAGACCCATGGGTGGTGGCGTTGGTTAGCTGGCATGCATGACAGCTTGCCACAATCTGCTTGATCTTTGCTCGAGAGTCCTTAATAATGATCTTAGCATGTCGTATGAGGTCTTCCATCTTTCTTGTTCCCATATGAGTACTCCGACGCATTTTGGATAGGACTCGTTGTCCTAGTTCCTCTGGCAGGATGATGCTGGAGTATGCGGCCCTCCACCAGCCATGCAAGCATTGGGTCATAGGCAAGTGTTTAATCCATTGTAAGTCAGTGCCAGTATAGCTGGGGGTGTCCAGCAGGGTTGATGCTCCCAGATCGGGTAGCGTGGTTAAAACCTGGGTCACCGAAAGGGCCGCCTCCTTTGCTTTTGAGTCGGCTAGCTGGTTTCCCCTGGCTACTGGTGTGTCTGCTTTTTGGTGTCCTGGACAATGGATGATAGCTAGTGCCTTGGGCAGCCAGAGGGCCCTTAGGAATTCAAGAATCTCTGTTTTGTTCTTTTTTTTTTTTTTTTAATTTTTTTTTAACATTTTTATTTATTTTTGAGACAGGGAGAGACAGAGCATGAACAGGGGAGGGTCAGAGAGAGGGAGACACAGAATCAGAAACAGGCTCCAGGCTCTGAGCCGTCAGCACAGAGCCCGACGCGGGGCTCGAACTCACAGACTGTGAGATCATGACCTGAGCCGAAGTCGGCCGCTCAACCGACTGAGCCACCCAGGCGCCCCTCTGTTTTGTTCTTAATAGTCTTTCCCTCTGCTGTCAGAAGCCCTCTCTCTCTGTAAAGGGCTCCGTGGATATGAGCGGTGGCAAAGGCATACCTGCTGTCGGTGTAAATGTTTATTCGTTTACCTTCTCTCATGGTTAGTGCCTTGGTCAGGGCGATCAGTTCTGCCTGTTGAGCCTATGTTCCGGCTGCCAATGGCTCTGCCCAGATGATCTCCGTTTCTGTGGTTACGGCTGCCCCCGCGTATCTGATTCCTTCTCGGACAAAATTGCTGCTGTCCATATACCAGGTGGCGTCCGCGTTCAGCAGTGGCTGGTCCCGGAGATCAGCCCTGATTCCGTGCACCTGTGCCAAAATCTCTTGACAGTTATGCAGAGCAGTGTCCCAGTCTGGGTTGGGGAGTAGCGTTGCCGGATTCAGGGTTGTAGGTGGCTTGAATAAAATTCTGGTGGGGTTCAGCAGTAGGCTCTGATAGGTTCAGCAGTAGGCTCTTCAGCAGTAGGGTCAGAGCAGCATTGCTGATCCAGTGGTCTGGGCTGTTTGAGTACCCCTTCAATAGCATGTGGGGTGGTAACATATAGCTCTTGCCCCATGGCTAGCCTGTCTGCATCCTTGACCATAGTGGTCACCGTGGCAATAATTTTTAAGCATGGGGGCCATCCAGCGGCCATCGTGTCCAGCTTTTTAGAGAGATAAGCTATGGGTCTTTTCCAGGGACCTATGTACTGGACAAGGACCCCTTTTGCCACCCCGTCTTTCTCGTCTACATACAGGTAGAAGGGCTTGGTTAGGTCAGGCAACCTGAGAGCCGAGGCAGACAGCAAGGCCTGTTTAAGGTCATTAAAGGCCTCGTTCATGGCCTCTGTCCATTCAAAGTTTTGTTGGTGCCTGGTGGCCTCATAGAGGGGTATGGCCATCTCGGCAAAACCCGGAATCCATAATCGACAGAACCCTGCCGACCCCAGGAATTCACGTACCTGACGGACGGTTTGCGGCTGTGGGATCCTTAGGACGGTTTCCTTCCGCGCATCCGTCAACCATCTTTGTCCATCCTTTAATTTGTACCCCAGGTAGCTCACCTCTGCTCTGCAGATTTGGGCCTTTTTGGCTGAGGCCCGGTATCCTAGAGCCGCTACAGTCTGGAGTAAGTCCTTGGTGCCTCGCAGGCAAGTGTCCTGGTCCTCCGCCGCCAGCAGGATATCATGTACATATTGCAATAAGGTCAAATGAGGGTGCTCAGAACGGAACTCACCCAAGTCTCCGTGTAAGGCCTCATCGAAGATGGTTGGTGAGTTTTTGAATCCTTGTGGTAGGCGAGTCCAGGTGAGTTGGCCATTGATGCCTTTCTCGGGGTCCGTCCATTCAAAGGCAAAAAGGTCTTGGCTCTTGGGTGCTAAAGGCAGGCTGAAAAAGCCATCTTTTAAATCTAATACTGTATACCAATTTTTGTCTGGAGGCAAGGTGGAGAGGAGGGTGTATGGGTTTGGGACCGTGGGGTGCACATCCATCACTCGCCGGTTGACTTCCCTTAAGTCCTGGACTGGCCTGTAATCGTTAGAGTGTGGTTTTCGCACCGGCAGCAAGGGAGTGTTCCATGCCGATTGGCAGAGCCTTAATATGCCTGAGTCTAGTAGTCGTCGTATGTGGGGCGTGATTCCCGTTCGCACTGCGAGAGGCATGGGGTATTGGCGGACCCTGACAGGGTCTGCCCCCGGTTTTAGTTCTATCTATATAGCCAGTCGGTGTCGGGCCAGCCCGAATCCCCGTTTCTGCCCATGCCTGAGGAAATTCCTGTAGCCAACGGTCAATGTCAGTCATTGGGGCTGGGGGCGTCTGGTGGAGACGATATTCATCTTCCAAACTCAGGACAAGCACCTGAATCGGTTTCCCTTCTTTGTCTAGGATTTTTGCCCCTTTGGGGTGGAAGCAAATTTGTGCCCCCATCTTGGTGAGCAAGTCCCAACCTAATAACGGGTAGGGACATTCAGGGATGACCATGAAGGAGTGGGATACCCGACCCATGCCGAGGTCCACAGTTCTTCGGGTAGTCCATGAGTACTGTTTGGTCCCCGTGGCCCCTTGCACCCATGAGGTCTTGCTCGCCAATTTTCCCTGGGGTTGTAATAAGACCGAATGTTGTGCCCCAGTGTCCGCTAGAAATTCAACTGGTTGCCCCTCCACTCTGAGAGTTACCCTGGGCTCGGGGAGGGGTACCAAACCCCGACTCCCCTAGTCGTCCAGGTCCTCCACCTCTAATATCTTGGCAGGGGCCTTAGATCTTTTGTTAGGGCAGTCTTTCACCCAGTGGCCCTCTTCCATGCAATAAGCACATTGGTTTTTCGTTTAGTTTAGGGTGCTCCCGTCAGGGACCAGGGCCATCTTCCTTACCTGTCCCTGAAGTCAGCTTCTTGAGGTGCCTCCGTTTTTCCTGTGGGTCATCCATGGTTGTAGCCAGCAGGATCTTAGCCAGATTTCGGGTCTGCCGGTCGCATAGTTTAGTCTGTTGCTCCTCCGGGCTTTCTCTATTATTGTAAACTCTCTCTGCTACTATTATTAAGTCCTGCAGGCTCTTTTCTCCTAGCCTCTCCACTCTTTGTAATTTTCTTTTGATGTCTGGAGTGGCCTGATTAACAAAAGCCATGATAATTGCGGCTTTTGTTTCTGGGGCTTCTGGGTTCATAGGGGTGTACTGCCTAAAAGCCTCTGTGATTCTTTCTAAGAAGGCTGCTGGACTCTCATCCTTACCTTGTCTTACATCATATACCTTAGCCAGATTAGTAGGCTTGCGCGCGGCAGCCTTGAGATCTGCCATTAGAGTCTGGCGGTAGACCCGGAGTCTCTCCTTACCTTCAGCCTAATTGTAGTCCCAGGTAGGGTGGGATAAGGGGAAGGCAGCCTTTATGAGGTCTGGGTTTTGAGTCGGTTGTTTGTCCTCTCCCAGGACAGACTTCCGAGCTTCCACCTGTATTCGTTCTCTCTTCGGTGGTGAAGAGAACCTGCAAGAGCTGCTGACAGTCATCCCAAGTAGGCTGGTGGGTAAAGAGAACAGTATCTAAAAGCCCAATTAAATCTTTACGGTTATCGGAGAACTTTGCATTTTGAGTTCTCCAATTATATAAATCACTGGTGGAGAACGGCCAATATAACATTGGTTGTTTTCCAGACTCGTCAGGAGGCCCCATGGCACGGAGGGGAAGGGCGGTGGAGTCGGCTGGCCCCATATTTGAGGGTGGGGCTGCCCGGTGGGTCCATCCAGGTGTCCCTGGTGCTGGCCCACGCACAGGAATTCCTTCGTCAGGGAGGGATGGTGCCCCTCCTGCAGCCCCTGGTGCTTCCAATGGAGGGGCGGAAGGGGGAGGGAGAGCCTGGTAGGGCAGTGGATGAATCAGATCCTCTGGAGAGGAATCCTGCAAGACCAGATAAAGGGACGTTTTGGCCTTTGTGTCAGTCTCCTTCTCGGCTTTCCCCAGGGCTAGAATCTTGGTAGGTCCTGCTTTGGGGGGTAAGAATGGTTTTAGCCAAGAAGGGGGGTTTTTGATCATGTCCTGCCAGACCAGGATGTAGAGCACCTGGTCAGGGTGGCCATCTGGTTTGTCCTTGAAGATTACAGCCTTGACCTGCAAAATAATAGGTAGGTGGAAAGTTCCTTCTCGGGGCCATCCAACGTCAAAGGTTGGCCATTCTGACATGCAGTAAGTCTGAAATTTCCCTTTTCTTATGTCTGTGCTCAAATTATGAGCCCTTTCCTTAACGTCCAAGAAGTGGGACAGCATAAGAGACAGGGGGTAGTTTGGGTCTGCCCCATTTCAATCCACACCAAGACACAAACAGTTATGACGATTAACAAGGACACAATAACACAGACAAACGTTCCAGTGCGGCCGCGGAGACAAAACAGAAAGTAAAACGAAGGGCTGGCTGTCCGTAATGGCAGCCGGCCCTCCTCACAGATGAGGACTTTGTCCTCCTGGCGGGGGCAAGGGATGTCTCCCAAGAGCGCCAGGACGGCTCGCCAGCGTGTCCACTTAAGCCAATGCCGACCCAAAGACAGTTTGGAATTCCTACAGGTAGAGATACAGTATAGAGCTCTCAGAAAATATGTGCACGAAAGGTAGAAGTTGAGTGCAGTCACCAGACGTGGGACCCTCCAAGTGGGGTCCTGGGGGTGTCTCGAATCCCAGACGAGCCCCCAAATGTAATGCCCCCGATTTCGAATCCGAGAGACCACCAAGGAGCCGATACGGATGCAAATGCACGAGGGTTTATTTGCAAGCTCGAGCTTGGGCCCAAGTATACCCAACACAGCAGAGCAGGGACTTGGACCCCTAGGTTAAGAGAGGTAGCAGTTTTAAGGGGGCCAGCGGCCAATGAGATTGTAACACACACAGAAAGTTGCACATTCATGTCAGTCCACATGCAGGTGGCCAACTGAATTACAATTTACCCTATGGTAACTGTTTGAACTAGCCTATCACTCTGGTCAGAATTGGCGCGCAAGTTTGGCGAGCAGAAGGCGGGGTTTACATTCTCTGGCGGTTAGGGGTTCCGCATTCCTAAGTGAGCCGGTTTCCAGTAAGGGTGTACTCCGCGGCGTGACTAGGGTGGGGGAGTGTCTTAAGCAATAAGTAGGTCATGTGGGGGTTATACATGAGATAGCGTGTGTAGCACAAGATGGAGTTAGTCTTGCTCTGCTTGTCCAGGGGTAGGGGATTTTTGTTAAATTCCTTGGGTCCCACAGTTAATCTCACACCCACTCCTCCCTTAATTAAATGTGATGAAGCATGAACTAGTAGATTCAGTCACCTTTCATGAAGAACCTGGCAATTTCATCATAAGTAAATCTTAAGAAAAATGGATTCCAGCAATGTTTGAGTAGTTACTATGAATCTTAGATTTTTACATACCACTTTGGCAGAGCATGTTCACAAAACATGAAAGGGTTAAAACAGAACTAAAAGATCTACCCACAAGTAAAATTGAGGTCATATTTTTCAAACAGCCATAAAATTAAGATGCAGTGCTAATCCGACATCATCCAGCTTGTACAGATTTTATTTTTTTCTTAAGTTTATTTATTTATTTTGAGAGAGAGAGAGTGGGGGGAGGGGGAGAGAGGGAGAGAGAGAATCCCAAGCAGGCTCCACATTGTCAGCACAGAGCCCAATGTGGGGCTAGATCTCACGAACTGTGAGATCATGACCTGAGCCGAAATCAAGAGTCCAAATGCTTAACCAACTGAGCCACCCAGGTGCCCCCAGCTTGTACAGATTTTAGGTATTAGCAGCTTAAGGGTCTACAAAGACCCCTTCCGGTTTCTCCCACAAATCCTCTATCTTAAGGAAAAGCCTCTTCTATGCCAATTTACACTATCTCACAGCCTTAGTTTAGAGAAGACGTTCAAGTGACATAAAAATTAATTTGCATAACCATAAACTAAAATCTCTAATTTAACTATTGAAATGCTATTATAATTTAAGTCAATAAGCTAAAATTTGATTAATACAATGCTGACAAAAAAAGAGTTTTATAGAATTGGAGTTAGACTGTTAAACTTCATGGAGTAAAAGAGAGCACTCCTTCAACTTATGGCATAATTTTGTACTTTACTATTACCTTGGTGTATTAGCAACATGAATTATATTGAAGTCATAGCCTACAATTTAGATAAATAAAATCAAGGCAGTATTGAACTTTTTCCCATCCCATACAACAGTATCCTTGGCAGCTCCTTGGCCATCCATTATGTTCCTGACCAATTTCTCTCTGTGGCAATTTAAAAGCTGTAAAAAAATACATAATGGGTGATGACAGGAGAAACAAACCCACACCAGAAATTATTGAACCTTGTAGGTCTTTGCAAGTGTCTCTATTGACATTTAAGTGTGAGTTACTATGCCACAATATCATAAAAGTGTGCTCTACACTTCAGATATATTGATAGTTAAATGCAAAGAAAGGCCACCACCAGATTAACGGCTAAAAGGGATAGCCAATCTCAGACTACCCAGCTCTTCCACTGAACGCTCTGATGTGTTACTTAAACCAAGTAAGATGTTTCTGACTCGCTTTTTGTCCAGTTTCCAACTACAATCCTAATTTAAATCCTATGCCAAAGGGATGATTAATATAGCAATTCTGATCCTTGCTCTGGGATATTTATTGAGGGCCTAGTAAGTGTCAAGCATTGCATGGGCACGGTCTCTAACCCAGTCTTCAATTTAAGAGCTAAGGATTTTAACAGTTTCTCCTTGATTAAGTCAGCACTGGTTAGTCCTGTCCCCAAAGGCTGTTAACAAAAAAGCTACTAAAAGGGCAACTTGTTAACAGTGGCAAAATCAGGACTAGGGATTAGAAGATGTGGTCCTCTTCCAGTCAGATCACTGAAAAGATCAAGCTAGACAGTTCAGTTAACCTTAGGGTGTTAAGTTATTTGCCATACTTATCTCACAGATCTGCTGTGAAGGTAAGACAAATGAGCTAGAAAACACTTTTAAAAATATAAAGGAAATATGGGGCACCTGGGTGGCTCAGTCAGTTGAGTGTCTGACATAGGTTCAGGTCATAATCCTGCAGTTCCAGAGTTTGAGCCCCACATCAGGCTTGCTGCTGTCCTCTCACAGCCTGCCCTGGATCCTCTGTCCCCCTCTCTCTGCCCCGTCCTGCTTGTGCGCTGGCTCACGCTCACTCTCTCTCGCTCAAAAAAAATATTATGTATATGAAACAGAAGTGCCTGATAAATGAAATTAAAAACAATGAATGCTAGGTAAGTGTTCCCTCCTCTCTTATTTTCTGAAAGTATTGGTGTAGAATTAGTATTATCTCTTCCTTAAAGGTTTGGTAAAACTTACCAGTGAGGCCATCTGGCCCTGGAGTTTTCACTGGGGGAAGGTTTTCAACTACAAATTTCATTTCTTTTTTTTTTTTTCTTTTAATGTTTACTTTGAGAGAGAGAGAGAGAGATGAAAAGGGTGAATGGGGAAGGGGCAGAGAGAGAATCCCAAGCAAGCTCTGCACTATCAGCGCAGAGCCCAACTCGGGGCTTAAACCCACAAACTATGAGATCATGACCTGAGCCAAAATCAAGAGTCAGAAGATTGAACCCCCAGGCACCCCCCAAATTTCATTTCTTTAACAACTACAGGGCTAGTGAGGTTCTGTATTTCTTCTGAAGTGAACTTTGGTAGTTTGTCTTTCAAGGAGGTGATTCAATTCATCTAAGACACTGAATGTATGGACATAGTTCATACTATTCCCTTATTGTTTTTAAAGTGTCTCTACAATCAGTAGTGACATCCCTTCTCTTAGTCATTTGTTTGTTTGTTTCCCGGATCAGACCAGCTTGGTTTATTAATTTTACTGATTTTCTCAAAATATCAACTTTCACCTTCATTGATTTTCTCTACTATTTTTACTTTATACTTCATGCTTTTATCTTTACTATTTCCTTTTTTCTGCCTACTTTGGGTTTAATTTGCTCTTCTTTTCCCAGGTTCTTAAGACAGAAATGTAGGTCACTGACTCTAGACCTTTCTGCTTTCTTAACCGAAGCATTTAATACTATAAATTTCTAAGCGAACTATCTTAGTTACATCCCACAAATTTTAAGGTCATGTTATCATTTTTATTCAGTTCAAGATATTCTCTAATATTCTTTGTGATGTCTTCTTTGATCCATGGGTTGCTTAGAAGTGTATTAATACAGATGTATATATTTCAGTTCCATTGTTTTTTCTTTCAGGTACTTTGAGGCTTTATTATTAGTTGTGTAAAACTCAGGGTTGTTGTGTCCTCTTGATGAATTGATCCCTTTATCATCTAATCTGGTGTTAGCTATTTGCCCTACCTACCTCATGTCTGTTATGGAAAAAGAACAAAAGAACAGTTTGGAAAGTATACAGCAAACAGAAGGTAAGATGTCTGATGATAGAGGAAGTTAAAATAACTTTAATGAATTTTCTGAACTATCTGTAAGTTATATCTATGCCTGTCTCCAACTACTCATATAAATGAGGTTTGCCTATGTTTTATCAGATCCTTAGATATGATTTATTGTTGGGAAATACAGAACAAATTAGCAGTATTATTACCCTCCACAACTCCCTGTGAGGTAAGTAAGTCTTACTGATTTAGGGATGAGAAAGAAGGCACGTGGAGGATCTGCCTCAGAAACCAAACTTTAGATATCCCAGCCTGTTGGTTGACCTCTTTAACAGGGCATTTTATTCCGACATAATTATGCCTGCTGACTCAGATATGAACTTGCTTTATTCTAAGAAATGGAGATTACAATCAGAATACTTGAATTCAATTTGGTTCCTTCTCCTCTTCTCCATGTAAGAAATGAGAGTGTATTATAAAGCTTGATCTTTGAATAGTCCTTTCAACAACACCATCTCAAGCCCATACTTTCTAGTGTCCTTTCTAGCAATGAAGCATGATGGAACAGGCACTCAGTTAAGTCTGAAGAATAAGACTGCATGTGAAGAATTTTGAAACTATAGCCCCACGACCTACCTGCAGGTAAAAAAATCTGTCACTGTTTAATTTTGACAAACTACACTTACCAGAAAGGAAATCCAGACTACACAGTCCATAGCCTCATTAGGATGAGAGTGAAAAATGGCCCAAGTAGTCCATTATGCCCTTTTTAGAAAATCACACACACTTAACAAATGTGTTATCCTGTGTCAGTACCCCAAGGATATGACAACCAGACAACCAGCCAACAACTTAGCCTTCTATCCTTCAAGTCCTAGGGAAGACCACCAATGGACTACATTGGCCCAAAATATTAGAAAGAGTTCTTCATGTACATTTAAAACTAGTGGCTTCAAAAACAAACTCCAAGACAATTCAGGAGTCATTTAATGAAAGACTTTGGTCTAGAAGGCTATCAGCAATCACCTATCCAATTCCTTTCATGTAAGATGGAGAAACTAAGAACCAAAGAGAGCAAATGGCTCACCCAAGGTTCTATCACTAGTTAATGACAGATATGGGAATAGAATCTAAGTTTCCTGAGCCTTTTTTTGTCCCCATTTGCCTCTCATTTTTAAAATAACTTTTTCTTAGGGTGCCTGGGTGGCTCAATCGGATGAGCATCCTAATTTCAGCCTCAGGTCATGATCTGAGTCAGGGGATCAAGCCCCAGATTGGGCTCCACAATTAGCATGGAGCTTACTTAGAGTCTCATTCGCATTCTCTCTTTCTCTTTCAAAAAAAGAAAAAAAAAAAAATTTTCTCTCTCTCTCTGCCCCTCTTTCTCTAAAGTAAAAACAAAAAAAAAAAAAGTTTTTTTTGAATTATGCAAAATTTATTTGGATAGGGGTTAGAGAACTGAGGTGTAGTGGTCTGAGTGATGGCCCCCCAAAAGATACCCAAGTCCTAATCCCTTGAACCCATGAATATTATTTTATAGGGCAAAGGTGTGACTAAAAGATGTGAGGGGCGCCTGGGTGGCTCAGTCAGTTGAGCGTCTGACTTCAGCTCAGGTCACGATCTCACAGTCTGTGAGTTCAAGCCCCACGTCGGGCTCTGGGCTGATGGCTCAGAGCCCGGAGCCTGCTTCCGATTCTGTGTCTCCCTCTCTCTCTGCCCCTCCCCCGTTCATGCTCTGTCTCTCTCTGTCTCAAAAATAAATAAAACGTTAAAAAAAATTAAAAAAAAAAAAAAAGATGTGAAAGGAGAAATTTATCCTGGAATATCTGATTGGGTCTTAAATGCAATCACATTTATCCTGATGAGAGGCAGGAGTTCTGAGACAGAGAAGACCATGTGAAGACAGAGCAGGAAGAGCTGAGGCCACAAGATGAGACTGACAACCACCAGAAGCTGGAAGAGGCAAGGAAGGGACTCTACCCTCGGGCCTCCAGAGGGGGTTCAACACCTTGACTGCAGACTTTTGGCCTACAGAGTTGTAAGAATAAATTCCTATTGTTTGAAAACCACTAAGTTTGTGGTAATTTGTTCCAGGAGCCACAGGAAACTAATACACAGGGGAAATAAAATTTTTAAAAATCATAAACTGGATATATATAAAACCAATTCCTCATCCAAAAAGAATTGTGCTCTAAGTAACCCAAAGAATGCCTAAAACCTTTAATCCCTCATTTCAAAGGGTAAATTGAAGCAATCAGGGAATGTAATTTTCCTCCCAAAATACTGGCAGATCCAGGAAGACAAACTCAGCGAGGTCTAGTATTTACATAGCTGCTAACAAGAACAGTGTAGGTTTTTCCCCAAACATGTTAGCTGGTAGAGCTCCTGGACAGACTAAACATAGGC
Source organism: Panthera pardus (assembly GCF_024362965.1). NCBI lineage: Eukaryota > Metazoa > Chordata > Mammalia > Carnivora > Felidae > Panthera > Panthera pardus. Next base: position 61,199,203 of record NW_026526991.1, on the reverse strand, counting down.
ACCAGTTGTCACTGTGGGTGTTCTGCCAACACAAGTGTAAAGTTGTCATCAGAAATGAATATGTGGCTTCGAGTAGCTTACAGAAATCCAACAAAGCTGTATCTTGGACTCTGCACAAGCCAACTCTTCTCAGGATGACCTGGACTCTTTCCCATTAGTACAATGATCAGTTAAAGGCATCCTTTATAAGGAGGAAAGGAAAATCAAAGTTATGTCAGGGAAAAAAGATAATTGCCCAGAGTCCAAGTTCATGAATAACAATGTGTAAACAGCAGCCATACTAAGCCAGTTACAAGTGATATCTCACATTGTAATTCACTACTCTTAAAATCAATATCCACAGCACACAGCTTTAAGCCCAATTTCATGTAAGGTAAATGGAAATAAAAATAGACTGAGCAAAAGAACAAGGAAAGGAAAGAGATGCTTTACCGAGAATTATTAAATGGGCTATTCAAGTAAGATATATAAATCATGCTTTGTGGTTAAATTATATAACTTAAATAAAAAATGCTAATCTAATCTTCCTCAGAAATCTTTGTATCCTATATGCCTTTTCTCTTTTCCAGAGCCACTATCAAGGGGTCTGAAAACCACCAAAACTTTCCCAGACATATTAAAATCCAGTCACTGCAGAGGCATGTTCTTTCTTTCCTTTTTGCCCCAACCATCACCCGGCTCACCTACTATCCAGATCGCTTTCTTTGTATTGGTTTTCAGACAGACCAGTGAAGATGTGTTATTTTCCCTTTCAGGTTTGGTGGCAATAGTATACCCTTAAGTTCTAAGCATAACCACTTGAACCTTAATTTTTGTAACATAAGCTAAACATCTTGTTTTATTAACATACCGGTACAAATGAACAACCAGACCAGGTTCTCTGACAGCAAGAAATAAGCCTAAACTTAAGATTTTCAATCTGATAGTCTCCGAATTTCAATGAAAAATTACCCACCAGAGAGAGAAATGTTCATCAGACCTATTAACTGACATTGTAAGAGAATTCACAAAAAAGCAATTTGTACTTGCATACCACAGTAAACCAAGAAGCCTGTATTCAAATCCTGAAATCTTTCAAATTAAAATATATCACTAAAATCGTCAAATAACGGACCACAGGTTAATTTGTTTATAAATCCAAGCAGCTCAGGCTGGAGATAGAAGGAATCCATTCAGAGTAATGTAAGAAGCATGATTTGGTTCTCTTTCTTCAGATCAGCTTTTTTTCCCCAAACTGTGAGTTTAGGGCCATGAAATCAGCAGAAACTGACCTGTATTTCTAAGAAAATGAAATCGTGTACTGCAGATGAGAAAATACCAAAGTGCTTTGCACGTGTATTTATATAGTAAAGCCTATTTCAATAGGTGTACAGGGTCAGGGTAAAACTCTCTGATCCAAAAGAATTCAGTAAAGGAAAGAGGCTTAAAGCAGGCAAAAATCTAAGAAGCATCTAATGCAAGGTCCACCTTCTTCCAAAAAATATTTGCTAATATTTTAGGAAGCCAAACAAACAATGGATGCAATCGTGTTTAAACTTCAAGAAATGGTAAAAATTTAATGAAATTGTCCTTTTATCCAATGGAACAAAGATCACTCTACATATGAAGAGATATCCATTAGGATTTAGTGATCCATTCACCAAAGACTATTTTCTAAACACTTTACCGGTCTTCTTCGTCTAATTTCCAATTATTAAAATGAAAGATTTTGACAAGATAATTTCAGCATCTATCATTTTATTTATTTTTATTTTTTAAAGTAATCTCTACACCCAAGTTGGGGCTGGAACCTATGATCCTGAGATCAATAGTCACATGTTCCTCCACTGAGCCAGTCCCAGCTCCCAGCATATCATTTTAAATCAACGTGGGTTTTTTTTTTTAAGTTTATTTTTTAGTAATCTCTACACCCAATTTGGGGCTCAAAGTCACGACCCTAATATCAGGAGCATATGCTCCTCCAACCAAATCAGCCAGGCACCCCTAAATCAAAGGTTTTCAACTGAGGAAGATTTTGCATCACCACCACCAACAACCCCAGGACATCTGGCAATGTGTGGAGACATTTTGATAGTCACAAATGGAGGTGACGGATGAGGTGAGATGCATTTGTTGGCTCAAAATGTCAACATGCTGAGGTCAAGAAACCCTGTAATAGATCAAGATGGTATTCCTTTTAAACCTAAATAAAACAGAGATAGATAACCTTAATCTGTATCTTTCTTTATAAACTAAGCAGAAAAAAGTGCATAATTAGCATACCTACAGTTTACAACCAAATATGAAATAAATTTATCTTCTTGCCAAGTGTCAGAGACTCTCTCCTCTGGGCAGCTAAACTTTCTTTTGTACAATGTCACAAAGGTCTCTAATCAGAAGTGTACTTCATATGTAGTTGAACTTATTAACAGTACTTCTATTAACCTTAAATACATCAGTGAACAACAACAGAGCAATTTAGATTCTTATATGGCCATTATGTAATGAAAATGTCACTATTTTACTGAAACATCTTCAAATCAGCTGACTGGGCATTACCAACAGGTGATTACAGCTCCTGTAAAATAAATATTTTGAAGGAAATATAATCAAAAGGCAATGGAATAATCCAGGTGATGGATGAGTCCTGTCTCTAACACCCTAAATATCCCCCTTGTTAAGCAACTTCCTTATCAAAATCCAGACATCCTCAAAGGAAGAGAAGAAAGAGAGCTTAGAAACTCTTTAGTGGTGTAAAGAAAGATCTACATGGGGGGGGGGGGGGGGGGGAGGCATCAGAGACAAAGATAAAGGCACTGAGACATGAATAATGCTTGTAAGGCGCTTAGCTTAGCCTCTCTAGTAGGTACTAAGTAGTCAAACAAAAGTTACCTTTTTAATATTTGTATTTTTATACTGAGGATCACCTTAGTTCTTAGGGGAAAAACAACTCTATCGAGGTGTAAGGATAAAAGAGGCTGTGAGAAGCCCGTGATTATGACTAGAAACACAAAAGTTGACTTTTTTAATCTAATCTTTATTTAATCACAAATTACGATCCCTAAAAAGGCTTAAACAGCAGACACCAACCTGCCTAGATCCCACTCTGTCTATAGAGGTAACACACTTCGGTATGTAGCCTTCCAAAACTTTTTCTATGGATTTACAAATACCCATTTGTCCGTGGAAAGGTGCTTCACGATGCAGATTTTTCTCGGGTGCCTTTCCACGACAGTATAGATTTATCCTACTGGTTCTAACATTTCAAGTCAGTCTTCCTAAAGAAGCGAGGTCCCAAAGACCTACCTTGCTCCCCTCAAAACCAAAAGTGTGGGGACAGAACTTATAGTTTCCCTACAAGAAAGGTGTATGGGACGGAGGCCTAAAGGATTCGTTAGAGAAGTCACAGTGGATAAAATATGCGCTGCCGCGCCATCACAGGCATTGAATCTCCTTCTTCACAACCTCTAACGTTAAGACCTCCCTCTTCTGGACCGCTGATTGGACGACCTGCCCGAGCGCTTCCCGTAGGCTATTCGTCTACTGGCTCCAAATTTGGTCCATCCATTTAACCGCCCGACTCCCGCATTCCCCATTGGAGTCAATCCGCTGCCTCTTGGATGAGCCCAACCTACCGCGCGCTCCGTGCTCATTGGCTCAGGGAGGCGCTGCTCAGGAGCTGGAAACCCGCCTCCCACATTCCGATGGCCCAAGGACCGATCAGTCGGCAGCTAAGGGCGGACCCAATTGGCCTAAACACAAGCCAGTCAAGCCCTCCGGCTGCACAGCACCACAGAACTTACAGGAATAAAACATCCCGCCCCTGTTCTTCCATTGGTTGGCCGGACCCACCGCTCCCCCTTCACGAGCCCCCACCCCGCGGTCCATTCATTTCACACAATAACGGGCCCAATTGGAGTCAGTTCAAGACCTCGTATGGGTAGGCAAGACTATCCGTCACTTACCCGGAATCGACACCGATCACTCACGCAAACGTCTTCCCTGTTCCTCTGTGGTGAGGCAGGACCACAAGACAGTGCCGCCGCCGCCTTCTGCGCAACGCCAACCGCCCGCCAAAACGGATCCTTCCCTGCGCCTGCGCGACCAATCCTGGGACCGTACCCTTTCTCCGCCCATTACGCCTGCGCAAAACGAGGCACAACTCCCGCCACTACGCAAGCGCTGTAGATTCGCCGCTGTCTCCCGCCCGCCATTTCACGTGTTCCAAGCGCCCAGCGGAACTTCTTAATGCGCTTGCGTAAACTCGCCATTTTACTACACATGCGCTTAGTGGGCGGTCGTTGCAAAAAAAGAAAGAAAACCGTCACCTCATAACTTCTTTCCTAATACATAGTATTAATCATGTTTTGCCAAGTGAGTTGAGCGTAATTTCGGGGCGCGAAGGACTGAAAAATTATTTAAATACCTTAGATACATTCAAATATGAATGATTGGTTGGCGAGCCAATCACACTGGCTAAAAGTAATATTGTTCAGGAACCAATGAACACTAAGGGGTGGAGACTGCGTAGAACGCCCAAACGGATGACGTTACACAGCAATGCGGCACTACAGACCAATAGCAGGGGGGCAGCTACTGCAAATATCCAATCAGAGATACTCAGGGGCGGAGTCTACCAATGCCTAAAGCGAGGAGGCGGGATAAAAAAGCGAGGCCGAAGGTAGGCTGGCAGATACGTTCGTTAGATTACTCCTTTCTGCCCGTGGACGCCGCCGAGTAAGCATCGTGAAAGTCTCCCCTCCCACCGCCGTCATGTCTAAGTCAGAGGTGAGTAACACGCTCTCTTCGGCCTAATTTTCTTTCTCGCCGTTACTGAATTCGGTGGGATGTGGTTTGGTTTGGCTGCTTGCGCCAGCTCTGGCTCGGCATTTCTTCCGTTGCTGCCAAGGGCCTACCCCTCCCAAAGTTCGGGTCGCCATTTTGTCCTCGTCGTCGCCATGAGGCCGCCGTCTTGCAACACTTGGTTTTCACTCCGGGCTTGTTCCTCCTGGCAAAACCCTCATGCGTATTCGATTGTTTTGTTTCGCTTTATTTTTTCACCTTGTATCAGGGGACGATTTTCTTAAGGAGCAGATGTAGTTCTCTATTGGCTGTGTATTCTTCCAGCTCCGTCCTTTTGTTGCGCGTGCGTCGGAGGGAGAGTTGGGACGCATGCGCTCGGGGCTTCCCAGCCCCCAACATATCGTCTCCCCTAATGGGGAGAAGCACGTGGCTTGCGGCGACCCAAAGGAACAATAAGTGCTATGTATCATTGTCGTGTAGCTTTGCTTCTCCTAACTGGAAGCTTTTTTGTGTTGTAACCCCCCCCACGTAATGATTTTTTCCCCCGACTCCTAGTCTCCCAAAGAGCCTGAACAGCTGCGGAAGCTTTTCATTGGAGGTTTGAGCTTTGAAACAACCGATGAGAGTCTGAGGAGCCATTTTGAGCAATGGGGAACGCTTACGGACTGTGTGGTAAGACTTAGAAGAGACAAAAGGCCAGTAGGACGAGTTGATTTCTTTGGATTATCTTGTCGTGATTACTGTACTTGTGAAGATTGTTAACGGGATTATAGTTGAAAATAACCTGGCAAGGGAAGGTGTGGCTTTAGCTGATTAGAGGCTCCCTTGTTAATTTAGTGGGAAACTGAAGGGCCTTGTATTTACTCATGGTAGAAATGACAGTAGTCTCTGGGGTTTTATTATGTAGTAAATTTTATTAACGTTTCAGGTAATGAGAGATCCAAACACCAAGCGCTCCAGAGGCTTTGGGTTTGTCACCTATGCCACTGTGGAAGAGGTGGATGCAGCCATGAATGCAAGGCCACACAAGGTGGATGGAAGAGTTGTGGAACCAAAGAGGGCTGTCTCGAGAGAAGTGAGTGATCTAGTTCTTTTCTCGGTTATTTAAAAGTGTTCCACTAAGCGGACTTTGCATTTGGGGATGTTAAACTTCTTAATGATCTTGATTAAGGATAGTTTTATTGGGAAGTAAATTAATTGGGCTTTCTCATTAGGATTCTCAAAGACCTGGTGCCCACTTAACTGTGAAAAAGATTTTTGTCGGTGGCATTAAAGAAGACACTGAAGAACATCATCTAAGAGATTATTTTGAACAGTATGGGAAAATTGAAGTGATTGAAATCATGACTGACCGAGGCAGTGGCAAAAAGAGAGGCTTTGCTTTTGTGACCTTTGACGACCATGACTCTGTAGACAAGATTGTCAGTAAGTCTCCGGGGCATGCAACTCGCTAAGGTTTCTGAAATCCGTGCTGTATTCTAGTCTTTGAGATGGTGTTCTCTTTGAAATTTTTTTTAGTTCAAAAATACCATACTGTGAACGGCCACAACTGTGAAGTAAGGAAAGCTTTATCTAAGCAAGAGATGGCTAGTGCTTCTTCCAGCCAAAGAGGTGAGTTTGTTTAATTAGATCTTACAGGCCACGAAGTCATTCGAATCTGTAGGTTTAACACTTCAAACTTCTCTTTCAAGGTCGAAGTGGTTCTGGGAACTTCGGTGGTGGTCGTGGAGGTGGTTTTGGTGGGAATGACAACTTTGGCCGTGGAGGAAACTTCAGTGGGCGAGGTACGTGTGGTTATATATAGTTTGCTGAAAATTAATAGTAAGCTTGTCATTTGACAATCCCCAGATAACTTGTCCATTTGCAACCTATGGTGGATGTACCTATGGGCTAGCTTTTCCAAAGTTAATTTTTATCCAGGTGTTGGGGCTTCTTACTGGAGGATTAAGTCTTCAGTATAGAAATCATTTTTGTGACCAGGGGTGGTTTCAGAAAACTTGAATTTAGGAAGGGTATAATTTGTATGCAGCCAATACACCTCAGAAAGTGGCTGAAACTCTACTTTTTTCCAGGTGGCTTTGGCGGCAGTCGAGGTGGTGGTGGATATGGTGGCAGTGGGGATGGCTATAACGGATTTGGTAACGATGGTAAGTTTATCATGGGTATGTAGGTGAAAAGTTTGTTTTGGAATCTCTAGAGTAGGGTAGTAGAGCTAAAGTAGTGCATGACCAGCTCAGCTCTGACCGTAACCGCATGCTGTGAGCAGGCTTTTAGGTGTTACACTTGCACAGGTTTTGATTGTTGAATACTTTTGTCTTATTGAGAAGAATTGTATTCTTGTAGGTGGTTATGGAGGAGGCGGCCCTGGTTACTCTGGAGGAAGCAGAGGCTATGGAAGTGGTGGACAGGGTTATGGAAACCAGGGCAGTGGCTATGGCGGGAGTGGCAGCTATGACAGCTATAACAACGGAGGAGGCGGAGGCGGCTTTGGCGGTGGTAGTGGTAGGTATCCAGTGATCCAAGTACTTGGTGCAATAGTTAGATTAGCTCTTTAGAGTTTATGATCATAAGGGGATTTGATGCTCTTAAAAGCATTATGTGGTGCAATGCATGGTGTTCTCTTTTAACGGGCTTGCTAATGCTACCTCCTAGCTTTAAGCTGGGGCCGCCTCACTCCCAAATAAGATAGATGGATAAGTGGATAGTCCTGTCTTTAATCAGAATTAGATTAGCTTCCAGCAGGATTTAGTTGTCTTAACTCCCTTGGGATCCTAGGCACTTAGTTGATACATCCAGCATGTGTTTGCAGTGCCCCGGATGGGCACAGACTTTCAAGCCTAGAGAATATATTGCTATTATGCCATGGTAAGTTGGGTAAATTTTATTAAAAGCATTGAGTTATTCAACTGAGTGCCTTGCCCAGAAAAGGATGATTGGAGCCACCAGAGTTTGGGAGGAAGGCAAGCAGATCACACAACATTTTTTGCTCTGAGCACTAAATAGAATTCAGAACTTAACCATTTTCTCCAAATAACAAATAAAGGTTCTCTTTCCATTTCTAGGAAGCAACTTTGGAGGTGGTGGAAGCTATAATGATTTTGGCAATTACAACAATCAATCTTCAAATTTTGGACCCATGAAAGGAGGAAATTTTGGAGGCAGAAGCTCTGGCCCCTATGGTGGTGGAGGGCAATACTTTGCCAAACCACGAAACCAAGGTATTGTATATATGTTTATTAGAGGGTGAGGTACCCATAACCAGGTCCAGTAATTTTGGGGTGAGGTGTGTGTAGACCGTGAAAAGCTACAATCTAAAAGCTTTTCAAGAACTTAATCAGATTGGGAAAATCATGTGCCCCCGAACTCAGATCTGAGGCTTTATTGCCCCTGATACAAAAAGTGTTTCTATGTGCTTCCAAAGCTTAAAGGGACAAATTCTATTCTTAGGTGGCTATGGCGGTTCCAGCAGCAGCAGTAGCTATGGCAGTGGCAGAAGGTTTTAATTACTGCCAGGTAAGTAAACATCTTTTTATGTTTGAAGTTAACTTTTGTAAATGATAATGAATCCAGTAACCCTAATATAGCTGAGCAGTGCAACATAGTTAACATTATAATTGCAGTAAAATTGTGGATATTAAGTTAATATTCAGATCAGCAAAATTTGTGGGAAACAAAACTTGCTATTGGATTGTAGCCTTGAGTCTTAATATGTTTAGATTAACAACTTTATTCCATATTGTTCAACAGGAAACAAAGCTTAGCAGGAGAGGAGAGCCAGAGAAGTGACAGGGAAGCTACAGGTTACAACAGATTTGTGAACTCAGCCAAGCACAGTGGTGGCAGGGCCTAGCTGCTACAAAGAAGACATGTTTTAGACAATACTCATGTGTATGGGCAAAAAACTCGAGGACTGTATTTGTGACTAATTGTATAACAGGTTATTTTAGTTTCTGTTCTGTGGAAAGTGTAAAGCATTCCAACAAAGGGTTTTAATGTAGATTTTTTTTTTTGCACCCATGCTGTTGATTGCTAAATGTAATAGTCTGATCATGACGCTGAATAAATGTGTCTTTTTTTAAATGTGCTGTGTAAAGTTAGTCTACTCTGAAGCCATCTTGGTAAACTACCCCAACAGTGTGAAGTTAGAATTCCATCAGGGTGATGCCAGGTTCCATTTGAAATTTATTTGCAACCTGCTTGGGCACAGAAGCCGTTGTCTCCACAAACATTGGTGTGGTTGAACTGACAGTTAATGTGTTGTGACCTGGAGTTCACCGTTAAAAGGGTCACCCAAGCAAAGTCGTGGAGTTTATTTGGTTATTAATATGATTGTTGGCACATCCTATGCAATATATCTAAATTGAATTATGGTATCAGATAAAATTATAGATGGGATTAAAGCTTGTGTATCGTCCATTATCATGTGTAATCAATAAACGATTTAATATTCTCTTGAATGGAATGACAACTGTATGGATTTGGGACTGGCAGAGCTTTGGACTTTCCCTACCCACTACCCCTCATAATGTTGAATGCTTCTATCATGATTCAAGTTCAAAACTCTGCCAGAGAATAGAAACCAGCTGCTGGCTAATGCCACCCCATAAGTCCACAGATTAGAAGTGTTTGGGAGACCTTTTTAAACTGACCAGCACCAGTAAGAATATCTTCTTTTTAATACAAAAACAGGCTTACATTAAAGGAAAACAGCAGTTTTGTGGTTGGGTGGGTCCTTAATAGAGGTCTATGGATTAACTGTACTAATTACCTATTTGGACATTACAATTGCGGAGATGGGGAGGCAACTTACTATATTCACGCTAACTGCAGTTTTCCTTTAAATATGGTACATCACACAACCATCCGAAAATGTTAATTGTATAGAAAATGATTTCTGAAGCCTTTTTACGGTCACTTAATATCCAATCATTGTTATTTGTTACATAGGTTCTTTTGAGCCCTCCCTTTGGTACCCTCAATTTCAGTGCCATTGTACCTGGTAGCATAGAGAATTGTTTATCACTAGGACTGTGTATTCCCTCCCAATTTCGTGGGTGTGTTACTTGGAAGTTTGGGGAGGAGGGCGGAGGGGGGAGCGGGTGGGAGGTGGGTGGGAAAGCATGGGTGATAGTTCCGTGAGTTTGATATTGGCTGAGTTTGCAATGGCAGGTGGAACCTTAACTATTGAGGGAGTTTGCAGATACCTCAGGATTCGTGACAATGCCTTTAAAGATCCAGGAGAGATGTTCAGCTACTAGGAACTGCTAGCAAGCATAGCGCGAATGGCTCCGAGCTCAGACACTCTACAGCTGAGAGTAGACACTTGTGGTATGTGGAGTACAGATAAGCCAGGGGCAGGCCACGGCACGCTCCATGAAAGCTAGGAGGGAGTGAAGTTTCAGTGACCATCGCGAGAAAGGAGGCAGACAAGAGTAAGGCACACCTGACTCTTAGGACTAGCAGTCAGAACCAGGAGAAAAGGTTTTATTGCTATGCTGGTAGGTAAGAACAGATTTTACTTCCATCCATATAGTGTTCTCTAAAATCCAGTTTTCTGTTAACATTAATCCTTCATATATTGAGCCAAAACTAGTCCAGTTAAGCTGAACTTGGTTTTTCTGGAGATGAATTTTCTTAAATTGACACCCTAGATTTGGTGGCTCCCAAATGAAGGAAGTAAACACTTTAATTCTGTGACAATATATTTTTGCCCTTTAATTTTATTTCCTACCTTCCTTTGACCCATTTCCTTAAAACGATGGCTCAAAGTAATGTGTTAGAATCTTCCCAAAAGTCTGGGGGGAGGGAGGGTGGACCCTTTTGGGGAGGGGGAGGTGGGGGGTTTACCCTGAGCTGGGACTTGGTCTCCCAAAAAGCTAGTTCTAAAGGTTGTTTACTTTTCTAGGGAGGAGTCTGCTACTCCAGGCTAATCAACTCTCTTTAAAAATATAAAACAAAACAAACTCATCTGTCCAAATTTATGGCTAAAAGGTAAGCTGTTTACAAACTTAACAGGCGCCAAGAGTGCTCGGTATTGCCAGAGTAGACCGTGACGAGCTGTACCTGAGAACAAAAACTTTCATAGTCTGGTCTAGTAAAAGGCCATAGCTAGCAAAAAGTGATTAAAGCAGCTGGGTTCCCAGTCAACAGAACAGTATAATTGTAGGATCTTCCAAGTGCTTATGCAAATGCCTCATAACTTTTTTTTTTTTTTTTTTGGCAGGAACATCCTTATGAGGACAACCTTTATCTGAGCCACTGCACTTCATTTTCACTACCATGTAGTTGTTAGCTGTTTTGCAGCTTGAATTAATCATTCAGTTTTATGAATGGACTTTTTAAATAAAATTTCTTTTGATTTCAACTTGGTTCTGTCTTGTTTCTTTCACTTTCATGATATAGTAAATCAGAATTTTTAGCAGAGTTGAAGTCTTTCCCCTTTGTTCCTTGCTAATTCTTCCTTGGATCCTTCTAAATTTAAAGTAACAGGTGTCTGGGTGTTGACTTCAGCTCAGGTCATGGTCTCACAGTTCGTGAGTTGGAGCTGGGCTCTATACTGACAGCCTTGGAGCCTGCTTCAGATTCTGTGTCTCCCTGTCTGCCCCTCCCCTGCTTATGCTCTGTCTCTGAAAAATAAACTAAAAAAATAAAGGAACAAGCAAGACCTTATGTAGGTGGGAAAAGAAAGGTAAAACAACATAAACACTTTAAAACAAAACCACAGGTTGAATTGAGATTAGGGAGGAACAATTGGTTTGAGAGAGAGGGAGACAATCTGAATCAGGCTCCTGGCTCTGAGGGCAGTCCAGAGCAGACGGGGCTTGAACCGCAAGATCATGACCTGAGCCAAAGTTGGATGCTTAACCAGCTTGAGCCACCCAGGCACCCCTGGAAGTAGTTCTAATACCAGGTGTTACTATAGAAGTTTTACACCGTAGGATCCTGGTTTAGTGAAAGCAAAAACTGGCTCTGAGCGCAGGAGTAAATCTTAGCCTAGTTAGAAGTAGGGTGTTTACAGTGGCCTCCGCAAGTATTTATTGCCAGCTATCTCCGGCTCCTAAAATATCTGGAACCAGGATTAGATGAGTATGGAAGGGAAGGAAGTCTCTGTGTTTCCAAGGTAATCAAAAGCTTGGGCGCAAGAATTTAATCCCCTTGCAAATGCTTAAATGTCCCCTATCCTAAAGAGGTTATCCAGCCTCAATTTTAAACCTAGCAAAAGAGAGGGGTATTGAGCTGTGAATGTATAGGTAGCCTTCACTTACCAGTTTTAAGAATCGAATTTTGAGGGTGCCTGGGTGGCTCTGTCAAACATCCCCATTTTTGTTCAGGTCATGCTTTGAGGATGGTGGCATCAAGCCCTGTGTCAATGTCAGTCTGAGTGTTGGAGCCTGCGTAAGATTTCTCCCTCTTCCCCCTCTCCCCATTTCAGGCTCTTTAAAAAATCTAATTTGTGACATGAAGTTACTAGCAACTCAGGCCACTAGACTGCAAAAAGCGTTCCTATTGAAAGTGAGGTTAATGCCTCTTCCGTTCTGTGTATTTTGCTACATGTTTTACAAATACAAGATTGTTAAAAAATCCCATACTCTAGATGAGGAAAATTACCTTGTTGAAGTTCTACAATCTCTGAAACATAACCCAGGTCACAGTCCACGGGTGTTCCACCTGTTGGGTGCGTTGGGTAGCCACGTACCAAGTTGTGTGCATACGTGGTGGTCTTCCGCACTACGGTATATCTTGAGTGCTTGGCATTTCTCCTGTTAGCTGTTTGCATCCCCAGTGTATCTCTAGAACTCAGGTGCTCAGTAAGTGTTGAATAAATGAAGGTCTGATTTTGCCTCCGGGTTAACCACTGCCCGATGTTCCCTCAGGTGAACGAATCCAGTTTTTTTTGTTTTTGTTTTTCTAATATTTATTTTTGGGAGACCGAGTGCAAGCAGGGAGGGGCAGAGAGAGAGGGAGACACAAAATCTGAAGCAGGCTCCAGGCTCTGAGATGTCAGCAGAGCCTGATATGAGGCTCGAACCCACGAAGTGTGGGATGATGACTTGAGCTGAAGTCGGACGCTTAACGGACTGAGCCACCCAGGTGCCCCGAACTAGTCCAGTTTCTGAACAGCTAATCCCGGGCTCTGCCCTTCACAACTAGATCCCACGTTTTCTATTTTTTTTTTTTTTTAGAAAACAAAGTCGACAGGTTGTCTAAACTGTTTTTAAAAGATCTACTAGGAATCAGCTTTAAGTTGCTTTCATTCCCTAAATCTAGGCTAGAGACCATGTTCCTGGAAATCTATAGGCATAAGGATTCCACACCTCTTTTGATCACTGCCTTTTATGTCTCACAACTGTCTATGAGAACTTGAAAGTAAGTTTTCCTTGTTGGAATGGAGCTAGTCAAATTGAATAGAAAGGTAAATAGAAGTAAAATACCCTAAAGAGGTAATTGGTGTAATTCAATGACTAGAAAGATGGGGAACCACCTGACTCCAACTTGGGAGATGAAGGTGTCATGTCAAAAGTTTGGATTTTGATGTGATGGATTCTGAAACTTGTTTCTATATGTTTCTTTTTGAGAGACTGAGGGCCAGAGAGAGAGAGAGAGAGAGACCAGAGAATCCCAAGTAGGCTCTACACAGAGCCTAATGCGGGACTCGAACTCACAAACTGGGAGACCATGACCTGAGCCCAAATCCAGAGTCAGATGCTTAACCAACTGAGCCACCCAGGTACCCCAGATTCTGACATTCAATCATGTTCTGCTTCAAGAGAAAAATAAGAGGCCCTAGATCTTCAAGGATCTAGAAAAGGGAGGGCCCCAAACAAGAGCAGGGTAGCGTGTCTAACATAACCAAGGAGATAGAAAATGTTACCAAAATTCATATCCTGCTCCATGCTGGAGCAGGTTTTGCCCAGACTTGGGTATGAAATCCCTTGAAACTCTGATGGCCAATCAAACTATCTCATTCCAATCAAGACCATCTCAGTCTTCTGAATAGAGCTCTGGCACAATCATGATGAGGAAGTCCTGCGGAAGTAGACAGCAGGGAGAGAACAAGAAAAAGGCCTGTGGGCATTCTAGGCTTTTCTGTTGCTCCAAAGATTGGGAAAGGAGAGGCCTAAACTTCAGAGACCTTGCACCAAGGGTGCAGTCAGTTTGGGCCGCAATCTCAGCTCTCTGAATCCTGGGCCACCCGGGAGGGTGGGCTTCCTCAGATCATCCACGGCGCCTGGCTCTGCAAAAGGAGATTAAGCAGGTAGGTCTCCACACTGCTCAAGCCCAAATTTCTTGCGTACTTCTCTCATACAGAGCTGTAGGGGAAAGAAACGAGCCTGGCAGGGTTCCCTCCCCATCACCACCAAGCGGTGAACTTGAAGTGCTCAGCTCGTCACCCTCTCTCGAGAAGGAAGACACAGTGGAAGGCTATTAGTGTAGAGCACTTTATATATCAAAGCTCAAACAAGAGGAGGAGGTTGGAGCCCCGGGAAGCTGAATCACGGCAAAGAGATTCCAACCCTCCCCTCACGTGCTTGTCTCAAGGCAAGCCTTCCTGAACACGCTGTGGACCCTCCAAACGTCAGGTTTCCCACTGTCCCCTTCTGGTCTAGAGAACCCAGTTCCTTCTGGGCCTCAGGGTTGGGGAGTACCTTGATCGGAAGGGACTAAAGGAAATCTCCATCACAGTCCCACCCCTTCGGCCAGCTCAGTCTGTGGCCTCCATCTTGGTCCCCCGGGGCACCAGGAAGATGGCCCCATCAGCGGCCTGTTGCAAAGCATACTCTTCAGGGGAGTAGCTGTTGCCGGCTTCATCCCGCAGGTGCTGGAAAATGTCACAGTACAGCTCTGTCAGCTGTTGGCGCATGACCTCCAGGGTCCGGTCGGCTTCCCCTCTGGCCCGGAGGAGCCGCTCCCGCTCGCTGCCCAGCCTCTCCAGTTCCCGCTCCAACTGCACGATGGTCTCCAACTTTCTCTTGCGACAGTTCTGGGCGGCCACCTTGTTCTTACCCCGCCGTCGGATGTCCCGGACCAATGCCAGCTGGCTCTCCGTCAGTGGGTACCGCGCCAACAGCTCATTAAAGTCATCTACCGGCAAGTTGACAATCTTGTCCGTCGGGAAGGGAATCTTCATGGCCAGGGCCCGTCGCTCATCCCGACTCCCCGCCTCCCCCCGTGCAGTGGACTTGGCCCGCACAGGGCCTGAGGAGGGTTCTAAGGCTAAGGGGGTCTCTGCAGGTGGCAAGGCATAGTTGGGGTGGGCTAAGGAATTGGGCATAAGTGAGTAGGGGTACTCCACCGGGTACATCTCTACATACTCGCCGCGCCGTCGGCCAGCCTCTGTCCCCTCCAGCTCAAGAGATTCAGCATCGCTATAGTTGAGGGATAATCCTGAGTCAGATTCTGGGTCTTCTTGAGGCTTGGGGGGCCCCCCTGGCAGCCCAATGTCCAGGAGAGCCAAAGGATCTGAGAGGGGCTCACTGAGCAGACCGGAGAGAGTCAGTGGCTTGGAGACTGGTATGGCCATGTTGCCATAGGAGTATGAGGGGTCTGGGACATGAGATGTGGGTGCTGGGAGCTCATAGGGTGGTGGAGGAAGGGAGAAGCCAGCATCTGGGTGGATTGAGCAGGGGCAGTAACTTGGGGGCGGTGGGGGTCCAGGGTATGGGGCCTGGGCAGGGGGCTCAAACGACGTCTCACTTGGAGCATTTAGTCCCTGCAAGAAAAGCCATAAAGAAGTTTTGGAGACAGGCTGAGGAAGAGAAACCAGCTCTCTCTCAGGATCAAGCTGGGTCCTTCTGAAAGACACAGTGAGATAATAACAAGGGAACAGAAAGGTGCTAAGAAATCACCCAAAGCTTCTTGTAAGGTTGCAGCGCAGCTATTTTAAGCAGAAAGCAGCTTAAACTTGAATGAAAGTCACTGAAGTCCGACTTCAGGAAAGACTATCTAATGTTGCAACAACATGGAATCTCCTCTTCAGAAGTTCTTACTGGGTTGAAATGGCTGCTCTTCCTTTATTTCCTTCAGGAACACAAGAAGTTGTTATCTATAATGACCCCCTCAGACGCCTTTCCTGCTATGGATATCTGGGGTCAAAGGGTCAAGTTCAGACCCTGGTCATGCCCTGGGTGCCCAGCAGAGGGAGCTGCTGCATGGGAGGAGGGCTTAGGGCAGATCCTGAGGACCCAGGCACAGTGGCAGGGGAGAGAAGGGGGGGTAGGGGGGCAGGCAGAGCCAGGCCTGGGGGCCAAGAGGCACCTTGGGGAGCTGCCACTAGCTCTACCCTCTCCTCTTCAGTCCCTCTGTCCCTGCCCAGGTGCAGAGAGGAGGAGAGAACATGCTGGAAACAGAGCCCCCAACCCACATGGAGGAGCCACCGTGCTCCAGCCCAGCTGGGGACAAAGGCATCATTGTGAGGCCAACAGACACCCCTTTGTCCAACTAGCAGGAGGCGAGGACCCCGTCATAGTCTGACCACCCCCCTTCCCGAGGCCCCTGAACTATTGCTCTACTACCTGAGGGAAAGGGGCCCCGGCATCTGAGGGCAAGGGGAGGAAATGAAGGAAGAAGATGGGCAGGATTGGAGGAAAGGGGGCTCAGAAGGGAAGAAGGTGAGAAAGGGTAGGCGGGGCAGGAGGTGGGGTAGAATGATGTGAGCAGAGTGGCTGCTGGGAGCGCTTACACCCCTCAATCAGATTCTTCCACCACTCCTATCCCCTGCTCCTCTACACCCCTTTCCCCTTAATGTTCTGGTCTTTCATCCGGATCCCCCTCCTACTCCGACCCTTCCTTTTCCAGTCCCTGGAAGCTTCCCTGTTTGCTCTAGTCCCCTGCCTTCGTCCCAGCCAGCCTCCCTGCTTCTCTGCTCTTCCCTCCCCCAGGTTCCCCCAGCCCCGCTCACCTGCAGCTCAGTGATGGACATGATCTCTTGCCAGGTCAGTTCCATCTCCCCCAGCTCCAGAGTGGGCAACTGTGTCACCCTGTTCCTGCTCTGCTGGGGAGGACACGGGGGCATCCTACTGGGCCAGGGCCTGGTCCAGGGTCCCCAAAGCCCAAAAGGCCCCTGCAACCTGTGGCAAAGGAGAAACAGGCTTTGAAAAAAGAAAAAAAAAAAAGAGAAGAAAAGGCCCCTCGAGTGCCCAGCAATTTTGTCCTGCCTCCATGGAGAATTCCCTGCAGCCTCGCCTGAGAGAAGGACAGGCCTCATCCCCCCAATTATGTTGTCCTCATCAACCAACTCCTTAAGCAAAGGCTTGTCTGCGGTGTGATCTCTGCCTCACCTGCTGTGGCTGTAGTCGGTTCCTTTGGGAGCACAGTAGGGCTTCACCTTCTTTTTCAGACAAGACACCTCCTTCTCTTCCTCCTACTTCTTACTCCCCCAAAACCATATCGCTGGGCAGGGCAGAAGTCACATCTTCTGGTTTGTTTTGGTTTGGTTTTTTTCCCTTGTTCTGGGGCAACATCAGGGATCACTCTGGCTTTCCTCCTCTGTCCTCAGTTTTCCTCCTCTGTCTCATGTTCTCAAGATGAGAGTAAGTGCTTGGGGATCCCCAAGGAGTGTGTTGTGGGAAGAGCCAAGCAGACAGCCCCTCCCCTTCTCTGAGATATGGCCCAGGCCTGGTGGCTGATAGCAGCCCTGCCTTCTCCTCCTATCCTGGCTCTGGGCTCCCCTGCTTGTGCCAGATAAGAGGTTTATCAGCTGGAGGCAGCAAAGGAGGAATGGTCTCTGGGGACACTGGACCTCTCTGTCCTATGTCCCTGCAGGGTCATCTCAGCCATACCCCAACCCACACAGCCAGGCTTCCAGGGTTCCTAAAGGGACAATCATAGCAGAGACCTATTAAGAACTACCAAGAACTGCGCTGATGTTTTCACCATCGTTATTAGTTTATGAGATTGATTTTCACCAAGATCCTATAATGTCCATTCAGAGAGTGGCACCCAACCTGGGAAATAACAGGCTCAGGTCTGGAACATACTAGCTAACTCTGCTAGCCTGTACTGGCCTCTCACACCCCTTCCCACCCCACTCTTGTGTGTCCATACTCCGGTCCTCTATTGGTGGTCTACCGTCCCATATTGGCCAGTCAGTTCTGTGGAATCTCTTTTCTCCTCTTCTGGGGAATATCCTTTAGAGCCTTACATACACACTCCCCTTCACACCCTCACCCCCCGCTTTCTTTGATGTGGGTTCTAGCTGCTGGTCAGCCACAAAGCAGCAGTGTGAGGTTGGGCAAGGCCATCGCACTTCTCTGAGCTTCTGTTTCCTCATTTATAAAACCAGGGAGTTGGATAAATTGAACTCAGAGGTCCCTTTCTGCTTGGGCAGCTTAACATTCTCAACAAACCCTCACCCCTACCTTCATCTTCCTCTTTATCTGCCCCTCTCCTCATCCTACCTCCCTATTCCCAACACCCATCTCCCTGCATCTGTTCTCTCTGCCTTTGGCAAGAGATTCCAAGTAGATTTTGCAGGGGCCTCCCAATATCTTAGGGCCAGACCCAGCACCCTACCCCTGCCATATAAGTAAAGGCAGGCAGGCTAGGGGGTGGGAGAAACTTCTAAAGGGACAGAGGATAGGACTGGATGACTTCAAATTACATGACCTTAGATCACCACAAAGATGGCCTATCACAGCTATCTAATATGGAATTCACTCTTTGACTTACCCCAAATTAGCAAGAATTACAAATTATCCTTTTAAAGCTGGATCTACCCTAGCCCTTGCCCCCACCTCTTTGTTACAGTGCTATCCCCAGAGCTGGGAGCTGGTGTAGGCACAGGCCCTTGGCCAGTGGGCAAAGTGGGTGGGGTGTTTATGTCTGTCCAGGATGCCATTTCAACACCGGAACCCCACCCTCCCCCACCCAGGTTCTGGAGGAAATTGCCCAAAGGCAAAGTGAATGGAGAAGGGGTTTAGGGGTTTAGGGGGCAGGGACAATGCTTCTTGCCTCATAGTCCTTCTGCCCCTCTGCCCTCTGCCCCCCCCCCCCCACCCCTTCTCCCTCCTTGTATCTTCCTGGATCTGACTCTTAGGTGCAGTTCAAAGATCCTGCCCTAGGAGGCAGGAGACCAGGTTCTATGGCCTTCCAAATGTGTGACTTTGGCCAAATCACTTCCCCATTCAGTTTCTTCCATTAAATGGAAACAGGACCCTAGAAGCTCTTTGCTATGAGAGGCAGTATCTGGCTTCTAGTTCAGGCAGTCACAAACTGGACGATGCACTGCATTCATCCATCATACTTGTAAAAACACAGGCTCCTTCCTGCAAGCCATCCCAGACCTACTGAATAGAATTCATAGGTGCAGGTACCCAGCAATCAGCATTTTAACAAGTGCCCTAGTGTTTCTGATGCCAGAAGCCCACCCCACCTTGAGAAACGCTCAACTAGTCCAGCCATATGTATTTACAGGAAAGAACACAAAGCCAGAAAAGAACCTGGCAAATGATCTCCAGACTTCTCTTAGCTTCAAACCCATGACCCAGGCAAGGCTGGATTCTAGGCTGCCCTGGTCTCTGAGACTAGATATCAGTCCCTTCTCATGAAGACCAGGAGCTCAATCTGCCTTGCACCTTTGAGACAAGGAAATGAGAATCCAGAAGGGTCCCTCAGGGAGGCAAAAGGTCAGGGAAGAGGGAGTTGATGAGAATCTCTGGACCAGCTCCAACCATCTCCCTGGTGCCGCGTCAAGTTTGTACCAGGCCAAAGGGGAGTGGTATGTTTTCCCCTAAATACTCAGGGATTGGTAGTGGTCTATACACCAGGTATAGTCCCCTCTGGGTCTTAGGAGCCTACCTTTCTAAGGATGGGACTGGAAGACGGGCTGGCAGCTAGTGATACAGATCAGGGAGGAGGGTGTAGTCAGAATTGGATCAAACAGAACACCACAGAGGACGCAGAAGCTGGACAGATCCTGGGAAAGGAGAGTGAGCCTCCCCGTGTCCCTTTTGCTTTACAGTAAACAGTTCCCAGTTTCCAGTTTCACCTGCACTTTGAGGTCACACAGCCATCTTCCTCCCCACCAACATGTATCAGGTAGGACTGAAGCCATCTTCAGGGACTATAATCCATCCTCCTTACTGTGATCCTGATGGTCCTACCCGGAAAGATCTTATCACAGGAAAGTGATCACAGAATGATATGGAGCTTTCTGCTTAAGGATTCGAGATGAGGACCATTTGGGAAGGGATGCCTTGACGGGAAGACAGAGATAGAGAGGGTGCTTGCTTCTGGGATCCTGTTCTGAGGCTTGTTAGACCACCCCGCCTCTCCAGGTGTCAACAGAAGCAGTGAAAGAATGGGCACGGATCAGCGACACCTGGGGTGTTGGAGAGGCAAGTGAGCAAGCTATTTAGAGAGGTTAAGAAGAATCCCAAAAGAAGGAGAGGCACATAGAGGTAAAATAGAGAAACAGAATGGAAGAAAAGGGGAGAGAGATTTGCTCAGAGTGAGGATTAGTCTCCTGGGGGCATACATGACTCAGACAGGTGTATGGGAACAGGGGAGAAAGGCCTACGTCTCTGTTATCCTCACTCAGTCCCTAGAAACCAAACCCTGGTCATTTGGGGGCCAATGACTAGAGAGAATCCCAGCCCCAGCAGATCTGATACCTCTCCTCTTCTGTTCCACGGCTACCCTGCCTCCTACTTCCCAAGCTGCTAAGATTTCCAGTCTGAAGGAACCGCACTGGGGGCCAGATGCCTTCCTCTCCCTGCTGGTTCCAGCTGATCTCTAACTGCCCCGGGGGCCTGGGAGAAGTGAGGGGGGCAAAGGAGGCAAGACCTCAACAGCCCTGCACCCACCACTCCATCCTGCTGCCGTGGTTGGCAGCGATCCAGGCATCCGGTGTCTCCGATTCCTCACCTTCCCCCAAATCTTCCCAGCTGGCCGGACAGGGCAGTGATGGACGGGAGTAGGGAAGGACGGTGCCAAATACCTGAGAGTCTATCGGCTCTCCAGGGGCAGCCCCCTGCCAAAGGGTTCTGCCTCAGCTCCTCAGAGGTGCCTTGGAGGACCCCTGCCTGGTCCCCATCTACAGCCTCTCACCCCAAGCCTCTCAGAGTGTCCCAGAAGCCATCAAGGTCTTCTCCCAGATGAATTCCCAAAGATGTCAAATTCCTAAACCCAGGGCAGCCTGGGAAGCCCTGAGATCTCCTAGGGACGTGAGGAAAGTTGGTTCTTTTCTCCCTCTGCCACCTCCACCTCCCCAGCTCGCCCCTCGGGGGATCCCACTGAAATCCCCCTCCCACCCCGCCCGTCAGGCACCTGTGCAGGGTCCAAGCAGAGTGAGGAGAGAGATGTGGCTCCGGGGTGCTGTCTCTGGGGAGGCTGGGCCTGGGCTGACACCTCCTGGGTGAGGATCTCTGCTACCTCTGAAAACGGGGGAGGGCTGCGCCCCGCCCCCGGGCCATTACTGAGCACTGAGTATGGAGGGAGAGCGCCCGGCGGCGCACCAGCCTCCACTGTGAAGCCCTCGGCCTGAGTTCTCCGTCCTTCCTCCAACCCTCCCCTTTCCCCGTGGCCCTCCTCTCCTCCTGCCCCTTCTGGCCAAGAGAGGAAACTTGAGCCCGGTGTGGTTTCTGCCCACACCCCGCCCCCACCTTGTTCCCCGGCCAGCGGGGGCACACACGGTTCCCAGCGGCTCCCAGCCCTCCTTTTGAGCCCAGGAGTCCCGCCAGGCCTGCGTTTCTCCTATGCACAGGATGAATTCCAACCCGGTAGCCCGCTCCAAAGTGACCTCTAAACTTTATACAGGTCGCAACCTCCTTCATTCTGCCCTCTTGACTCTCTCTGAGACAGGGAAACTGAGTCACAGCGAGGTGGATGGCAGCGAAAGATAAGGACCTAATGTCTAGTGTCCCAGCTGCTTAGGCAGGTGGGCATGGAGGGCGCTGCTTTTATTTAAGGAAAGCCTGGGTTCTGGGAAAGAGGCAGGGGAGCTCTTTTGGGGAGGAGGGGCAGTTGCTGCTTTGATGTGTCCTTTCACCTGTAGCCCTCTCCCCTCCCCCAGCAGCCTCAGATGTCCTAGGACAAAGGCCTCTTTCTTGGCCAGGTTTGTTGTCAGTGTGTGAGGGGAGTTGGATGTGTGTGGGGACGCCCAGAAGGGACATTATTCACCTCTCTTAAAGGGGGCCCTGGGTGCCAGGCCGGGCACCCGAACACATGGCAGCCGCATACTCTGGACAGGCCAGGACACCTGTATAGGGTATCAGGTTCATCCCCAGCACCCACAGCAGCTCTTTCTCAGGCCAGTAAGTACTCCCAGAAGTCACTCCATCATCCCTTGGCCTCCAACACACAACCCAAGACCCAGGCCAAACAGATCTCTCTCTGGAGACTAGAAGAGGCTTCCTTCCTCCTAGCTTACTTTTACTGACTCTTAGCTGTCAGGAAAGTCCCTCCTATGTCTAGCTTCAGTCCTTACAGCTGCAGCTGAGGCTTTTTCTCTGTTTTTTTCTTCTTATAATGTTCAAGTTATACTGGAAACAAAGAGTGGGAGGCAGACAGGTGTCACCCCAAGGCAGAGCTGGCACCCAGCCAACATCCTCTGATAGGCTCCTGTTCACTGTTCAAATAATGGGAATGTTCTGTTTCCTTTGGTAACGCATAGCTGCTGGGAGTCCTCCTCCAAGTGTTCCCCACCCCTACAGCCTTACATCAACCCCACTTCTCCCTTAGGACCTTCCACAGCCAGCAGCACAAGCAAGCAACTCAAGCGGCAGTTTGATACGGCTTCTTTGCATCCTTCTTGCAGCCTGTGTGTGTGGGACTGATCAACACCCACCCCAAACCCATGGTTACATCCTTTGGATTCCATCTCCTGCCCAGGAGATGATGATTCTACATGCGTGATCTGTGTAGGACAGGAGGGGACCCACGGCTTCATTGCACGGCACATGTGGGTCCGGAATCTCTTGATGACCTGGCCGTGAATCTGGGTCACATACCTGGAATCTGGGCATTCAGACACAGCTCTCTCAGTGGCATACTTATTCTGGCCCCTCAGAGGGGATGAAGGGTGGCGATAGTCACACTGGTGGCTGATTAAATAATGATATCAAGTTACAGCTAGTCAACAGACAGTTATTGAATGAAAACTACCGGTTCAGGCCACGGTTGTGGCATTGCAGATACAACTGTGGATAACACGAGCCTCATCGCTCGTTAATTCATTCAACAAATATTTATTGAGTGTCTGCTATGTGTTATACTCCAGGAACACGAAGATGAATAAGACATAGTCTATGTCCTCACTCACAGTCTAGTTGGGGAATGACACTAATAAAGGTCTATATAAAGTGCTTTGGGGGCGCCTAGGTGGCTCAGTTGGTTAAGTGTCCAACCTTGTCTCAGGTCATGATCTCGCCATTTGTGAGTTCGAGCCCTGCGTCAGGCTCTGTCCTGACAGCTTGGAGCCTGGAGTCCACTTCGGATTCTGTGTCTCCCTCTCTATCTCAGCTTTCTCCCCTGCTCACACTCTGTCTGTCTCTCAAAAATGAATAAACGTTAAAAAATGAAAAAAAATGAAAAAAAAAGTGCCGTGGAGTCGAATTTCTGCTTTGTGAAATTCAGGAAAGGCTTCACAGAGGAGGTGACGATTGAGCTGGGCTGTGGAGAATGACTAGGGGTTCACCAGACAGAGAGGGGGAGAAGGGTGTTCCAAGCAAAGGTATGAAGGAACAGAGGCATAAAATGTGAAATAGTTCTTTGGGTCTACTAGGGTGGGGTGTGGGGTAGGAGCAGTGGAAGAGAAGCCTGGGAAGTTCGGAGCTAGATTGTAAAGTCTTGAAAGTCAAGCTAGGGAGGCAGTTTCCTACTTATTTCAGGGGGACAGACACGATCATGTACAGCAAACCGAGTGAACAGACAGTGTTCACTGAGGTGACTGGCCAGACAAAAGTGTCTCTCCCACCTCTCCCCGACTCTCCTCCTGTAGGAAGAGGCCATTACATCTGTTCCCAGGCTGTGTCCTGCCTCCAGAGCATCCTTTACAGCCTTCAGGGGGTGGGAATGATTCCTTCAGCTTCCGCCTCTCAGATTCCTGATGTCCAGAGTCAACAGCCTTCTTCTTCTTCTTCTTCTTTTAATGTTTATTTATTTATTTTTAGAGACAGAGACCATGAGCAGGGAGCCGGAGAGAGGCAGAGAGAGAGGGGGGGAGAGAGAGAAAATCCCAAGCAGGCTCCACACCGTCAGCACAGAGCCTGATGCCGAGCTTGAACTCACAAACCGTGAGCTGAAATCAAGAGTCAGACGCTTAACCAACTGAGCTGCCTGGGCATCCCCAAAGTCAACAACCTTCTATCTTAAGTCTTTGCCTTAATTTACGATTAACAGGGAATTAGGAACCTGAATGGGTTGGATCGTGCCTGTGGCTTGGCAAGGCAAGATACCTGAGAGTTTCCTATCTCAAGATTCTCCCCCTTCAGCAAAGGTAGCAGACAGAACATGGAGAAAAACATAGCAACAGATCTTTACTGTTATACCACTCTCCATCCATGCTGCTCACCTATCCCCAGAAGGCTGACTTGTCACCCCTGATGAATCCACCCCCCACCCTCACTCCAACGCATGTGCACACCACCACCAGCATCAGGTCAAGCCACAAGCAATGTTGCCAAACACCCCACTGGGTTATGCAACCAGCTTCCCGAGTAGGGCGGGGTAAGTAGAGGTGGAACCAGGGGAGGGCCATGGGTCCCAGAGGGAGATGGCTGCCTTGCCTGCTTGCCTGCTGGTCTGACCGCAGTGGCCCCAGGGGGCGGGGGCAGGCCTGGACCTTTATCAGTGCCCTGCAGGGCTGCACCCGCCACCCCCCGGCTTCCTCTCTCAACAGACGGAAAGGGGAGGCAGCCACAGGAGGCAAGGGGAGGGCTGGGCGTTATCCTAGGCACCAGAGCCTGGCGGTTACCCCGGATGGCTGGGGGAGGTAGGGATGGGGGGTCTGGGACCCCGGAATAGTTGAGGCCCCTCTTACTAAAGTAAACTGAGGCCCAGGTAGTAGAACCAGATCTCCTAAACCATCCATTGTTTTCTTCCTTGTGTTCTAGTTTGGGTGAGGATCATATAAAACGGTCTTTGAAGAGGTTGCTTTGCAGTGGTAAGAATTCTTAGAGGATTGACTCAGGCAGGAGTTGAGGGGAGACTGAGTCCCACTGTCAGACCAAGAAACCTTGGAGCTTATGGGCCTAAGGTGTTGGGTAAGACTGAGGTTCCCAGACTCCGGCATCTAAGAGCTATGTCCTGATAGCAGAACCTAGCCGTGAACCCCAAATGGATGAAGGCTAATAGATAAGTCCAGAGTGGCCCTGAAGGAATAACCCCCAGGGCTCACTTCTAAACCTCCAAAGAGATGTGAGCATGACACTTAGCGGAATGCAGGAGGACCAGATCCTGAATCCTGAGGCCTGGGCTTAAGTCAGCATTTCCAGGCGATGTGCCTTGCGGCAGCCCACCCTTTCCGAGTTTTGTCTCCCCACCTGAAAAATGGAGATAATGATGATAATACCTATTTGGTGGTGTTGTTGGGAAGATGAAAAGGAATCAACAGGAAATTGGAGTCTGTTATGGTCGGGGAGAGGGAAGCTTCAAAGCCTGAGGCTGCAGGGCCTCAGGGGCTTGAGGGATAAGAAGACCCATCTGGAGGCCACACTCCTGTGGAGAGACGCTTGGAACAGAATGGCAGCCAGTGGGCAGCCTGACTCTGGGAGACATCTAGGCCTAGGATGCAGCAGTTGGTTGGGGAGAGTGGTGGCTAGACTTCCAGGAACTAGCCCTCAGGCCATGGCTCTCCCACCGGCACTATTGGGCGGGGACAGTTTTAGCCACACGATGGGCACAGGGCCAGCCTTATGGGCTTCAGCCACCTTCCAGGAACCCAAAACCCCTACCCCCACCTCACCCTGTCGCAATCCTCTGCAGGGGCGGGGCTGCCTAGGAAGTGCCACCCTCTGCTCCTTACAGGATGAAAGGCTTGATGCCTATTTTTTTTTTTTTAATTTTAATGTTTATTTTTGAGAGAGAGAGAGACAGAGCGTGAGTAGGGGAGGAGCAGAGAGAGAGAGGGGGAGACACAGAATCCGAAGCAGGCTCCAGGCTCTGAACTGACAGCACAGAGCCCTAAGCGGGGCTCAAACCCACAAACTGCGAGATCATGACCTGAGCCAAAGTCAGACGCTTAACTGACTGAGCCACCCAGGTGCCCCTAAATCTTTTCTTTTCTTTCCTTCCCTTCCCCTTTCTTTCTTTCTTTCTTTCTTTCTTTCTTTCTTTCTTTCTTTCTTTCTTTCTCTTTCTTTCTTTCTCTTTCTTTTCTTTCTTCCTTCCTTCCTTCCTTCCTTCCTTTCTTTTCTTTCTTTCTCTTTCTTTCTTTCTTTCTTTTCTTTCTTTCTTTTGAGAGTGCATGAACTGGGGGATGGAAGGGAGGGGAGAGAGAGAGAATCTGAAGCAGGCCCCATGCCCAGCCCAGAGCCTGATTTGGGGCTTGATCTCACGACCCTGAAATCATGACCTGACCTGGAATGTTTAACCAACTGAGATGTTTAACCCACTGAGCTATCCATGTGCCCCTAAATATTTTATTTTTGAAGTTTATTTATTTATTTTGAGAGAGAGAGAGTGTGTGTGTGTGTGTGAGTGGGAGAGGAGCAGAGAGAGAGGGAGAGAGAGAGAGAATCCCAAGTAGGGTCCACACGGAGCCAGAGTCAGGGCTCCAACTCACAAACAGTGAGATCATGACCTGAGCCAAAACCAAGAGTCAGATGCCCAATTGACTGAGCCACCCAGGTGCCCCTAAATATTTTATATTCTAATATTTTATTGTGTATATGAGTTTGTGCTTTATTATATTCCCCTGTAATAGAGATGGTGTAAACTGTATTGTACAAAACTTGACTCAGGCACTATAGCGTTAAGACTAAGAACATGAATTTTAGGGGCACCTGGCTGGCTCAGTCAGTGAAGCACATGACTCTTGATCTTGGGATTGTGGGTTTGATCCCCACATTAGGTGCAGAGATTACTTAAATTAAAATCTTAAGGGGCACCCGCCTGGCTGGCTTAGGCGGAAAAGCATGCAACTCTTGATCTTGAGGTCGTGAATTTGAGCCCCATATTGGGTGTAGAGATTACTTAAACAAATAAAAACTTTAAAAAAAAACCTTTAAAATTTTGTTTTCTAAAGTTTTTATTTGTTTAAGTAATCTCTATACCCAGTGTGGGGCCCGAACTCACAACCCCAAGATCAAGAGTCATATGCTCTTCTGACCAAGCCAACCAGGCACCCCCCCAATTTTTTCTTAAAAGTTTATTTATTTTGAGGGGCGCCTGGGTGGCGCAGTCGGTTAAGCGTCCGACTTCAGCCAGGTCACGATCTCGCGGTCCGTGAGTTCGAGCCCCGCGTCAGGCTCTGGGCTGATGGCTCGGAGCCTGGAGCCTGTTTCCAATTCTGTGTCTCCCTCTCTCTCTGCCCCTCCCCCGTTCATGCTCTGTCTCTCTCTGTCCCAAAAATAAATAAAAAACGTTGAAAAAAAAAAATTAAAAAAAAAAAAAAGTTTATTTATTTTGAGAGAGAGTGTGTGAACAGGGGAGGGGCGGAGGGAGAGGGAGAGAGAGAATCCCAAGCAGGTCCCTCCCTTACTGTCAGCGCAGAGCCTGATTCTGGGATTGATCTCAGGAATCGAGAGATCATGACCTGAGCCAAAATCAACAGCTGGACACTTAACCGACTGAGTCATCCAGGCGCCCCCACCTCCAAATTTTTAAAAAATGTTTATTTATAAGGGGTGCCTCAGTCGGTTGAGCAACTGACTTCGGCTCAGGTCATGATCTCACGGTTTGTGAGTTCGAGCCCCGCGTTGGGCTCTGTGCTGTCAGCTCACAGCCTGGAGCCTGCTTCTGATTCTGTGTCTCCCTCTCTCTCTGCCCCTCCCCCACTCATGCTCTGTCTCTCTCTCTGTCTGAGAAATAAATAAACATAAAAAATTTTTTTTAATGTTTATTTATTTCTCAGACAGAGAGAGAGAGAGAGCGCGAGCGAGTGCACACATGCGGGCAAGTGGGGGAGGGGCAGAGAGAGAGGGGGACAGAGGATCTGAAGCCAGCTCTGCGCTCAAACTCATGAACTGTGACATGGTGACCTGAGCCGAAGTCAGACACTTAACTGACTGAGCCACCCCGGTGCCCCCTGCCAACCCCCTTTGTTCTAAGAGCATGAATTTTGAAATTGGAAGCGCCTGCACTCTGACAATCACTTTGAGATCTCAAGCAAATTATTTAATCTCTCTGAGCCTAATTTTACCCACCTAGTAATTTGGGGGATAATAACAATACTTATATGTTATTGTGAAAAATAAATTAGTTAAAAACCAGGTATATATGTTTAATTCAGTGATTCAGTGCCTGGGATATAGTGAGCACCATTAAATGGTACATATGTATGTGGCACATCTGATATTATTATTAAGTAATTAAATTATTACATTAAATTGTTGTTAACTAGTAGATAAACATCTTATTGAGAAGGATTGCATTTCATGTTTTGTCTTTTTTATATATACAAGGTGTCTAGTTCTGAGCATAAACATTCTCACTCAATCAACAAATATTTCTAGAGTACTTACCAAGTTGCTAAATTTGGAGGATACCAAGAAAACTAAGTCGTGATTTTTGCCTTTGGGCACTCACAGTCTAATGGTGCAGACGCATGTATAAACAGATTAGTGGATATGGCCAGTGATGTGAGAATAGGTAAGTTAATTTTGGAGGGAATGAAGGAAAAGGGGCAACTATTTTAGGGAAGGCCTTGGAGAGGAGGTAACCTCTCAACTAGTCTTGAAAGATGGAAAAATCTGAATTTCCTAGGGAGAAAAATGAGTGACAACATACTGGGCAGAAGAAACAATATATGCAAATGCACAGTTGTGGGGGGAAAGCCTGTTAGATTTGACCAGTTACATTGTATGGAAACCCCAATGTTGTAAAAAGAGGTTTGGGTGGAGAGGAAGTTTCCTGACGTTTTCTGGGACAGCCGAATGGATCTTAGTGAAGAGATTCAGGGCCCACACCCTGCCTGGAGGCTAGTTGCCTATCAAAGTTCTCAGATAGCCCCCTCCCTCCAAGTACCTTGGGCCAATTTGGGTTGACCTCCCCTGGGAAAAGTTAAGAGGGCTTCACTGAGGTTCTTCCAGTCTCTAGGAGTGACCATCTTGGCCAAAACTGACAAGGAGGGGACATTCTGGGGTTCTCTTCACCTTGGTGAGCCTGGGCTCACCTTATGTAGCACAGGGAGACACTGGATGAAAGTTGCCTAATTTGCCCTGTGCCTCTGGGCCCCTTCCAAAATTTTCTTGTATTTAAAGCTTCTTCCAAAAAGCCGTTCTTCACACTAGGGACTCACATTTTCCCTGTTGGCAATTCTTAAGTGTGTTCTCCCTGTTTGCAGCTGAAACCATGCTCGTAACCTGTATATCCTGGTCATATTTTCCCCAAAGAGATCACTTGCCAGAGAATGAGACACCCACAAGGAGGAAGGTGGAGGGCTCCTGGCCTTGTCTTCCCCAAACTATCAGGTTTCCTTTTCCAGAATGAAGGGACAGAAGAAAAGAGACAGAGATCCAGACTGAGGATTGGTGGAGAGCCAGAAGCTCAGTTACCCGGACAAGAAATGAAAAGCAGACTTCATTGTTTCTTACTCTCTGGTGGGAGGAGAGGTGGAAAGAAGAAATAAGGAAAGACCAAGGGTTGGAGAAGAAAAGAAAGCTGGAACAATTTAATCCAGATAAAATCTGAAATGTCCAAGTAACTTACCTTCTGTGCACCATTTTCTGCTTTTTCTTTTCATACCCTAACACCACTCCTCCCACCCAATTACCCCTTTTTCCTCAAGGACCTCTAAACCATTGGTACTATGTCTCTATTTTATTCTTTAAATAATCCATCAACTGCCCTTCATATCCAGAACTATAAACTTGCAACACTGTTAACTTCTTTGCCCTTTCCCCCCTCCATTCAACTTTCCTGGGGAAGAAAAAAAAAAAATCCATTCTGGGGAGCCTGACTGGCTCAGTCAGTAGAGCATGCTACTCTTGATCTCAGAGTTGTTAGTTTGGGTCCCATACTGGGTGTAGAGATTACTTAAGAAATAAAAAAAATTGGGGCGCCTGGATGGCTCAGTCGGTTGAGTGTCTGACTTCAGCTCAGGTCATGATCTCACAGCTCGTGGGTTCGAGTCCCGCATCAGGCTCTGAGCTGTCAGCACAGATTCTGTGCTGCTTCGGATTCTGTCTCTTCCTCTCTCTCTCTCTGCCCCTAACCCGCTCTCATTCTGTCTTTGTTTCTCTCAAAAATAAATAAATGTTAAAAAAATTTTAAAGAAATAAATTAAAAAAATTAATTCTGGTTAAATCCAACAATTTAGCCTCTCCACATCTATACCTAGGCAGCTAAATATTGATAGAGAAAATCTCAGATTCTTGCTGAATTGTATCACTTGATTTTTCTTTGTATTTAAAAAAAAATTTTTTTTATGTTTATTTTTTAGAATGAGAGAGACAGGGGCGCCTGGGTGGCTCAGTCGGTTAAGCGTCCGACTTCAGCTCAGGTCATGATCTCGCGGTCCTGAGTTCGAGCCCCATGTCCGGCTCTGTGCTGACCGCTCAGAGCCTGGAGCCTGTTTCAGATTCTGTGTCTCCCTCTCTCTCTGACCCTCCCCCGTTCATGCTCTGTCTCTCTCTATCTCAAAAATAAATAAACGTTAAAAAAAAAAAAAAAAAAAAAAAGAATGAGAGAGACAGTGCACAAGCAGGGAGAGGGCAGTGAGAGAGGGAGACACAAAATCCAAAGCAGGCTCTAGGCTCTGAGCTGTCAGCACAGAGCCGATACAGGGCTGGAAACCACGGACGGCGAGATCATGACCTGAGTCCCAAGTCCGATGCTTAACTGCCTGAGTCACCCAGGCACCCCTGACTTGTATCACTTTCCATTTATGCACCCAAAACTCAACATTGCCCAATACTACATTTCCCTGGTAAATTCTCATTTCTACTCTGCTCAATAACTGTTTCACACCTTCTGTCTTCTAAAATCTCCAACACCCCCTCCACTTCCCTCTTAGCAGATGACCTTGCCTCGTATTTCATTGATAAAATAGACGCAGTTAGATGGATTGTCTGATTTTTCTAATACCAAATCCACCAGCTTACTTGCACGCGTTCCCACATGCTGAGAGCCTTCTACCTTATTAAGATGAAAGAAGTATCCCTGTTCCCAACTAAAGCCACCTTCTCTCAGCTCTGTGAAAAGATGAGAAAATTCGATTCCTCTGATGTATAGCTAACATTAAATTCTGCACCATACACAGCAAGGTTGCTCTCTGTACAGCTGACTATGTGGTTTCAGTCCGGAGGAAGAGGCATACAATAATTCGGGGGGTGGGGGTGCTGAATTGCAAGGCGGCAGTCCTAAGAGTTCATCCAGGTAGGGGCGGGCGCCTGGGTGACTCTGTCGGTTAAGCGTCTGACTCTTGGTTTTGGTTCAGGGCACAATCTCACAGTTCATGGGTTTGAGCCCCGCTGCTGGTGTGGAGCCTGCTTGGGATGCTCTCTCTCTGCCCCTCCCCTGCTCGCACTCTTTCAAAATAAATAAATAATAAAACTTTAGGGGAGCCTGGGTGGCTCAGTCGGTTAAGCGTCTGACTTCAGCTTAGGTCATGATCTCGGCGTTCGTGAGTTCAAGCCCTGCTTTGGGCTCTGTGCTGACGGCTGAGAGCCTGGAATCTGCTTCAGATTCTGTGACTCCCTCTCTCTGCCTCTCCCCTGCTCGCACTCTGTCTCTCTCTCTCAAAAATAAACATTAAAAAAACATTAAAAAAAATAATAAAGCTTAAAAAAAAAAAAAAAAAAAAGAATTCATCCAGGTAGAATTCCCAACCCTTTCTCTTGGAAGAAAACAGCAGCTATATCACCCCGGGAAGCTTCCTCTTTGTGGTCTTAAGTTTCATCATAGTTGTGTGTTGGTAAGACACCTCCCACACTTCAGAGAAAAAGCCAGACTGCTGTTAGGTCAGAAAGAGACTACTGTCTTCTCTTGTCTCCCCAAGACCTGTTTCACTGTCAGGAGGTGCCTCCACTGAGCACCCAAGGCTTGAGGTGTCTTCACCAGTCATCTTGTGGAGGGAATGTGCTCACACCTGCAAGTCACCAGCAATGGCTGCTGGCACTCTTCTGTCTGTGATTACCAGTGTCTGTGCTGTTTTCCATTCTGTAGAAACAATCGGTGATTGCTTTATTTATTTTTTTTAATTTTTTTTAAAATGTTTATTTATTTTTGAGACAGAGAGAGACACAGCATGAGCAGGGAAGGGGCAGAGAGAGCGAGGGAGACACAGAATGTGAAGCAGGCTCCAGGCTCTGAGCTGTCAGCACAGAGCCCGACGCGGGGCTCGAACTCACAAACCGCAAGATCATGACCTGAGCCAAAGTCAGCCGCTTAACCGACTGAGCCACCCAGGCGCCCCTCGGTGATTGCTTTAGCAAGAGGCAGAGCAAGCCCTGGGCTGGGAGTTGGATGAAGTGTTTAGCACCTAATCTGGGTGAACTCTGTGCGGCCCAAGGCGACCCCAAGTGTTTTCCAAATCTCTGTTCCACTCTAAAATGGAAAAACCAAACAAGAGAAACTCCTCTCACTACCTCTCCAAGTACACAAAGTAAGGCTCCTTCCACACTTGGGTTGATGTTAGAGTGACAAGAGATAGAAACAGTGTTGATTTTTCTTCTTTAAGAGGATCTGGGCCTCAGCTTGAATGCCCAGAAGTTGATTTTGGCCCATCAATTCATCTTAGAACTCATTTATGCTGACCAAACTTAAAAGAGCATGAAGTATAAGCCATATGGTTGATTTAATGTCCTGCATATGACTTACGGTGGCCTAGACAATCCTCTTGACCAATCAAAATACTTGACAAGTTTGGAAATCAAACATTATAACTAGACGGCTTCTTAGTGAACAGGTGAATTTTTGGATAATTTTAATGGCTAATACAACTACCTCCATCTCCTTTATAAATATATAAAATATTCACTTATGGAGGCAGAACAGGAAATCTTCTTCCCTGTTACTGGAGAAATATTGACTTTTTTTTTTTTTTTTTTTTTTTGGTTGGGGAGGGGGAATCCTAGGAGGATTATCTCCCCCTTTTGTGAAGACAAGGTACAATTCAATTGATTGGGTTTTAGCTCCAGCCAAGCTAATATAATTGATTCTGTTTATGTTCACTTCACCCATTTTATTATAATTGATTAGGTTAGGGTTTGATTGTGTTAGGGCTCCAGCCATTCTACTTTAAGTGATTAGGCTGTAGAGCTTTAGATATATTGATAGAATTATGCTTTCCTGAAAACACCAGTTCATTTGCTACTTCTACATATGGCTGATCTCATCCATTACACTTTGGCTTTTCCTAATTTCACTTGTGGTACATAATCTTTAGGGGGTATTTTCCCACTGTTACTGTTCTGTGCTCACTGCAAACTGAAGAACTACAGTGGTTTCCGAGTTGCTCTTTTTGCCCTTCATCTCTCCTCGACCCCTTCCTGCACATGCAGTTGTCAAATGAATTATCTTTGTTTATGTTTTTTTCTTTAATTTTTTTTTACATTTATTTATTTATTTTTGAGAGACAGAGACAGACGGCACGAGCGGGGGGTGGGCAGTGAGAGAAGGAGACACAGAATCCGAAGCAGGCTCCAGGCTCCCAGCGGTCAGCACAGAGTTCGCCGCGGGGCTCGAAATCACAAACCGCGAGATCGTGACCTGAGCCGAAGTTGGATGCTCAACCGACTGAGCCACCCAGGCACCCCTAATTATCGTTGTTTTTAATGTTTATTTATTTTGAGAGACAGAGAGAGAAAGGGAGGGGGGGAGAGAGAGAGAGAGAGAGAGAGAGAGAGAGAGAGAGAGAGAGAGAGAGAGAGAGAAAGAGAGCGCATGCGCACGCGTGAGCACGAGTGGGGGAGGGGCAGAGAGTGGGGGACAGAGAGAATTCCAAGCAGGCCCCTTGGTGCAAGCACAGAGCCCCACTCAAGTCTTGAGAGCCGTGACATCACTGCCTGAGCTGAAATCAAGAGTTAGACACTTAACAGACTGAGCCGCCCAGGTGCCCATCAAATTAAATATCTTAAAATGTCTTCCACGCAGCCTACAAAATAGGAAAAAATACTTGCAATTCATATGTCTGATAATGAATGGCCTAGTATCCAGAGTATATAAAGAACTCTTAGAGCTCAAGAACAGAAAGACAAACAGCCCAATTTAAAAAATGGGTAAAAAGGGGCGCCTGGGTGGCTCAGTCGGTTGGGCTTCTGACTTCAGCTCAAGTCAAGATCTCTCAGTCCGTGAGTTCGAGCCCTGCGACCGGCTCTGTGCTGACAGCTTGCTTCAGATTCTGTGTCTCCCTCTCTCTCTGCCCCTCCCCTGCTCCCACTCTGTCTCTCTCTCTCAAAAAATAAATAAACATTAAAAAAGTAAATAAATAAATAATGGGTAAGTTACTTGAATAAACATTTCTCCAAAAAAGATTTACAAATGGCCAGCGGGTACATGAAAAGATGCTCAGATCATTTGTCTTTAAGGAAATCAAAACCACAATGAAATACCATTCCATAGCAACTAGGATGGTCATTAAAAACAACAACAAAAATGGAAAACGGCAAAAGTTAGTTATAATGTGGAGACATTATACCTTGGAAAGGAAGATGGTACAGCTGCTGTGGAAAATTGCTCGGTGGGTCCTCAAAAAGTCACACAGAGGGGTGCCCCGGTGGCTCAGTAGGTTAGGCGTCGACTTCAGCTCAGGTCATGATCTCACGGTTTGTGGGTTTGAGCCCCGTGTCGGACTCTGTGCTGACAGCTCAGAGCCTGGAGCCTGCTTCGGATTCTGTGTCTCCCTCTCTGTCTGCCCCTCCCCTACTTGCTCTCTCTCTCTCAAAAAGAAATAAACGTTAAAAAAAATGTAAAAGTCACGCAGAGAATATATGATCTAGCAATTCCATTCTGAGGCACTTAAGCAAAAGAACTGAAAATAGGTACTGAAATGTTTGTTACATGAATGTCCATAGCACTACTATTCTATCTATAATAGGCAGAAGGTGGAAAGAACCCAAATGTCCATCAGTTGATAAACAGAACAGTGTATGTTGAACAATGGAATATTGCAAGGCCCTGACAAGAAATGGAATACTGATACTTGCTAAGAAATGTAGGCATCTTGAAAATGTTATGCTAAGTGAAAGAAGCCAAATACAAAAGGTAAAATATGGTATGATTCCATTTGTCTGAAGTATCTACAGAGATAGAAAGCAAGTTGGTGGTTGCCAGGGTCTGGAGGGAGGGGAAAATTGGGAGTGCCTTCTTTATGGGTACCAGGTATTTTTGGGGGGGCAATGAAAATGTTTTGGACCTAGATAGAGGTGGTGGTTGCACATTGTGAATGTACCTAATACCACTGAATTGTACACTTTAAAGTGGTTAATGTTGTGCTTATGATTTTGCTTCAATTTAAAAAATTGCTTCTGTAATCTCATGCCTCTGCTCAGAAGTGTTCAGTGGGTTTTAACTATTTTTTTTTAATTTTTTTTAACGTTTATTTATTTTTGAGACAGAGAGAGACAGAGCATGAACAGGGGAGGGGCAGAGAGAGAGGGAGACACAGAATCTGAAACAGGCTCCAGGCTCTGAGCTGTCAGCACAGAGCCCAACGCGGGGCTCGAACTCACGGACCGTGAGATCATGACTTGAGCCGAAGTCGGGCGCTTAACCGACCAAGCCACCCAGGCGCCCTTATTTTTAAGATAATAAATAACAATGGCAGAGCATGTAACAGTTTACATATATTTTTTACACATATATCTCATTAATCCTTCCAACTTTATCCCCACTTTGATATACACTTTTTTCTTCATTCGTTTTTAATTATAAACACATGCTTGTTGTAACAAAGTCAAACAATACCAACATATATGAAGAAAAACTATGGGGCGCCTGGGTGGCGCAGTCGGTTGAGCGTCCGACTTCAGCCAGGTCACGATCTCGCGGCCCGTGAGTTCGAGCCCCGCGTCGGGCTCTGGGCTGATGGCTCGGAGCCTGGAGCCTGTTTCCAATTCTGTGTCTCCCTCTGTCTCTGCCCCTCCCCCGTTCATGCTCTGTCTCTCTCTGTCCCAAAAATAAATAAAAAACGTTGAAAAAAAAAAAAAAAAATTTAAAGAAAAACTATTTAATAATCCACACTTTCCATCTCACGCCCTAGGGTAATATATATAGATTTAGATTTAGTTTTCTTTTCTTTTTAAAAAATATGTGCTATTTATGTACGTATGTATGTATGTATGTATGTATGTATGTATGTAATCTCTGTACCTGAGTTGGGGTTGGAACTCATGAACCCTGAGATCAAGAGTTACATACTTTACCAACTTAGCCAGCCAGGTGCCCCTAGGGTGACCTATGTTAATGCTTTTCTTCCACATTTCCCCCTATGTTATGCTCTCTCTCTTTTTTTAAGATTTTATTTTTGAGTAATCTCTACGCCCAACGTGAGGCTTGAACTCATAACCCCAAAGATTAAGAGTTGTATACTCCACCAACTAAGCCAGCCAAGGCTTCCCCACCTCTATGTTCTCTCTGATTAGAGTGCTCTTCCCCCAGATATGAACATCATTCATTCCCTTACTCCTTTCAGATCTTTTATCAAATATCTTCTTAGTGAGGTCTACCTTGACTGAACTTCCTGTCCTCATTTCTCCCCATTGTGAACGGTAGGGCTCCAAATTGTGCCACAGAGCAGAATTGCCCCCTAGCCTCCTCTTTAGTTTCAATTTCTCCCTAACACTTATCACCACCTAAACTCCTAGACAGTTTTCTTGTTTCTTTGGTTGTTGTCTGTTCCTGTTCCCCAACTAGAATGCAAGTTCCATGAGGGTAGGGATACTTGTTTGTTCACTGCTATATCCCCAGTGCCTAGAGTGAGTGGCTGGCCCTCAGCTGGCATTCAATAAATATTTGTTGAATGAATAGAATAGGATAGGATAGGATAGGATAGGATAGAATCATTTACAAACATAGTTATTCATGATTAGAGTCTTATTTTCTTTAATTAAAAAATGCAATCGTACCTCATAAATCCCTCTGCAACTTACATTTTTCATTCAGCATGTCACTACTACT
Source organism: Panthera pardus (assembly GCF_024362965.1). Classification (NCBI taxonomy): domain Eukaryota; kingdom Metazoa; phylum Chordata; class Mammalia; order Carnivora; family Felidae; genus Panthera; species Panthera pardus. Next base: position 61,162,204 of record NW_026526991.1, on the reverse strand, counting down.
TCTCCAGGTTAACGCATACAGCTAGAATATACTTTTTTATTAGTTGCATATTATTCCACAGTCTGGATGTGCAATAACTTATTCAACTATTCCCTTATTTATACACAATAATATTATTTCTCGCCATTGTAAACAATGATGCAATCAGCATTCTTGTATATGTATCACTGCATATTGGGGTATGTTTTTATTTCTCTAGGTGAGGATGTACTTGTGTTTACTTTACAGAGTATCACCATAATAGTTTCCAAGAGAGTGTCACGGTTCCAACTCCCACAATCATCTGGTCGCACTATAGCAGCTACCTAGGTTTGCATTCAAGGCATTTCACAATCTGGCCACAAGGTACCTTTCCAGTTTTCTCTCCGTCCTCTTCTGTATTCCTTCCTTTGAATCCCCTGTGCCATCAAGGCAATCCCTCAAACATTTCTTACACAACCATGAAGACATTATGCTGAGTGAAAGAGGCCAGACACAAAAGGACAAATATTATATGATTCTACTTATAGAAGGTACTGGAATAGTCAAATTCATAGAGACAGAACAGTAGAATAGCGGTTACCAAAGGCTGGTGGTGGGGAGGGGTGAATGGGGAGTTGTTTAATGGGTACAGTTTGAGTTTCGGATGATGAAAAAGTTCTGGAGCTGGATGGTGGTGATGGTTGCACAACAATGTGAAATGTACTTAATGTCACAGACTGTGCACCTAAAAATGGTTAAAATGGTAAAATTTATGCTATGTGTCAAATAAATAAAAACATCTTACTTTGTTTTACAATTGGAAAAGAAAAAGAAAAAAAAAACAAACAAACAGATTTCTTGTACGTCCCAACCTCTATACCTTTATTCATAGCAAACTCTACCTTGGCATTTCAGTCATGGTGGGCCTAACTCAACACCTCCTCTTCTCTCAGACCTTGACCACCTTCCCGAACCAATCCTGAGGGATCACTTCCTTCTTAATATCTGTGGTCCTTGTCTTTTAATCCTAAACTTCCCTTTGACACTGTTCATTCATCTTTGTATCTTGCATTTTCACAAATGTTCATCCCATTCAGGAAACACTGTTTGAGTGTTACCATTTAAAGGTTAGGGTGCTAAAGAAATAAAACGAATGGGACACAGATGGTAAGTCTAGTGAGTTAGATCGATGTATTATAACATGGTTAGATCCATGTGTTATAGCATGGCTATGACTAGAGTCGACAATGTCAACAAAGAGGAGGCATCTAACTCCACTTGGGGACTTCAGAGAAGGCTTCATGGGAAGAAGCTGATTTTGTCCTTTAAAAAATAGCTTATTAAAAGCTTTTTTTAATAACTTATTTTTCTCCTTTTAAAATAGCACTCATAGGGGCGCCTGGGTGGCGCAGTCAGTTGGGCCTCCGACTTCAGCCAGGTCACGATCTCGCGGTCTGTGAGTTCGAGCCCCGCGTCAGGCTCTGGGCTGATGGCTCAGAGCCTGGAGCCTGTTTCCGATTCTGTGTCTCCCTCTCTCTCTGCCCCTCCCCCGTTCATGCTCTGTCTCTCTCTGTCCCAAAACTAAATAAACGTTGAAAAAAAAATTAAAAATAAAATAAAATAAAATAGCACTCATATACTTTACAATTTTATCTATTTATTCGTTTAAAATATTAAAAATTTTTTAATGTTTATTTTTGAGAGAGAGAAAGGCAGAGCGCAAGTGGGTGAGAGGCAGAGAGAGAGGGAGACAGAGAATCTGAAGCAGGCTCCAGGCTCTCAGTTGTAGCACAGAACCAGATGTGGGGCTCGAACCCACAAACCATGAGATGATGACTGAGCTGAAGTTGGACATTTAATTGACTGAGCCACCAAGGAGCCCCTTCATTTACTATTCTAGGGAGGGAGGGAGGGAGAGAGAGAAAGAGAGAGAGAGAGAGAGAGAGAGAGAGAATTCATTCAAGCAGGGGAGAGGGGCAGAGGGAGAGATAGAATCTTAAGCAGGCTCCACACTCAGCTCAGAGCTCAGCACAGCGCTCAGCTCCAAGACCCTGGGATTATGATCTGAGCTGAAATGAAGAGTCCGGTGCTCAATTTACTGAGCCACCCAGGCGCCCCAGCACTCACACATTTTAGAACACGCGGAAAATACAGAAACATTGAAAAAAGTCCTAGCAGTTCAAAAACACCACCAGTTACATTTTGATATATTTTCTTCCAGTCTTTTTCTCTATCCCCCCTTTCTTTTAAAGATTTTATTTTTATTTATTTTTATTTTTTAAATTTTTTTAAATTTTTTTTTTATTTTTTATTTTTAAAATTTTTTTTTCAACGTTTTTTATTTATTTTTGGGACAGAGAGAGACAGAGCATGAACGGGGGAGGGGCAGAGAGAGAGGGAGACACAGAATCGGAAACAGGCTCCAGGCTCCGAGCCATCGGCCCAGAGCCTGACGCGGGGCTCGAACTCACGGACCGCGAGATCGTGACCTGGCTGAAGTCGGACGCTTAACCGACTGCGCCACCTAGGCGCCCCTTAAATTTTTTTTTAAAGATTTTATTTTTAAATAATCTCTACACCCAATGTGGGTCTTGAACTCACAACCAACCCCGAGATCAAGAGTCACACGCTCCACTGACTAAGCCAGCCAGTCACCCCTCCCATACATTTTTAATAAATTGTTTATAATCGTATATACATGATTTTATATTATGTGTGTGTATATTTATGAGGGGGGGAGGTGAGGGATGTATGCATTTCCTATTTGATTGATTCTAGAGGTTTTATAGGTGAAGGGGAGGTGGAAGCAAAAGGACCAGGAATGATCATAGAACTTTAACTGTAGATAGGGCCCTAGAAATCTCTGGTGGGCTGTATCTGGATGGCTCAATCAGTACAGTGTGCAACTCTTGATCTTGAGGTCCTGACTTTGAGCCCCATGTTGGGAGTAGAGATGACTTACAAATAAAAAAAAAAATCTTTAAAAAGAAATAAAAATAAAAGAATTAATTTTTTTTAAGACTCCCAACATGGGGCTCAAAGTCATGATCCTGAGATCAAGATTCACACACTCTACCAACTGATCTAGCCAGGCATCCTCAAAAAAAAAAAAAAAAAAAAAAAAAATCTCTGGTCTGAGCCTCCCCATTTTTCCAGAAGTGGCATCTATAGTCCAGAGAGGGTACAATGACTTACACAGAAGTCTCTCAATTATTTTTTTTAAGATTAAAAAAACTTTTTATTTAAGTAAGCTTCATGCCCAGCGTGGAGCTCAACGTGGTTTGAACTCATGACCGTGAGATCAAGACTTAAGGTGAGATCAAGAGTTGGATGCTTAACCAACTGAACCACCCAGGTGCCCCAAAGATTTTATTTTATTTATTTTATTTTTTATTTTTTAAAAATTTTATTCATTTATTTTTGAGAGAGAGAGAGAGTGCATGCACCGGAGGGGCAAAGAGAGAGGGAGACAGAAATCCCAAGTAGGCTCCACACTGTCAGTGCAGAGCCCAGTGTGGAGCTTGAACTCATGAACCATGAGATCATGACCCAAGCCGAAATCAAGAGTTGATCGCTTAACCTACTGAGCCACCCGGTGCTCCCAGAAATTTTACTTTTAAGTAATGTCTGTCCCTAACGTGGAGCTCAAACTCACAACGCTGAGACCAAGAGCCGCACACTCTATGGACTGAGCCATCCAGGTGCCCCAGAAATCTCCTACTTACTAAGTCTGAGTCACTACAAGAATTAACATCTCCTATCCAGCCAGTTGTTTTCCCTCTATAGCACAGTCACGTAATAGCCTGGAAAGAAAAGAATGAGCCATCTTTTGGAACAATGTCTGACTGTTAAAATTTGTCAGTTACTCTGTTAAAGAAAAAGGAGCCCCCTCCCCCACTTTTCCTCCTCATGGCCTTATAGAACATCTAGCACTGGTGTAAGGTACCTCAGGTAGGACTGGAATACACAAGAGGCTCGTACCACAAATCAGAAGAGTGGATTGTAGCTAAGAACATGGTTTTAGAACCAGACCTCCTATGTTGGAATGTATGGTGGTCAATTAATCACTGTATGGCCTTAAGTCGATTTTGAATTGCTCCAAACTCTACTTTTCTCATCTATAAAATGGGAATAATAACCATCTACTTCATAAAGCTTTTCTAAAAATATTAAATAATATATTCAAAGATTTAGCAGGTGACTAGCGCATAGTAGATGGTCATTAAATGTTCATTTTAAAAAAATTAATTAATTTATTGTGAGAGAGAGAGAGAGTGTACACGTGTGAACATGGGAGGGGCAGAGAGAGAGGAGACAGAGAGAATCCTAAGCACTGACACTGCACAGCCCCATGAGGGACTCAAACTCACCAACTGTGAGACCATGACCTGAGCCAAAATCAAGAGTCAGATGCTTAACCCATTGAGCCACTTGGGCACCCCAAATGTTAGTTTTAGCATTAAGCTGCCAAGCTAAGGACAACCTTGTGATGCCAGGCACAATGCTAACTAAATATCTGAATAACTCCCCATTTGGACATTTGGAACAGATAAAGCCTAAGCCCTTACTTTCTCCAGATGTGAGGCTTGTCCCCTGGGATTTTACCAAAAAATCATATACCTTCCTTCATAGCATGTATGTTAGCTCTATAGTTTGTATCGTTCTATACATTTCTCTTAGGCCCTCTGACTCTACGCTCAAATTATTAGAAAAACTCCTGATAGTTTTGGGTGCTCTTCTTGGAGAGCTCCTGAAGACATAATTGTCAGAAATGGGGGGAAAAAAAAATCCCTGTAGAGATAAGGCAATAGGTGTCCCTGACCTAAGGGGTGTCAGGACCAAGGAACCTAGCGGTAGGGGAAAGCTAGACTTCATCAAAACCTTTCCATATTGTGAAATCCCTGCGTTCAGTAAACTTCTCTTTTCTCATTTTGCAACAGCTTGTCCCTACTGGAAAACCGCAGACCCTGTCCCTACACCCTTCCTTATCCTGGACCCTCTACCCCTTTGTCCCTCCTACTCTCTCCTCTCTAGGGTCCAAAGCTCTAACATCCCATTTCACGTCCGGTCAAAGAAAATCTACTTTTAGAAACTCATTGGCTTCTTGTCCTTCCTTGGGCCCAGCAAAGCCTGGGACTCCATCTTGGGGAAATTGTTACTGTAGCAGTTAACTCCCAGCGGCCTCGTTTTATTTAATACACTGGGCATCTCTTGGCTTTTACTCTGTGGTTGTGCAGACTTCCGGTGAGGATGCTGCACTCAGCGAGTCTGAGGGAAGAGCTAGCAGTGTTTGCTAAAGCAACCTTGGATATCAAGGGCCTACCTAATATGTGGCTCTTGGACTGGGGATTCCGGTGCGATTCCGTCACGAGCTGTCCTGTGTTAAGGGCTAAGGAGACACAGCGCCCCCTAAAGGGAGTGCGGATTAAAGCTGCTAAATCAGGCCTACGGATATCACGTGGTCTCTTCTCCACCAATTGAAAATTAATAATCGCTTCCTCTGTTCCCCTTGGAAACAACCCCGCCCCCTGACCCTCCCGCCCCATTCAACCTTGAGGTTTTGGCGTTGTATTGAGTGTTTAATCTGACAATCAAATGCCTGCGCCTTCTGGCTGGACACCTTGCTTCCGCTGAGCAAGCTAGTACACTGATTGGCCAATAAAGCAATAGCTGTTACGATATAGTCCAATAATCCTCATCCTGGGCGGGGTCTAATGAGGATGTAGGGCCAATCAGCGGCGGTGTTGCTTTTGCGGCTCCACGTCGGCACCAGCTGCGGGGCAAGATGGAGGCGCTGATTTTGGTAGGAGCCGGAGGGGCCGCCGAGGTGCTGCGGTGTCCAGAGGGGCTGGGAGTTGGGGTTCATCCTGACTGGGAGGGGGTAGAAAGGGGAATCCCGGGTAATCCTCGGGGACCGAAGGTTCTGCCAGCCCCTGGAATAAGCGTGTGGCCTGGTGTAGGAACTGTAGGAGGTAAAGCCTCGGTTTAGAGTAGAAAGCTCTTCCGGGGAGAGGGCAGAATCCGTGGAAAGTTGAAGGGAGCACATGGAGTCCTTAGAACGCATAGGATCATCAGCATACTGAATTGGGGTCCTTTAGGTTTCTCCTGATTCTGAGCATTATGGATGATACTCTGATTTGACTTTCTCCAGACCTCCAAACTGGCCCCAAATTGTAGGACTAGACTGCAGTTGTTTGTCATCACAGGGTCCTCCTGGTGGTTGTCATAGTTTCATTTTCCGTTGACAGTTCTGTTACATATCTTCAAAAAAACGGTTTTCTTTTTACTTAGGTCTTCTGTTAATCCCTGTTATGTAGTTTTGTCATGGTAAATGTATTCCATCAAAGTTCTGGAGTACCTGATAAGTTAGCATGGATTAAAGAATATTTTTTCCAGACTCCTTATTCTCTTCTCCTTTTTTCTCCCCTTCTAAGGCGTTAAGAATTCTTATTGTAAGATCTGGGATGCTAACTGTCCCTCTGGTTATATGAGAATTTTGGTGGCTAAAAGAGTGTTTTAGCTTCTTTACCCGTATAATCCGTTTTGCCTGTTAAAACAAAATACTGTTACCCTTTCTTTGGAACCAGACTGGCGGATTTCTCTCTAAAGTGCTCTGTTTTACAGTCTGGGGATGTTAATATGTATGTGTGCGTAGGAACTCAGCGGCCAACCTCCTTCCTTGATTAACTCCAGGCTCTTTCCAAAGACGTTTTCTTGCATCTTTTTCTGCTCTAATACATGTACATATCCAGATTTTCATCAGGTAGAAGACAGTAACAGGTTTGATTTCTTTCAAAATGGCAAAGATAGGGATAATTCCTTCTCATCATATGAATTGATCAAGTCTAGGTAGCGAGCTTAAAAGCTGAGGTTTAAAATTTTTTTATTTTTTGAGGCGCCTGGGTGGCTCAGTTGGTTGAGCATCTGACTTCGGCTCAGGTTATGATCTCGCACTCTGTGAGTTCAAGCCCCGCGTCGGGCTCTGTGCTGACAGCTCAGAGCCTGGAGCCTGCTTCAGATTCTGTGTCTCCCTCTCTCTCTGCCCCTCTCCCGCTCATGCTCTGTCTCTCTCTGTGTCGAAAATAAATAAAATTTTTTAAAAAATTTTTTATTTTTTAATTAATCTCTGCGCCCAGTGTTGGGTTCTAACTCATGACCTGGAGATCAAGAGCCGCAGGCTCCACTACCTGAGCCAGCCACGCACCTCCCGAGTAGTTTTTAATAAGTTATTTTCTGTACCAGGCAGTTAGCCAGTATTCTTAACCAGTTAACAGACTAGGATAAATTCCAGGGAATTGGTTTCTTTGGAAATTTTTAGGAATTTTTTAAATGCTCCCTACATCTGTTTACAAGGGAGCCTGCTTAGAGGTATAGGAGTGAGGGACATGATGCTTGGGGAGCCGTCTTAATAAGGGATATGTGTGTAGTGGTGAGTTGCGGGAGGTATATATGAAAATCTCACACATTTTCTCTTACCTCAGTTTTCAGTCTGCTTCCTTGTTGAAGTCTATTTCAGTCTGCTTCTTCCTTGTATCCATTTTGATCTGTACCCAAGATGCCAGATTCCTGCTACCTTGGTGAGGTACCCCTGAACTTTGCTTTTAAAACCATATTGATTCTGGGGTGCCTGGGTGGTGCAGTCGGTTAAGCGTCCGACTTTGGCTCAGGTCATGATCTCACGGTTTGTGAGTTTGAGCCCTGCGTCGGGCTCTGTGCTGACCGCTTGGAGCCAGCCTGGAGACTGCTTCAGATTCTGTGTCTCCCTCTCTCTCTGCCCCTGCCCTGCTCATGCGTGTGCGCACGCGCTCTCTCTCTCTCTCTCTCTCTCTCTCTCTCAAAAGTAAATAAAAAAATAATAAATATAAAACCATATTGATTCTTTGTCATGAGAAATCTATGTGATGGGTTTAGGGGAAACCAAATTATAGAGAAGAGGGCTTGCTCAGGGAAGCACGTACTGGAGTATACCTCTCCAGTATGCAGAACTGTACTTTTAAGCATCAATTATATAAAGCATTTATTGGGGACAAAGTACTAACAGGTATCAATTCGTGTGCTGGTCTCCAAAGTTCTTATGATATTAAACTAATATTTTCCTTCCTCTGTGTCAGCTCTTTACAATTTCATTATATTTTGGGCCCCCAATTAAGAATTTATGTATCTTTCTCATCATTCCAGCCTTTCTCAGCCAGAGTTCTAGGAGAGAAGTAAGCCTAAGGCATTCATTAATGTAATGAATCAACTTCTCTGTATCCACAATGGCACTAGTTTGTACCATCCTTGGGAGAAGTTAAAAAAAAAAAAGTAGTCATTTAAATAGTTTTCAGTATTCAGTGCTTCCGATGAGGAACCCTAGTTGAGAATCAGGTGATACTTCCTAAATGTTTATTTCTCTCTACCCTCACAAACTGGATCATGGAATTTAGCTCCATCGGATTCAGAATCACCCTTCTGCACTGGTCCTTTTTAACCTCATGCCTTCCTCTGTTTACTCAGCAGCACCTCCTGAGTACTTAAATCACCATCGTTGTGAAAAGTATGAGGAATCCCTGGATCTTACCTTAGCTGTCTACTGAACTAGAGTTTACTGTACCCAGATAATATTTAACAGACCACTCCTTAAAGAGACAGACACCTTCTAAAGTTCTTGTAGGCTTCCTTTGTTCACATTTTTGTTTTGACTGGACCTCTAGGGAAAACTGATGAATGTACATTCCTCTGTTCTCACCTCTACAAGGCACACAGCCATAGGGTATTGAGAAGAAGGGAAGGGTAATCTAGAGGGGGTCAAGAAGAAACATCTGCCGAAACTTAATCTGATTATGGGAACTTCTAAATACCAGTAGGTTCCCTTCATTTAGGTACTTTACAGTGGGTCACGTTTCTTTTTCGAATTAAGTAATCTAGCTCTAGGTTTTAAGCAGATTTGTCTAATCTTTCTCAGGTCCTGTTGTCGTCTCCTAAGGAAAGAGACCCTTTCATCAACTTCCTTCCCAGTGCTTAATAGTGCTCCCAGCCTGCATCTTTGTACTTAACTTCCTCTCTCCTGCTGTTTTCTGCTGATGCTCCCTTTCTTAGCTGTGAATGGAGAGGGATCTCTACAGGTCACCATTCTCCATTAATAACCTATGAAATCTTAAAGATAATGACTTACTCCCTTCCCCCTTTACCTTATTTTTTTTTTTCTTTTTCCTCTCAAAGCTGAATTACTCTAGCAGTCTAGATCCTTCAATCTTTCCTCATAGGTTTCATTTTTCCTAAACCTCTCTGGATTCACTTTCTGAGTGTTTTTCCAGTGCTTTTCAGACTAGACTTAATTCCATTCTTTCTCTCCCTTTATACCATTTTTTATCCTAAAACAATGACCACATCCCAAATTCTAAGACTCCTTCAAACATCAGGGCATCCAGAGTGCACAAGAGCGTGCATCTTTGTGGAGGAGGAAACTATGCAGAATACATCAATGACTTAAAGGTTGATACTGCTCTGTGGCCTTCGCTTCCTGAATCATCTTAATGGGGCTTTTGTTAAATTCCTTTGGCACTAACAGTAGAGGTACTTGGCCTGAATGCCCCCTCCCCCTGCTCTGGGCAAAGGTATCAATTACATTAAGCCCCCAAAGCACTCCCATCTCGTTCCTGGCAGTCCCTTGTGCCCCTCTCCCAGCTGCGTCCTTGCCGGTGCCTGGCCCCTCCATTTCGTTAGGAGAAGCAATCTCCTCGATCCTGCGCCGTGGAGATATATTTCTCAGCTAGGGCGCGAGCTGTGCCAGCACTGCCCCCGGTGAGGTCCCTGGCAGCCATAAAAATTTTTATTGTGATTATGTTGGTGTCGGGGTGTCCATCTGGGTTATTGCACACCTAGTTTAATTGATTGAAGTTTAATTTATTGACACTTCAAATTAAATGATCAGAATAAACTGTGCTGTTACTCTGGCCGGCTTGTTTTAATGGTTGATTGCTGGAAGCAGACCTCGGCTTGAACTAAAACCCCCAAAGAGCAATTGACGCTGCTTCTAACTCTCTCCGTGTCTTGCCCTCCAAGAAGACCTCGTTATAGATTTCCGACGTATTTATATATATTTTTTCCCTCTCCTTCACAGTGGTGGGAAAGAGTTGGTCCCCGGCAAGGTATAAATTATATCAAAGGTCTAGGGGAGCTGTCACATGGTCAAAAGAGGAGGAGGGGGTCTCCATGTGAAGAAAGACCTTTGAGAAGCCAGGTCTTCCCTGTGAAGCAGAGGATGAATGCAATTATCCAGATATTTGAGGGAGCCTAGTGGCAGATTTAGGGTGTTTTTTTTTTTTTTATCTAGATATCTGCTACTGTTCTTTACTCCGCTGACACGACTTGGTTAGAGTTAGGATATTGACCACTAGTCATGGAAAGGGGAAATCAAGAAGCAAATAAAGGATCGAACAGGAATACTGAATCCGTGTCCACCTATCCACTTACACTAGAGTAATTAGAAAGATGGAAGGCAGAGTGCCCTCCAGCAGCTGACGAAGATGGATTGGGGGGTTGAGTCCATGCGCGTCATAAGATGCCTGTACTGGCAAGGGCCCTCTCACGTTCCGTCTTCCCTGATGCTGTGCAGAATAGGTTTTCTCCCAGATCAGATTATTAGAGGAGTTCTCTTTATCCTTCGATTTCCTAGCTTTCCTCTTCTGGCGTTTGACCACACCCATCTCTTCAGAAGACTTTCCTGCTGTGTAACCTAAGTCACATGTTGCAAGTGAAATGCGTGTCTCCTTATCTGGGCGTTTAGTTTTCCCACTGTCAAGGCAGGTGTATCCACCTACAGCCAGATGGTTTGGATAGCCCTACCAATTTTCTTCAACTCCTTTTCTATTATTTGTATACTTTTTAGAGGGAGACTGAAACTGGGGCAGAGGATAGCAATTAGGCCTTAGGACATGATTTTGAATTTTGGGTTGGTAGACTGAAAGACAAACACAGAGGCTGTCGACCCATTCTTTTAGACTAGCAGATTAGGGGCAGGGTAGATAGCCCGAAATGTTATAAACAAGAACTCTGCAGAAATAGATCTAGTTCCATCGGATTTTTCCCTTTACTGATGATATTTAAATGAGAGCTCTTGGATTACCCAACTGGGAAGGCGGGAAGTTCTAATGTCGCTCTCAGGCCTCAGGTGCCAAGTGCTCTGATTTCTGCTTGTTTGACTTGTCTCTCTTTCCAGTGCTGCTTTGCTTTGTCCTGCGTTTCTGTAATTTTTCATAATAGTTAGAGAATGGACTGTGCACCCTCTGGGGAAAACTTCTCCAGATGAGGTTTTCTGAAATGAAAAAATAATAATAAGTTCTAGGCTCAGACTCACAACCCTGAGCCCAAGAGTTGCATACTCTACCGACTGAGCCAGCCAGGTGCCCTGGCTTTCTCAGTTTTAAGAGAGGACCTGAGATTTTGCATTTCTGAAGAGCTTAGGCTCAGTTATCTTTGTCCTTGCCTGTCTCACAGCCACCAAGTTCAGTCACTGAAAGCTGGAGGGGTATGGTGCCGACCTTTGCTCCCCCTGCTGGCTGTGTTAGTTTTCTCAGTCACATTTATTAATTTATGAAGGCCACACACATATTTATTGAAGTCATTATTTGGTTCGAGGCAGAGGAGAGGGGGTGATTTTCAAAAGTATCATTCATTTCCCCCTTTCCCCCTCCTCTCTCCACACCATCTTATTATCCTCACAAAGTATCATATTTAATTCTAACTGGGCTCCTTGAAATCATAAGAATTTGTGAATGTGTAGTTTTCTGGTAACGGGGTCCATAAATTTCATCAGCTTATCAAAAAGGTCTGCTGTAACTTAAGGTATTAACCTTAACTGATCTAGGTCAGGCCTCTCATTTCTCTGATGAAGAAGCAGAGTCCCCCAGAAAGGTAGAACTTGAGTTAATGGCCGACCCAGATTACAATAAAGGATTTTAGGAGTTCGGAGACATTTTCTCCTATAGTGGTTGAGTTCTTAGTGACCGTGCTTTCACATTTCCTGTCTCTGTCAGACAGGAAGATTCTTTCTAGGTGTCTCTTCCTGACATCACTTCTTCCTTCCTAAGGGTTGTATTCACTTTCTTCTTTATAACCAGTATTTGGTCTCATGGCAACTGGGTAATGTTCTGTGGTACCTGTGGCTCCTGGTCTTTCCTGAGTTGTGCTTGAATCTAAGCAAACCCTTGGGTAGTGTGTGAAAACTATGCTTCCCAAGCCTGGAGCTAATTCTTCTTTTTGTTTGAAGTCCCTAGGCTTGTGGCTGGCAAATTGGAGCCCTCAACCCCAGAGGAGCTTTTCATGTTAAAGGAGTTGGCACAGAGTCAGGGAGCAAAATACCTGCTTAGCTACGTAGAGCAGCTGGGAGTAGTATCTAGGGATTTTTCCTTCCAGTTTTTACCGTCTTGGTTTGCTCTATAAATAGAGTTGGGGCACCAGGGTGGCTCAGTTGATTGAGCATCTGACTCTTGATCTCAGGTCCTGATCTCAGGGTCGTGAGTTCAAGCCCTGCGTTGGGCTCTACGGTGGGCATGGAGCCTACGTTAAAAAAAAAAAAAAAAGGGTCGAGGGAAGAGCGTCTTGTTTCTTGTTGATCAAGACCTGTTGCCAAGCCAGGGTACTACTTTTTGGCATGGCCATAAAGATTTCTTTCTAAGTGGGAAATGAAGAACTTTCTAGGAATTTCAACCAGGTTCTTATTGCGCCCCTTCAGCTGTGTGGATAGCATCCTCTAGCTCCACAAAGCCTTCTTGGTCACATCCCCCCCCGTCCCCGTGAATTAAATAAAAATAATTGGTCTTAGCCCCCAGATATCCTGTGTGCCTGCTGCAAAGATTCCCCTCTCTCCACCCCCCCCCCTTTCCTCTTCTGGTGACATTTCATGATCTTACCGCAGAGTGCCTTCTGACTCTGTACGCTGTGAACTGACTTAATTCAGTGCTTTTTCAGAGCCTATCTCTCCTAGTTTGACTCACAAGACACACAGAGAACTTCTATTCAGAGCTGCCTTTTTAATATTTTTGCTGATTACACTGCTGAGGAAGCTGCAGGTCATTTGAAGGCCCACAGGGGGCAGCACTAGGAATGACTTCCCCTGTAGTCCCCCGTGTGCTAGTCGCCGGGGTACTGGGAGGTGTTTTTCACCAGACCACAGAAATCCTCTGATTGAGATCGGGGACTCCTTTGCAGCAGGCTGGTTGCTTGTTTGGTGTTGTTTCAGCGCTCCTGAGGAGTCCCGTCTAATTTCCTTGACAATAAAAATGTACATGAAAATCTCTCTGAGCCACCCAACCTCCCGCAAACAATCTGCCTACATGTCATTTCCAGGCACTATTAGCATTTGAGGTGAAGTTCTGTTATACACTCAGGCTGTGGCTCTCTGAAAGTCAGTGCATCACAGAACTTTGTCTCGAAAGCTTTCTAGCAGCTACACATTTGGGAGTGGGAGGGAAGAATAGACCTTTTAAATCCTTTGAACATGGCCTAAGCTTGTAGGGTCTTTTTCAGTAATCAGCATTTAATGTGTTACAAGGTCAAACCTAGTCCATTGTCCAGGAGGCCCATTTCTCAATAGCTGGGAGTTATTTATAAACTTGCCCTTTGCAAAAACTCAAAATGAAATTACATTACCAGTCATGGTTTCTGGGGCCTTTAAACTGGCTAGTTTTATGGTATGAGAGGAACTCTTGGCCTCCCCCGCTCCCGAGAGATAAAGGCCCCAGGCTGAAGTGGCACCGGCTGTAGTCAGGAGGTGGCAGGAGACAGACGTAAAGGAGATGCTGCTGGCTCCAGCTGTAGCAGAGTTGAAGCAGCATCCGCTCATGCCTCAATTCTTGGCTTTATTGAGTATGGTTATTCCCTCGTTTGAAATGACCAGCCTTTCCTCCAGTGCCTTCTTACCTCTCTCAGAGTCAGATCTGGTCTTCTCCCTGCCTTCCTTTGCCTGCCTTTTATCCTTCCCAGTAACATCCAGTTCCTATTTGGGGGGTTTCCTTGATAACATCTTCTAGGAAGCCAGCAAGAAAGGCCCAGGAATCTCTTTCTGTCTTTGCCAGCAGTTTCAGGCACTCATACCCCAGTGGCCACAAAGGGCATTGTCTCTCTCCTAGTTGGCTGGTGGCTATAAGGGTTTTTCTTTTCTTTGGGATCCATCCCATTCTTTCTAGGGATGCCAGACTCTATGGCTGCAGGAACCAGTTATCTATGCCAGACTAATGCCCAGTTTAAACCATTAGGAAGCTCTCCAAGGTTTCTGTGAATGTGGAGAGAAGAACAGAGCCAAAGATTTCCAGGGGAAAGTAGGAAAAATGCTCTCTTCCAAATTTCCTTCCCTGTGGGCTTCTTTTCCTCTGGTCCTTTCCTTCATTCCCACTGGTGTCTCCCTTTTGGTCATTTGAGGTTGGACCCTCAAGTTGCTATGGAATTAAGCCCGCGTTATGGGGAGATCTTTCTGTGGGGGTTAGGAGTGAGGAAAGCTTCTCTATTTGTGACCTTTTAGATGAGACTCTAGAAGACTTGCCTCTGCTAGACACAGAGTTCCTTAGTTTGAGACAGACTATTTATTCCAGGGAGTAATGTGTATGGAGTGGGCATCTCTATGGAGTGTTGATCAGAGCAGAGATATGTTGGTAGTAGTATCACCCCAAATGGCCACACCAGAATGTATACTGATACATGGAAGTCTAATTATAGGAGTTCCCCTAGAGGGGTGCCTGGGTGGCTCAGTCAGTTGAGCACCTGACTTCAGCTCAGGTCATGATCTCATGGTTCGTGGGTTCGAGCCCCGCGTCGGGCTCTGTGCTGACAGCTCAGGGCCTGGAGCCTGCTTTGGATTCTGTGTCTCCCTCTCTCTCTGCCCCTCCCCCGCTCATGCTCTGTCTCTCAAAAATGAATAAATGTTTAGGGGCACCTGGGTGGCTCAGTCGGTTAAGCGTCCGACTTCGGCTCAGGTCACGATCTCACGGTATGTGAGTTCGAGCCCCGCGTCGGGCTCTGTGCTGACTGCTCAGAGCCTGGAGCCTGTTTCAGATTCTGTGTCTCCCTCTCTCTCTGACCCTCCCCGGTTCATGCTCTGTCTCTCTCTGTCTCAAAAATAAATAAACGTTTAAAAAAAAAAAATGAATAAACGTTAAAAAAAAAAAAAAAAGAGTTCCCCTGGACACTTACTACTTCAAGAGATTTTTGCCTTATTCTCAAACTTCATTTCTTGTCACAATTATCCAGTAAATACTGAGAGTTTAGTGTGTCACATGTTGTTCTGGACACTTGGAATAAATCAGTGAACAAAAGACAGAAATTGCTATTGTCAAGAATTCAGGTGAGGAAAGCTTACATTCTTCATCACCCTGTTGTCCAAACACTGGGTTCCCTTTACTCTCATTCTTAATTCCCCGAGGCAGGGTTGGCTCTTTGCGTGGAACCAGAAACCTCCTGGCGCCTCATGGGACAGTTTACCTTTGTAGAGGTTGGAGTTTCTGGATCCTTGGCAATAATTCTTTCATGCTCACTCTTGGGTCTTTATTAAACACATGCCACATGCTTGGAGGTTACATTTGGCCCCTGTGAGAACCGCGGGTTTCCTAAGCAAGGCCAGGAAAGGGAGGCAACAGCCCTGTCTCACAGCACAGGGGAGGGAGAGCAAGGGTAAGTAATGTTGATTAGAAATTCAAGGAATGTGGGGCTCCTGGGTGGCTCAGTCGGTTAAGCGTCCAACTCTTGTTTCGGCTCAGGTCATGATCTGGCGGTCCATGAGTTCGAGCCCTACACTGGGCTCTGTGCTGACACGTGGAGTCTGCTTGGGATTCTCTGTCTCTGGTCTCCCTCTCTCTCTGCCCCTCCCCTGCTCACTCGCTCTCTTCTCTCTCAAAAATAAATAAACATTAAAAAAAATTCAAGGAATGTGAGGTGCGCCTGGCTGGCTCAGTTGGTGGAGCACACGACTCTTGATCTTGGGGTCGTGAATTCGAGCCCCACGTTGGGCGTGGAGCCTACTTAAAAAATACATTAAAAAAAAAAAAAAGGAAATTCAAGGAATATGAGCCTGCAGACACCTTCTACACACATAACACTGCCTCCGTTTCCTTCCTTTTCCTCTCCTGGTTAGCTGGTTCGTTAGAAGTTGCAGGAGTAGAGGAGCTTTTGCAATGTGATATGCTTTGCAGTTGGATGTAACCATTAAGGCTGAGGCCGTGGTTCCTTTACGAGAGCCATTATCCTCAAGATTTGATTGTTGATAGTGAAAGAACACTCCCCTCCTGCTCATTAACTCCAGGCTCCCGGCTTCTTAGACCCTCTTCTTACTGCTTCGTAACTCCCCCAAAATTCAGAATGGTTTTTGTCTTGGCAAGTTAAGCGGTAGTGTTGGGAGTATCGTAGAGTAACTGGGATCATAGGGGAAGTCTTGGAAGATGGATGTCTCGCTGGGCTGCGTTCAGAACTGGTGTGTCTGTGTGCACGAGTGTGCACACGCATGCGTGTTCGTTTCCCTCTGCTCAGTGTGTGGGTGGTTCAGGGAAGGCTTGCTTTATGCCTCTGCATTGCTACTGCATTGGGACTGCAGAAACTTCCAAGTACACTAGGGCATTCAATCCTATTTTCAGATAGCCTCGTGCAGTGCCTATTAATTAATCTGGTCACATTCCATACCTACCTGTACGTGGGAGAGCAGGGAGGGAGGGTAGTTTGGAAAATAACTGTAGCATAATGTTTGGAAATAACATTCCATGACCTACCTTGATTAAATCCTCTGTGAGTCCGGCTCAGAGACACTGTTCCTCTGATGCTATTTTGGAGTTCTTTGTCGAAATGCCCCCTCCCTCAATTCAGTTCATTCACCACTTGATCGTTCTCGGCGGGAATTGTCTACATCTAACCAGGCTGGGATAGGGGACATGCAGAGGCACCTCTGTATCCCCTTGCAGCCCCAGTGGGACTAGGGGAAGGTAGCTGGTTTGCCACTGGTAGCAGGAGCCTTCAGGACTGAAGGTATGTTCCTATCTCTTCAGGAACCCTCCCTGTATACTGTCAAAGCCATCCTGATTCTGGACAATGATGGAGATCGACTTTTTGCCAAGGTGAGATTCCCTTTGAAATTCACTGAGGAGCAAGACAAAGGCTGATTCTGAGATTTGGACCTGGGACTGCCCCCACTAACGCCTATTCCTTGATACTATAATTTTGAGAATTCTTCCATTTTCCTGTGACCACTCCAGATGAAAACCCAAACTGCTTCTGTCTCTTACTTCCCCTGCTTGCACACCTGCCTTCCACAGATTTTGACCTCCTTTGTTGTCAGCATTAGAGCAGGGAAAACCTTGGGAACCTTGGTTTCTGAACAGTACAGTGTCTGGATAGGAGAAGCAGGCTGCCCATGCCCATCACTCTTGTCCCCCTTCCTTTTGCGTTGTCACCCTGCCTGCGTTTTCCCAGGAAATTCTCTCGCAGTTCCAGGGTTCCAGCCCTAGGTCTGCAGTCACCACCAAGCTTGTTACCTCTTGATTTCCCCAGTGTGATGTTTCTAACTTTGGATCTATTGAAAGAGAGGAGAAAGGACACCCCTCTCCTCTCCCTCCATAGTCTCCCCCCTCCTGTGGAAATTTTTTCTGTCCCTGGTGTATTAACTCCGGGCGAGCACAGCATAAATCAATCAGCAGGTAGAGATTAGTTTAGAATTCACCAGCTGTTCCTCCCTGTAATTGGATGTAACTATGCAGGACACCTTTTGAAACAGTTATCCAGTTACTAAATGCCAGACCTGTCATAGGTCTTCAGCTGACTGCGACGGATTAGCCCCTAAAGAGCAGAGCGATTTAGCAGCCTAGTATCTCCGCCCCCGTGCCAGGAAGAGCTTGGGAGTGGGCTCAGCAACGTGCTAGATGGTCTCCTGTTTTCAGTTTTCAGAAAAGAGAGCTAAGATACGAGAGAGGTTGGATAGGCTTTGCCTTTCTTTAGAGGAAGGAGGTTTTTTGCAGCCTTTCCCCCATCCATTCCTCAGTTTCATACTGTGCATGAGGGTCTGGAAGAAGTGTTCTGTGCTTCTAGTGTCTTTTGCATTCTTTAGCACTGCTCCCCCGATGTAGGGAAGCTCCTAGGAAGCACTCCATGAGATCAGTCTCGGGATTGCTCTCCTAGAGTGCAGACAGGGGTAGAGCTTCATCGTAGGGCTTGTAGGCCTCTGCCCTTATAGTCTTAGAAGTGTGAGGTGGGCTTGCCTATGGCAGGGTCCCTAAAATTTTTTTTTTTTTTTTTGGTATTCAATTACTCACTGCCCATTCCCTGCCTCCATAGTTCTTCCTTCTTCGTGTCAGTGTTTTTCCCTCACCCCATGCCTTGAAGGAAAGAAATCCAAGATCCAGGGCAAAGCACAATCACTAATCATTCTGGGCTCCCAGCTCTAATGACCCAACCCATCTCCTTTCCCTCTGACCAGTACTATGACGACACCTACCCCAGTGTCAAGGAGCAGAAGGCCTTTGAGAAGAACATTTTCAACAAGACCCATCGGACTGACAGTAGGTCATTTTCCTTTCACTGCTCCTGGTGTGGGGGGAACCGTGGGGGGCGGGGGGGGGGCAGCAGGACTGCAGAGAAAGGATAAAACGACTGCCTCCTTTTTTCTCTTTTTTCCTCCTCCCCTCATATAATAAACTCTTCAGAAATGTAATGGGGAGGTGAGTGTACCTCACGCGGGAATACCGTGCTGGAAGGTTGGCTGTTAGCTACCTGTCTAGTCCCTGGATTTATGAGCCTCACTTGACAAATTTAACTGCAGCTCTGCTTATTGTACCGCATCCATTAGGGCAGGTAAATGGAAGTCTGTAAAGGTGACCGCTCTGCATTTTCACCTCCGAAGGATCGACTAGTATCCTGTCTCATATACAAGGAGGGAAATAAGGGTAGTTGGCGGGGGAGATGGTTAGAGGAGAAGATACGTTTCGATTTCCCCAAGTTTATACTTCCCTTTTACCACCTGGAAAGAAAAAGCAGGTCAACTTTGGTCTTTGGACTTTATTACAACCTACCTTCCTTGAGCCCAAATAGCTGGATGCCAGGAATTCATGGGAACTCCTTCTACCTACTTCCTTATCTCAGGCCACCCACTGTTTCCACCTTCCCCCCACCCCCAGGTGAAATCGCCCTCTTGGAAGGCCTGACAGTGGTATACAAAAGCAGTATCGATCTCTATTTCTATGTGATTGGCAGCTCCTATGAAAATGAGGTGAGAATCCCCATCGCTCTTTGCTATTGCTGACTCCACTTCCTAAACCATAGGCAGGACAGTTACTGGTTCTGGACCCTAGGAGGGCCACGTCCCTCTGGCTTCTGACTGGGCTAATGAAGTTATCAGAGTCCTGCTGCCCTCACAAATGTGGCCTAGCAAACAAATCGACTTAGGGGCCCCTGGGTGGCTCAGTCGGTTGAGTGTTCACCTTCGGCTCAGTCATGATCTGTGGTTTATGAGTTCGAGTGCCACGTCGGGCTCTGTGCCGACAGCTCAGAGCCTGGAGCCTGCTTGGGATTCTGTGTCTCCCTCTTTCTCTCTGCCTCTCCCCTACACGCACTCTGTCTCTCTGTCTCTCTCTCAAAACTAAACATTTAAAAAAAAAATTTTTTTTTTAAATCAACCTAGAATGCAGGTTTTTCCCCACTTGCTCTTTTTTTTTTTTTTAAGTTTTATTTATTTAAGTAATCGCTACACCCAACGTGGGGCTTGAACTCATGACCCCAAGATCAACAGTCGCTTGCTCCTCCAACTGAGCCAGCCAGGCACCCCCCCCCCCCAATTGCTCTTTTATCTTCACGTTGGAGACACCAGATATGTTTTCATACATACTGATATACGGTATCAAGGGTCTTCCCTGCATAGTGTTTTCAGAGGTAGATTTCTGAGGTGTGGTCAAGGTCAAGGGGATGCTTGCTCCTACTATGAAGGCTCCACATCTGACTGAGCTTGGGTCAGTTAGCCAACATTCAGGGTCATGTTGAAGCCGTACATTCTGAATGGGTCACTTGAGAAAACTGTGAATATAGTCCTAACCTGCTTCCTATGCACAGGAAAAGCTACTTACCTCAGGTAGCGACGTCTAGGAGAGTAGATAAGTAAAAATAAGCCCCCACCTAATTTGAAGCAAAAGTAAAAGTTTGAGAGAACCAATTCTTTCTGAGCTTTTACTACTTTAAGTGCTTTGTAAGGTACATTGTTACCTAATCCTTACAGCACTTATGTGAGTTGTGGGTATTAGTGTTCTTGTTTTATAGATGAGGAAACCAAAACATGAGGAACAATATGAAATTGCTTGCATATGACCACCATTGAACTGTATAAATGGCAGTTTCATATGGTTCAACCTAATAACTTTCCCAGGGTCACACATATAGAAATGGCTCAGCTGGGATTTAAGCCCAACTCTGTCTGACTCCAAAGTCCATACTCTTTCCACTAACTCTCTGACCTTAGTTACTGTTTGGTTAATGATTTCTTTACCTAAGATCTCCGGTAACATATACGCAGTTGGTAAAGACCTGTAGAGGACTGCAATAGGAAAGTTTGAACAGTCTGGTCAGAGAGAGGTCTCAAATTGTGGGATCGTGTAGCAGAATTAATTTCTGCGAGAAACCACAGTTCCTCTTCCTGTTTTTGCTCTGACTTCCACCTTATGCTTTTGGTCCTTTGTGAAAGCCCATGTCTTTTGATGCTTAATGAATTGGCAGGTTTTGTTTTCAGGTAGCAGCTTTCAGGGCCTTGAACCTTATCCTTCTGCTTCTCCTGTCTCCCAACAGCTGATGCTCATGGCTGTTCTGAATTGCCTCTTTGACTCATTGAGCCAGATGCTGAGGTGAGCAGGCCATTCTTGACATCTGTTTGGGAGAGAAAGTCACTATTCATCAGGCCCAGGAATTTGTGGGGGAATTAGCAGAGGCTCCAGGGAATTGATTTACCTTGAGAAGTTAGGCTTATTATTTCAGAGTAATTTGCACTGATGGGGAAGACTGGATGGAAAGTGTGTCCCACCTGGGGGATAATTCTCCTAAGAAAGGGGATTGGGAGGGAGCAATGTCTGTCTACTCTCATATTACCCAGTGGCTCTGTCAGAGTTCTGAGTACCTTTAAGGTGCTTTTCTAGACTTCATTAGAAGATAGGGAAAGGGCAAGTGTGGGGAAGTGTCCCAGATGTAACATCAGTACCCTGGGAATGGAGGCAAGATTCCCAGTTTTTAACTTTAGTCCTTAGTTTTTCGTTTCTATAGGACAGGAAGAATATGCCATTTACCCTCGCCTCCCCTCCACCTCCCCAGCAGCCAGCCCTCTGTTCCCCATGTAGATGGGCAACAGAAGAGATATAAGATACTTTCCTTGAAAACATCCAGGGCTCTGAACTTCATTCCCCTGGCAGCTCCCAAGTGAACCCAGTACAGACAGCCATCCGCCATCCGGAGCAGAACAGCAGGCGCTCTCAGCCCCACAAAATCAGCAGGGCGAATGGCTCAGATTTCCTCAGGAAGGGGATGATTTATTTCTTAGCCAGGTGAATGAATAGACTTCATTTCAGTGATCTAGTGAAAGAGTCAAGCTGACGGATGTGACTGGCCACATGTACAACCACCGGATCTGAAGCTGGTGGATGAGGGCCCTGACTGTTCCCAGCCCCCTGGTTGGGCTTCTTTTCAAGGCCTGAGAAGAGCTGGTGAGGGAGGGGGACGCAGGGGGAGCAGGGGAATGGGGAGAGGCTTAGAAAGTCTGTTAGAGCTTGAGTGCAAATAGAGTTTGCACTCAACTCCTCTCCACCTCCCGCCACCCCCAGATTGGATTTAGCTGTTTATTTGCTTTTTTCCACCCACTGATGGTAGTGTTTATGAGCACTGTCATGAGCAGCATCACGGTAGGTAGGGAAGAAACAGTAGCTCTGGATAATCAACTCTTGGATAGTCAGAAATTGACTATTTTTTTGACTCTCTTTCCTGACATTCCTGATCCTTACTTAGCAGCTAAGAATAGGAATAAGCTTAGAGTGGATTAGCCAAAAAGTTCTTATTTACTTACTTAACTTACTTTTTAGTCTGTGCGGTTGGTGGAGGCATTTTGTTGGTCTAGTTTAGGATCCCCAACTCAGACGGTGTGCTAGGTTCCTATGTGTCTTAGGCTGATTTTTCTCTTCTCTTGGGGACTCAGGAAAAATGTAGAAAAGCGAGCTCTGCTGGAGAACATGGAGGGTCTCTTCTTGGCTGTGGATGAAATCGTAGATGGAGGGTGAGTTTTCTGACCTGCCTGGAACCTCCTTGGAGCTGGGGTGAGAGGGTGGGATCGTTGCCTCTGTCCTAAGGCAAGTGGCCTTAGTGACCAGAGTATCCCCACAATGAGTCTGTCCTTCAGGCCAGAGTGAACGATGGTCTCTTCTTTGTCTTCTTAGGGTGATCCTAGAGAGTGATCCCCAGCAAGTGGTACACCGGGTAGCATTAAGGGTAAGCAAGAGTGTGCTCCCCTACATCTGCCGTCTACTCACCCTCTAGGGCCAGACCTGCTAAATTTATCTAAAGGTCAGGGCTCGTAGAATACATACAACCTTCTCCTCCCCTTTCAAATTCTCACTGTCTCAAAGAGGGGAAGCAGAAGGGGCATACTTTTGTCCCTAACCTGCTGCCTAGCGTCTCATACAGTCTTTGCCCAGAGGGGACATTTAGTACATACTTAATTGAATCAAAGATGAGTAAAAGAAACCTTAATATTAATGATTCTGAAACTATAAAGGAAGTTGAGGTTGGCTTATACTTCCTTTGGGGATGGATCCCAATCAAGTGAGGCAGAGGAGTGTCTTCCTTGTCATAAAGTCTTTACATAACTAAGGACAGCACCTGTCTATCAGGAAGCATTTATTTGCAGAACCTCAGTCCTCTTTGGTGCTAGGGATACCAGAAAGGGGCCTTTGGGTTAACCGTAGAAGCCTCCAGGTCTGTTGGGGAGAAAATGGTGGGTGTAGAGAGAGCCCACCAGCAAACTGTGGGGTGCCTCGATGTTTGAGCAAAGCAAATCTCCCCATTCATAGAATGTCCCAGCTCTGACCTCCACAGAGTGAAGGCTGACAGTGCCGGGTAATGGGAAATCTTCTCCCTTAACTGCCGTGGGCTCCATTTGCATAGTTTAATCTTCTCCTCTAACATATGTCTCTATGTGGCAAGAGAGAGGGTCCCCCCCACCACCCACTCCCGCCTTCCTCTTCTCAGGCTGCTGTTGCAGCAGTTTATTTCTTCAAATTAACATGCTGTCGTTACCCATCAGGCCTTGCGGGATCCATTAAATTACCCCTGGCTCCCCCTCATCCTTTCCCTGGCGATATTGATATTCAGGGAAGGTCTTCTCTGACTAGGGAATCAGGTCCCCCACCCCCAAGTTGAGGATCAGATAACCTGCTGATTACTTGGAATGGAATAAATCTTTTAAGAAGTCCTCCTGCCTTAAAACAGAGGATGGATGAAATGACCCTTTTCTGCTCACAGTCCCTCTGGCCAAGTAAAATTATGGCTGTACCACCTAGAAGGGACAGAGAAGTCGGGCATCTGCCTTTTCCTTCTCCACTACCAAACGTCAGTCGGGTCTCACTCCATCTTTCTCCCATGCTAAATGCTTGTTTCTCCGTGCCATAGGGTGAAGATGTTCCGCTTACGGAGCAGACCGTGTCTCAGGTAGGACTTTCTCCTTTTCTTCCTCTCCAGACAGACTGGGTCACTAAAGAGACTAGAATAACACTCCACCCCAGCCCAAGTTGGAATGAGTCTAGAGACCGAAGACACATCTTTCTTGGCTCCCTCTTATTCCAGAGAACTGGGACTCCTACAGCCAAACACTCCCTACCCCACCCAACTCCCATCCCACTTCCCTGTGAGCAGTGGCTGTCAGCCTTGCTCTGTACCCTTCAAACCCTCCCTGCCTGATGCCTCATTCAGTGATTTATTCCCCAGCAGAGGCTTGCCTTAAGCAGATGGTCTGTGTGCGTGCGTGTGCACGCGCGCGCACACACACACACACACACACACACACACTTTCTCTCTCTCTCTTCTCTTATTATCCAAATGAGGGCTAAGCTGGAAATGCATATTCTAGAATAAGCAGGTTTTGCAGATCCATCCTGCTACTTTGCAGATAGACTATCTACCTGATGCGGGAGGCAAGGGAGGGATTCTGTTTTCTACCTACTTGGAATTCTCACTAAGAAGCCCATCTGGATGTGGTAACCCCTCCTTTCTAACATATGTCCAGTAACCCCCAGTTTTTTTCTTTCCTCCCAGGTATACCTCTTCTCTCTTCATCCCCCCAGTGGATTTGAATTTTTTTGGAATTTCCCAAACTGACAACCCTCTAGGGCCTTAGAGAGCTTCTTCCCATCCCTCTACCCTTGGGGATTTTCTATTTGCCATTCTTCTAAGGACAGGGAAGGCAAGTGCGGGGAAGGAGAGCCCCAATCTCTGTCCTTGCCCCGCCCCCGCCCCCCTCCCCCAGGCAAGCCCCTCACTGCCGCTCTTGTCCCTGCAGGTGCTGCAGTCAGCCAAAGAGCAGATCAAGTGGTCACTTCTTCGGTGAAGACCTCACTGTTCCTGGCTCCTCACCCCCTCAGAAAATCCACATATCTGCTGTGACTTCTCATCCAGTCCCCCAACTAATGCTCTCAGGGTCATCTCGGGGATCACAAGGGATCCTTAAGTCTCCATCCTCTCTGTGGTTGCTCCCCCAAACCCCCACTTATGCTTCCTATTCTTTCACACTTTTTTTTTTTTAACAGCCTGGGAGTAAAGCTCCCATCAGATTCAAACGCAGGGTAGTAGGGAAAGCACCCTCTTCCTTTCTACACCGAATTGTGCTGTCATGCTCTCCTACACCCCCCCCCCCATATTTTCTTCTCAACTTCGGTGCCCTTTGCTGCAGCTACACTTCAGATCAAAGCAGGAGAAAGAATGTGCTGAGTGTTTTCCTCCCTTTGCCTTTACCAGGCCTTCATCCCAACAGCCCATATGTTAGCAAGAGGAGGGAGGGAGACAATGTTTTTTCTATAGAATGAGTGGGGGTGGCATATTCCAGTCTCAGCCACAGGCCCACTCACTCACTGGCCTCAGCGTTTCCTCCCATTCCTTCTTACTGCCCTGTCCTCCAGCCTTGGGAGAAAAGATGGGGAACAGCTCGTGGGCAGGGGACAGAGTAGAAGAAGTAGGGATTTAAATGTTATGGGATAGGGCTTATAAAAGTCTGTATTTCAGTCACAGCTGCATTCTTAACCCTGATCCTGGCTTCTAGCTTCAGAACCGCTGTGCGTCTGTGAGTGTTCACTGTAGGACTGTCCATCTCCTGGTCCCACTACCTGGACTCTGTCCACCTTCGCCACCCCTGGGATCTTTGCCTGGCCTGTCCTCGCTGTGCCCTGGAGCAAAGCCGGTCCCTGAACTAAAACTCCCATTTTCATCCTGGGAAGAAGAGGTTTTGCTCAGAACTGGGGAGGGGGTGGGATTTGTGACTTGGGCCTCTGGGCTCTGTCCCCTTCGCTCCCCCCACATGCATTTCACTCCTCTGCCCTGGGTCTGCAGTCTCTGTTGCTTAACCCCCTCTTCTCTCTGCCTCAGCCTTACATCCAGGCAGTAGGTCTGCGCTCTCTCCCTCCCTGGGTCGCTGAGAGAGGTGCCCTTCTTCGGAAAACCTTTGGGATTTGGATTCCCCCAGGAAGATGGGGACGGAGCACCCACTCTTGGGTCTAACCTTTCCCCCTGATCCAAAACTTCCCACAAAAATGTCTCAAAAAACACCTTCCTGAGGCTTCACTCTGCCCCACCCACTAACTGCCAGTTCTCCAAGACTGAAGTGGGGTGAATAACCGGGCATATCTGAGGGGACGTTTTTGGGGTCAGAGATGTATGGAGTCAGGAGATAGCCACCCTCATCTACTGCTGTGCGCAAAGAGGAATAAAACAGATTTTTTTCCAAACTGCCTTTGTGTGATGTTTCTGTTCCTCTTCCTCTCTTTTTGGCAGCTGCTTCTATTCCTCTAGCCCCCCCCCCCCATCACTCCCCATCTTATAATATTTCTTCCCTCCTACCTCAGAGACTCCCCAGCATTCCACCTCCCCCCACCCCCACCCCTAATTTACGGGGCTGTTTGCCTCCTTGGCATCCCTCCGTCCCCTCGCCTGGAAATTGGCGCCAGGGGTGGGGTGGGGGTGGTATTTTCTCAGTGGGAGTCCTGGGGAACCGAGCGCTCCCCCCCCCCACCCCCAAAGCCAGCTGCCGGCTCCCGCCTCAGCCATTAGTAACCCGGAGACGCGCACCTGCGTGGGGGCTCTCCTCAGCCCCTGCTCCCTTCCTGCACCTCCCACTCCTGCTCTGAAATGGCGCTGAGCGGGTTATTTATCGGAGCCAGCGCTGCTCCAGAAGGTCAGGACGGTGGTGTAAATAACCTCTTCTCGCCATTTCCCCGTCCCTCCAGAGCCTGCTCCCCTCCCCCTCCTCCACCTTTATTCGCACAAATGAATGTGGCTGGGCTGGCTCAGAGCCTGGCCCTGCATCTTAATGGGGCGGTGAGCTCACAAGATGGATTTAGCTGGGGGTTTTATGGTTGCCGCGGCGACAGGAGAATGCTTTGGTTTTCTTTCCCCCTTCCTCCGCAGGATTTTAAGGAGGGGGGAGCGTGGGGAGCCCTCCTCCGCACTGCAGTTTTGAAGGGTCTCCTCAGTCACCTCTACAGCTCGTAAGATGGGCCTTCAATCCCAGGAGTAAGCCAGAGAGACCACATTAGGACCTCGGGAAAGGAGGGAAGGAAGGTGATGGGAGTGGGAAGAGCCTCTCCAGCATCAAGACATGAAACCGAGTTGTCCAGTCTTGCCTGCTGTATGAGAACCTGGCAGTTAAGCTCGTCAGCTGTGGGGCACCTGTGCCCAGAATCCCCCCTCAGCAGGTAGAAAAAAAAGAAAATGCTTGGGTTATCACCTCTGTAGTCCTGGATTGAAAGTTGGGGTATGGGGCAGCGGGCGGAGGGGGGCTGGATGAGGGCTAGGGATCTTTGGTGTTGCCTGTCTGAGACGGGGAGGAAGCAGTGTCCGGCCTTCCCATCCTAACCTTTCTACTTACCACCACCCAGCATTGACCCTGGTTGGGGGGTGGGGGGGAAGGCAGGTCAGTGCGAGCCTTGAGGGGTTGCTGATCAGTGACGGTGTGGAGAATGGAGCTGTATCTCAAACTTGAAATGCTCTGAGTCTGTTTCCCCAGCCTGGCCTCGTTTGAACTTCTCCTGCCTCCTCTGTTTCCCACGAGGAATGGAACTCTGGTGCCCCGGCCTGCCCTGGCCTACCCAGTCCCTTGGCCAGCAGCTTTCTTCCAGGACTATGAGCAAACCCTTCTCCAGCACTGACTAAAGCAGAGAAACCGGGGACAGGGGTCTGATCATTTCCCTCCATTGGTCTCTGATGCTGGGTCTCTTGTTTTGTAAGCTTTCCCTTCTTCCCCAGGGAACCCTGGGAAGCCCCTCCTCCCCTCTCCCCCTTCCTCCCCTTTGGCTGGGAAAGTGACTGCAGCCTGAACAGTGCCAGACACCTGCCTGCCAGATGTGGCGATTCCCCATTCTTCTTCCCCCCCCTCCCCAAATGTCTATCCTCTACCCACCCCACTGAGCTCAGGCAGAGGGAGCCCCCCCACAGGGTGATTTAGTGCTACAGTCCCTCTTCCTCAAGTGCCCCCCTCCAGCTTCTCTCCCTTCCCCTGGTGCCCATGCCTCCCTCTTTTATCCCCCATGTCCTGCAGATGGCTTCCTGGTACAGACTCCTCCTCCTCCTCCTTCTCCTCCTCTCACCCTAGGGTGCTGGCATGTTTAAGCCCCAGCTCCTGGACTGGAGAATGAATGGGTGGGGCAGAGGTGACTGGCCTCTCTCTCACCCATGGGAGAGTGCATCAGCAGGGACGAGGACAGCAGCGGCAGCCACAGCTGATGTCACTGGTGGGGAGGGGAGGTGTTAGGGGAGGAGGAGGTAAGTGGGGAGGGAACCGGCACTCCAAGACTGTCTGCAGGGGAAAAGAGGTCTGTGAGACCTTCTCAGGTAGGTGAGAGAACCCAGAACTGTGGCTGCCTGCTGGACCTCACATCTTTGTTTCTCTGGCTGAGTCTCCAGATCTAGCTGCTGGATCTGTGTCACACTATGACTCAGTAGATGCCCCTCAGCTCCTCCTATTCACACTGACCCAAAATACACTTACAGGGAACCTTTAGTCCTTACCCTCCTCTCTTTAGTGTTTGCCCTTCTGCAGCTTTTCTCTCTTCCTTCTCATCTTTACTTTTCCTCCCTTAGTTGAGCTTGTCTCCTTGGTCATCTGGCTTCCCTGTCCCCCCTTCCACCCCATATCCTAACACAGTATGGTCCCAGACCTCCCACCAAAGCAGGCACTCATTCAGAGCCTCTACTCTGAGGCTCTTGGGTGGCAGTGAGGTAGTGGGGCTGAAGAGAAGCAGAGGCAGGATGGATGGAGAGTCCAAGGAAATCGGAGAGGCGGGAATAAGATCGAGAAGCACAACGAAAGAGAAAAATGACTGACAAAGAGGCAGAGTCTGAGAGTTAGCAGAAAGCCAGCATAAGGAACTGGGAGAGTGGGAGAAACCAGGAAAGAACAACCAGCCTGGGAGCCGAGAAACAGAATGGAGAGATGGAGATAGGAAAGTCACAGCAAGAGAAGACAGCTGGGGAGGGGACAGCCAAGGGGCAGGCTGGCTCTCCTGGGCTCCGGCTCCCTCATGCTGATGGGTCATAAATCTTGGGTGTGTGTGCACACGAGTGTCTGTCTGTCTGTCTCAGTGTGTTGAGTGCACAGCACATTTGTGTAGGGGTCGGTGGTGGGGACAGGTTCTCATTCACCCATTTCTTTCAGCAGCCTCCTTCCTTGAAGAACCCCACAGCAACCCCCGTGTCCCGGTGTTTCTGATTTCCCGGGGGCCATTCCCAAGGTCCTTCCGCATCTTAAGAATCCTGGCTTTCTTGCTCAGAATGCTGGCCTGCTGGAATGTGCAGTCGGGATCCGTAGCATCAAGAGGCCCCAACCCCTCACCGCCCACCCCCAGTGCCTGCTCACCAGCTGCTCCTGTCCATCTTCTCCCACTCTTGTGTCTCTCCCCCCTCCACCCCGACCCCTCCCCCAGCCTCTGACCCCCCAGCTGCCTGGGGCCCCGGGTTGGAGGGGAGACAAAGACAGGATTTATCATCAGGACAGAGAGGCAGCCAGAGCACAGGGCTGAGGGCAGTGGCTGACCTCCCTGGGATGGGAGGGAGTGCTTGGCCAGATGCTGGGAGGCTGGGAGCCTGGGTTCCGATGGCTTCGGCTCACAACCCCCAACTTTTCTCACTCCAGCCTTGCTCTCTCCCTTGTCCCTGCAGAGTTAGGAAACAGAGAGAGGATGGCCTCGGGGTGATTTTAGGCCTCTGAGGGAAAACCCGGGAAGAGGGAAGGGAGGAGACTGACATCTCAGGGTCATTCTCTTATGTGTACAGAGGAAGATTCGGGAACCAGAAGCAATCAGGCAGCAGTTCGTTCCAGGACTAGAAAGGAGTTCAGGTGTACAACTGCAACCGATGAGATGCAGGCCTCTAATACAGAAGGACTTCTCCAGAACAGGCCCTGATTGCCAGTAGAGAGAAAGAAAGGTCCTTCCAGGTCCTGGAAGATGGGAGATCCAGGCTTACCTGAAAGCGAGGGAAGACATGGATCCCCCCGAGGGTTATTAGCTCCAACCCCTCTGAGGAGACCTTCCTCCCTGAGATCCCCAACTGCCTCCTGAGAGGTCGTGAGGAGCAGCTGGACCCTGCCTTTACAATAAAGAGACTATTGGCCAGAAATCGTCTCTACTCAGCAGGCAGGGTATGTGGGCAAGGAGAGGGAACGGTATGATCCAGGAGTTTCCGAGAAACCAGCCCATGTATCTTTCCGTGGACAGCTCCTGCAGCTCCCCTAGCTGCCCTTGGAGGCCCACGAGACCGTCTAGCACCTCAGTGCGTCGGAGGGCTCCACAAACCCAACTCTGAAGCTCTCGCACCCATTCCAGCTCCTGGCACCCGATATCCTGCTTCCTGCCTCTTTACCCTCCTGTCCTGGGAGAAGGCCGCCAGAGTTATCCCCAAGTGAGAAGAGGCTGGGAGGAAGAGAAACTGAGGAAACTGGGCGTTTCCAGCCTCCTGGCCTCTCACCACAATCCCACCAACCCATTCCCACCCGGGATTTGGTGAAGGAGACCTTCTCGCAGTTTCCTTCTACAAGCTGAAATCACTGTCTCAATTCCTGTGGAAAGCCA
Organism: Panthera pardus; assembly: GCF_024362965.1. NCBI lineage: Eukaryota > Metazoa > Chordata > Mammalia > Carnivora > Felidae > Panthera > Panthera pardus. The sequence goes on along the minus strand of NW_026526991.1, from coordinate 61,131,941 downwards.
CACATTTGGAAATTTTAGTGGCAAAGGGTCATGGATTGGGAGAGGACAAAAGAAGTGGGGTGGGGGATGGCGGATGGTGCAGGTTGAGGGGAAAAAAAAAAACAGGAAAAGGGAAAAGAGAGCATCTCGTTTTTCCTCACTCCCCCTTCCCCCAATTGAGAAGGCAGATTTACAGCCTTGGTTTGGGGGGGGGGGTAGTGAGCATAAGGAAGACAGATCTGCAGTTCTGCCCTCTGAGTGTCTGGGTACTTAGCTTTAACTCCCCCATTAGCATCAATCCCCATCTTGCTGCCCATCCGTCTTCTGACATCAGCTCCTTCCCCTTTCTGTAGCCCAGGCTTTCTGACCCTAAGTGGCTCTTAAAGGGCCAGTCTAGACCCTTCTCTCCCTCCCTTTTCCCGCTCCACGCAGCAGAGTCTAGTGTGTGCGCTTTTGTGCACGCACGGTGGCCATCCTTACTAAAGCCACAGTGGATGGAGGGCACAGTGTTGTGTGTGTGTGTGGGGGGGGGGGGCACCTCTTCTCCAGCTCTCTCTGTTCTCTTTAGATACTCCCCCACCCCCCATATTACTGACCTCTATCTTTGTTCACTACTTATCCAAGCCCAGAGTCAGAGCCCTTCTGACTGGGCTGGGGGTCACAAACACATGGTCCTTGGAGCTAAGGGGCTGGAGAAGGTATGTGGATCACAGGACAGATCCTCTCCCTCCCTCATTTCCTGGAGGCCCAGGGCAGGGAGTATCAAGGACTACTGGCTGTTTTTAATTCTCAGCCAGCAGTGGGGGTGGACAGGTTGGGGGCTGAGACTCCTAGGAGATGCCCTGAGCCCCACATTCCTAGCCTCCTTTCCCAGGGACCCAGGCTGTGGTCTGGGGTCGGGGAGAAGGGGGGGGATTTCAAATCTTCCTCTCCCTGTGAGGGACGTGAATTGCCAGAGAAACCTGCCTGTGAATTTCCTGGCTCCTCTCCTCCATTTCTCAGCAACTTAGCTTAGGGGGGCAGAGGGGAAACTGGCTTCTCCCCACTTCTCTCCATCTTCTGCAGAAATGCTGTAACTGCACTCCAGGGGCTATAAGAATGCCAGGACACTTGGAAAGTTCCTCCCCCATCTGCCTTCAATCCTTTCTGCTGCAAAGATCTGCAGTCCTCTGAGGGGCTCTCCAGGGCAGTCCAGACCCCCTTCCTGATATCTGAAACCCATTCCCCACCTCCCTCGGCGCTCCCTTCTCTGGCTCAGGATGAGAGGGAATTGGTGGGTGGGGGCCTTGGGAAAGTGGCCACGCTAAAAATAGGAACCCCCAGCTGCACCCCCCCATGGCCCCTTATTTATCACCTTGCAAACCTCACTCTCAAAGAAGCATAAATATTCCTAATTCCTGAAGGCCAGCCCTGAACTCATAAATTTAACTGGGGAGGTGGGCAAGGGGGAGGAGTGAGGTGTAGGGAAAGGGGAGCCCACCGCAGCCTTGAGGTAGAACGTCTCCTGGGGGAGGCGTGGGACTTGCCCTCCACCCCCCCCCCATCCCCCGCCCCCTTGCAGGCGCCTATGGGTCTTTCTAGAGAGGAGGAGTAGGCTTCTCTCAGTCGTTCCTCTGGGGATTCGGCTTCTCTCACTACACCCCACCCCCCACCCCATAAAAACCAACCTTAGCTCTGTCTTCTCTATTAGTTCTCCATCCTTCTCTCCAGTTTCTTCCCCGTTACTTTTCAGTTCTCTTTCCCTGCCCCTCTCTCTCCCCTCTCTTACTGCACCTTTGCTCCTCTAAGCCTCTGCCTCTTCAGAGCTATTGTCTGAAGGGAAATTTCAGTCTCTTATGCAGCAGTCTGGATAGTGAGGTTTGAAAATAAGTCTCTCAGTTCCCGGATCTCCCCCCCTCCCACCGCTCTGCCGCCCCCCGCGCCCCCCCCCACCCGCTTCAGCCCCGTTGCCCCTTCAAATGCGCCCTCTTTTCAGCCCTTCCTTTTTTCTCCTCAGAGCCCCTTCTTTCTGTCCCTCAGTCTCCCCTTTCTCCCCAGCCTTCCTTTTATTCCCGTCACCCCTTTCATCCCCTCAGTTTCCCGCTTCACTCTTCAGTTCATTCTCTCTCCCTTCTCAATCTTCTCTCCCTACTCTACGCTCACCCCACCCCTACCCCTCAGATTCGCACCCCCCCCCCGCCTATATTTACTACTCCAGACCCCATCCTCTGCTGGGGATCCCCCCCACCACCATCACCACACCCCAATTCTCCTCCCCGGGGGATGAAAGAGCAGAGAGGAGGGGGGGCTCGAGGAACAGGTACAGTGAGTTCGGTTCCTCGAGGGGAGGAGAGCAAGGGGAGCAAGCAGAGGAGAGGGAGACCAAAGCTTTGGCGAGGGGAGGGGCATCCTGACTCCCCAGCTGCGCCCCCCTCTTCCCCGAAGCCACCGAGCCATAAATCAGGGCCAAGGCTGTTTGGCCAATGGTGGAGTGACTCGTAAATCGGCCTGTCAAGCTCAGCCAATGAGAGGAGGCGTTAAATCAAGTCCTGTCAGCGCTTGGCCAATGAGAAGCCCTGGGCTGACCATAAATCTGCCGGTGAGAGACAGCGAAAGAGAGAGAGCGTGCGAGCGAGCGAGCGCTGCCCGGGCGGGGGACTGGGGAGGGGGCGCGGGGAGAGCGGGGAGGGGCGACGGGGAGAGAGCGAGGAGGGAGAGAGGAGTTGAGGAGAAAAAAGGCGATAACGGAGGTACCAGAGACGAAGACAGCCTACAGGAGAGACGGACAGATGCAGAGAGACAAAGAGAAGCCGCGAGAGATAGCGTCAGGAAGTCAGCGATTAGAGATCCGGCTCGCGCGGGGGACTGACAGAGATAAAGAGACCAAGAGAGACAGACACTGACTCCCACTCATGAGGGCCCCCAAGTGCACACACTTCCCCGAGACACGCGTGAGCGCCGCCCCACGAAGGACCTCGTGCGTGGACACGGACGCGCCACGCACACCCGCAAGAGAAAGCCTGAGAGACCTGTTTGCTTTTCCTCCGCCTCTTTTTCCTCACTAAGTTGTTTGTTGAAACTAGAGGCGGGTGGGGGCGGGGAGGGCGTCGAGGGTGAGAGAGGAGGGGGTTGTATTCCTGCTAATATCTGGCCTCTCTGGTCTCAGACTCCAGGGTTTCCTCCTGTGCCCCGTGAGTCATTTTTTCCCAGCGACTGAGAATTGGGAAGTCCCTCCTTAGGTCTAACTTCAGTCTCTGTTGCTGCTCCTTTCTACTTGCCAACGTTTGTGAACTGCCTTCAAGGAATACGAAAAGTGAACCCTTTTACAGACCTTCAGAGAATTGCCAGCTTCCAGAATCTTAGAAGGGTGGAGCAGGAAGCACTTTTAGGAATTATCTGGTAACTTGATTCTAGTTTTAGGAAGGCAGCTGTCCTGTAGTGGTTAGACATGTGGGCTGAAGCGAGACTCTCTGCCCTCAAGTCATGGTCATACTACTTCCCAGCTGGACAAATTGCTTGAACTATTTGTGCTCCGATTTGTTCACTTGTGAGAATGAGATTGTAATAGATACTTAATGGTAAAATTTGTACGAATTACATGAAAGAATATATTTACAGGGTTTAGGACAGCACGGGGCACGTGGTAAGACTGCGCCCCACCCCCAACTTTGCACCCGCGATAAAGCCTGTGGTTCCGGTGGTCCAGGGTCCTGCTCACCTTCACAGAGCTAATTATCAGAGAGCCTTGGCGAGAACCCTTGTCTCTACATTCCCAAGCTGATGTTCTTTATTGGTCCTGCTGTTCACCCCACCTGTCTGGGCCCCTGCCTCAGCACCCTGAACTTGACTCAGTTTTGAGGCTGTTGTGATCTTTGTTCTTTGGAAGAAGAACTCTCAGAAGCACGTGTTCTGCGTTAGGACACAGGATTCCTGGGACTTGGAAGTGGGTTGAATGTGAGGACATTGATCTGTCCACCTTGACCTATGGTTCTTTCTGCGCTTGTCTGAATCCCTCTGGACTTCACTTTGTTCCCTCCAAACCGTGGACTTGGGAGCAGGGAGGGGACAGCATGTAGCCAGAGCAGCGGTACTGTCTACATGACTCTTACATTCCAGTGCTTGCCCAGTGCCCACCTGCTCCCCCCATTTCCAACCAAATAGACAAGAAATATCTCATGAGTAATCATAAATGTCTAATTCTTTACTTTCCCGCCTAAGCTTTGGGGGGAGGGGGGAAAGGGGTGCAGATCTCTGGGTCTTTGCCCTTGCTGGCTGGGTGGGAGGCTGTCTGTGGCCTCCCGGTCCCTCTGACACCTTCGGTCCTCAACAAGGAAACACAGAGAACCAGCGTCACCTGGTGGCCACAGGTGCTTTCTTTTAAGTTCACACGGGTGCTGACTAGGGTGACAGGATGTTGGTCGTGCTAGAGGAAGGGAACATGGTTTCCCCTCAGCTGGACCCCTGAGCCCTGTTAACTAGAGTCTCTGTTCTGCTCTCATAACCCAGGATGACAAGAACAAGTCGGGGGGAAGTGAGGGGCCAGGACTTCAGTTGATTTAGGTCTGACTGGTGTCACTGCTAGGGCAGCCGGAACCCCTCTCTGCCATTGCCTCAGCTAAACTCAGTTCATGTCCACGGAGCAGGGATCCTCTCCCATGACCATTCTCTTCGGCTAGGGCAAGGGCCAGGGCGTTGGACTCACAGGAGTGTGGCTATCAAAGCTGGATTACAGGGTGGCTGGGTGGCTCAGTCGGTTGAGCTTCCGACCTCGGCTCAGGTCATGATTTCCCGGAATGTGAGTTCGAGCCCCACGTCGGGCTCCGTGCTGACAGCTCAGAGCCTGGAGGCTGCTTCAGATTCTGTGTCCCCCTCTCTCTGACCCTCCCCCGTTCGTGCTCTGTCTCTCTCTGTCTCAAAAATAAACATTAAAAAAAAAAAAAGCTGGATTACAAAACTTTTCTGAGCTAAATAAACCTGTTTGCGGGGATTAGGGGACTAGGGGCGCCGATCCTGGCAGTAGTAGTTAGGGACAGGAGCCATTTCTGGGAAGTTAAATGAAAAGACAGGTGGATCCTCTTAAACCAACTCACATGTTTTATGCCCGTAAACCCCTCAGCTGAAGGCTGTGTCCTAGGTCCTCTGCTTCCCAACCTTGCCGTGACCTAGGTTACCCAAACCCTCAGCTGTTAGTTTCCAGCTGCACACCGGTCCTGGCCTATTATTCCCCAAAGACCACATCTGAGCCCTAGAAGGATAGAATTCATTTATTAATAATTAATAATGCATCTTGGGCAGCCTCGAGCTGAAGCATCGATCAAGGGATGGAGAAGCCTGGTTTGGGGATGGGGGAAGTTGTCTGTGAAAATGCCCACAGGCTTTCCTTTCGTCTGCTCCCCTACCAGCTGGCCACTTTAGCTCTGTTCTGGAGGAGACAGTGCTGGATCCTGGTGACTGGGGAACACAGTTCTAACGGAGCCTACGGAAACTCTGGGGCCCTCGTCTTAGGATGGAGCCGTAGGCTTGGCGGAACTGACGGTTCATGGCTGCATAGAGCACAGGGTTGATGCAACCGTTGAGCCAGGTGAGGTTGGCAGCGAGCATGTGGACAACCCGAGGAGCGCGGACCCTGGCATCCAGGATGTTGAGCAGCAAGAAGGGGATGTAGCTCAGAGCGAAGCAGAGGAACACAGCGAAACACATCCGGGTCACCTTCCCAAACTCTGACGGAGAGTCCTGAGTTCTTTGGGCTCTTTTGGTCGGCCTGCTCTTGGCAGGTGCTTCTGGATGGCTTTTCTCTGCCGCCTGCTGACCTACCTCCCTGCTGGGATGGTCCTCCACCTCTGATGAGTCCCCTTCCAGGGTCTGGGTGGTGGCAGCACTGACCGGCTCAGACGAAATCCCCTCGCTGGGCCTTCCTGACGCCCGCCCGCTGTCCAGCTCCTGGAAACGACCAGGTGTGGCCTCATCTGTCCCAGCCACATGGTTGGAGTGGATACTTGACTGCTTATACTGATCCAGCGCCTGTGCTGCTCGCTTCACTTGCCGGTGGATGAGCCAGTAGAAGATGCCGACGCTGCTGAGCCCCAGCACAAAGTAGATGCCCATGAGGATGGTGGTGTAGGGCCGGCCTCGGATGCGGTCAAAGCTGCAGGTGCAGACTACAGGCACCAGGATATAGATACGCCAGAGAGGGGCGAAGCTGGCCACGCCTACCACCCAGGTACTCACCAGTGCCAGCACCATCCCCTTGGCACTGAAAACTCGGGGAAAGAGCTTAGGGTGGGCAATGAGGAGGTAGCGTGCCAGGGCAATAAGGCAGAGGGTCAGGATGGAGACGGAGTTGGATGCAAAGAGGAGGAGTCCAAAGACCCTGCAGAAGGTGGCGCCGGTGCGCCAGTGCAGGTGGAGGTAGGTGTCCACAGAGAAGGGCTGGAGAAGGGTGCAGTACAACAGATCGGCCACTGTGAGGTTGGCGATGAGCAGGTTGAAGCGGGTGCGGAGCTTGGGCTGGATGGCCAAGGCCAGCAGGGTGAGGATGTTGCCCACGGTGCCTGTGACAGCTACCACCACCCCCCAGCTAACTGCAACATAACGATAGCCCAGTACGGACTCATGGTAGCAGGAGAAGTTGGCTTCGGAGGTGTTCCACATGATGGAGGCTGAAGAGGAGAGTGCGAGGGAAAGAAGGAGTCAGAACCTCGCCTTGAACTTAGGTCTCTTGGACGGCTCTGGGGCCCTGGACACCTGAGCTTTTTCACAAGCTTGCCAGCCTCCTGAGCCATTCCCAGGCCTCTTCATCCCCAACCTTTCCTGAGATCCCCAACCCCCCCCTCCTTCGGCTCTCTCAGTCCTCTCCCATTCTCAAAGATTTCCCCCAAATTCTTCTCTAAATATCTTTCGGTGTCCGCCCGCTCCAAACTCCAGGCCTCTTCAATATCCATCCAGATGTTCTCAGTAACCTCAGTGCCCTCTGACTTTTTAATCTTTTCTCTTTCCCCTAAGACCACCCAGGAATTCCCTACCTCTATTCAGGATGCTACTGGTCCCCTCTGCCCTTGTCTGCTACACACACGCAGGTCTCAGGTCTTGTTGTTTCGTTTTGTTTTTTTCATCATCCGGGAGATGAGGAGACAGAGAGAGTAAAAGTACACCCACCACAAAAGTACTCACCTGAGTCTCCCAGCCTTCAATTCTCACTCCAGTGGAAGAAGTCCAACTCACTTGAGTAGTCTTTTCTGGTGGGCGGTCAGGCTCCAGGACATGGTCGTGTGTCTCCTATTAATAAACGAGACTGAACGGATAAGAAACTCCCCAGTTTCTCAACCTCAGCCACTTCCTCCCTTCTCTTCAGTCCTACTCATTTTGTTTTGGCTAGTGCAATCTGGGCTTCTCTGGTGAAAATCCCCTGCTACTTACATCAAAGCTGTTTCGCTCCTTGCTAAAGACGAAGGTGTTTCTCTCCCCTCTTTGCATAGCAGGACACCTACAAGTTCGTGGCCAAGAATTGTCTGGACAGGGAGACAGGTCATCAGAAGGCCTGGGCCACTTCTCTAGGGGCCAAAGAGAAGACCAAGTTCCAGGAGCAATTCTGGACGCCCCGGAAGCCTTGCGTTTGTCAGGAAGGAGCCTTTCTTCTGCCTTTCTTTTCTCCAGGACTCAGAGACAGTTCAAATCAGGGGGTCCCATGTGATACCCTAACACATCTGATAAAAGGAGCCAGGTGAAAAAAGGTGAGAAAAGAAGTATTCTGGCTTCATTCCCCACAGGAGCACAGGCCGCCGTTCAATCGTTCATTCATTCATCTGTTCACTCAACAAACACGTGCTGAGGGCCTACTATGCACAAGACTCTGAGATAGACTCTAGGGATACAAGAAGTTGTGACACATGGGCTTGCACATAGTCTAGCAAGGGACACAGATATATAGATATATAAATGCTTAATTGATTCTCTAAGGGGTCAGCAAACTTTGGCTTATGGACCAAATCTGGGCTGCCATCGGTTTTGTTTTTGTTTTTGTTTTTTTTTTTAAACGTTTATTTATTTTTGAGACAGAGAGAGACAGAGCATGAACAGGGGAGGGTCAGAGAGAGAGGGAGACACAGAATCTGAAACAGGCTCCAGGCTCTGAACTGTCAGCACAGAGCCCAACGCGGGGCTCGGACTCACAGACCGTGAGATCATGACCTGAGCCGAAGTCAGACGTTTAACCGACTGAGCCACCTGGGCGCCCCTGTTTTTGTTTTTTTAAGTAAGCTCTATCCCCAGTGTGGGGCTTGAATTCATGACCCCTGAGAGCAAGAGTGGCATGTTCTTCTGACTAAGCCAGCCTGGCGCCCCCACATCTGTTTTTTTTTTTAATGTTTGTTTATTTACTTATTTTTTTATTTTATTAAAAAAATTTTCTTATATTTATTTATCTTTGAGAGACAGAGAACAAGTGGGGGAGGGGAAGGGAGAGAAGGAGACACAGAATGTGAAGCAGGCTCCAGGCTCTGAGCTGTCAGCACAGAGCCAGACGTGGGACTCAAACTCACAAGCCGTGAGATCATGACCTGAGCCGAAGCCGGATGCTTAACTGACTGGGCCACCCAGGCTCCCCAGTTTATTTACTTATTTTTGAGAGAGAGAGAGAGAGAGAGAGAGAAAGAGAGAGAGAGAGCGCCAGCATGGGGAGAGGCAGAAAAAGAGGGAGAGAGAGAATCCCAAGCAGGCTCCCTGCTGTCAGTGCAGACAGGGCTCAATCCCATGGACTGTGAGATCATGACCTGAACCGAAATCAAGACTGACTTGAGCTACCCAGGCACGCTGCCCGCCCCACCACCATCTGTTTTTGTAGGGGCCATGAGCCAAGAATGTTTTTTTCCCCCACTTTCAAATGGTTCCATTTTAAATGGTTGTATAAGTACCTACATAATACCCTCCCTCAGTTTTGCCTCTTGGCCTGCACAACCTATAATATTTACTGTCTGGCCACTTAAGAAAAAGTTTACCAACCCTTACTCTAAAGGGTAGCAGCGACTTAAAGGAGCGAAATCGCCAAGGAGAAGGTCAGGAAAGGGTTCACAGAGAGATAGCTGGCCTGGGTTTTGAATAATGAACAGTTTTTTTGGAGGGAGGTAAGTAGAAGGACATTCGGGGCAAAGGGAACAGGATGCATAGAGTCGCAGAGGTTTAGGTAGAGGTGAACAAATACTGGGAGGTAGGGAGCAACAGAGAAGATCCTGGACAAGTGAGCAGGACGGGGGTGGAGGAAGTCCTTGTGCATCGTGTGAGGAGCTGGGGTTGTATCCTGGAGGCCATAGGGAGGTTTGCACTCACGAAGCTGTGAGTAAGGAGTGAAAGCGTGCAGGCCAGCAGTGAGAGAGACCAGTAAAGAGGCACCAGTTCAGACAGGAGAGAGGCAGAGCCTGAGCTGGGGCCAGGGCTAGCTTCAAAGACATGCCACATGTGTGATCACACGGGGCCCTGCACTTACAAGGGGCTGGGGTTGGCTTAACACTCCACACTGTCTTAAGATCCATTTTGAACAAGAAGTCCTGCTTTTTCCTCTTGCACTGGGACCACGAGCTCTGCAGCCAGTCCTGGTTAGGGCAGTGGCTGTGGGTATACAGAACAATGATCAGGATCCATGGGTCAGTAAGAAGTCAAATTAACCCGGTAAGAGGATTTATTTAGTGCTTTAGTGGATGAAGGGTTAGGAAGAGGGAAGACTAGGCTGATTCCCAGTTTTCCCAGTGGCTGGTGGTGCTTTGCATCAGGAAGATAGGGAATAAATAGGCATAGCAGCAGGCTTAGGGAACGGGGTGAATCATGAATTCAGTTTTAAACCAGGCTAGAGGTATGTATCTCAGCCCTCCTCACTCTAGTCTCTTCTAGCCTCCATCTCTATCCCCACGTGTGATCCAGCCCCTGCTTTTCTCCATCCTCTTTCTTATAGGACCACTCTTGCCTCTTGGACTTGGACTTCTGGATCTCCAGTCTCTGCTTTTTTTTTTTTTTAAGCTAGATGGCCTGAAAAAACAAAACACAAACACCTAACCATCCTAAACTTGTTGGATTCCATTTCTAAACCCACAGTGAACTCCCACCCCCAACTTCATAGCTGACAAACCCAGGAGGCCCCTATTTCCCTTTCCTTCTCTCTCTCTTTTTTTAATATTTTTAAGTTTGTTTACTTATTTATTTTTTATTTATTTTTTAATTTTTTTTTAACATTTATTTATTTTTGAGACAGAGAGAGACAGAGCATGAGCAGGGGATGGTCAGAGAGAGAGGGAGACACAGAATCCGAAACAGGCTCCAGGCTCTGAGCTGTCAGCCCAGAGCCCGATGCGGGGCTCGAACTCACGGACCGTGAGATCATGACCTGAGCCGAAGTCGGACGCCCAACCGACTGAGCCACCCAGGCGCCCCATACTTATTTATTTTTTAAAAATGTCCATTTATTTTGAGAGAGAGAGTGAATGAGCAGGGGAGAGGCAGAGGGAGAGAGAGACTCCCTAGCAGGATCCATGCACAGTGCCCAATGCAGGGCTCTATCTCACAGACCCTGAGATCATGACCTAAGCCGAAATCAAGAGTCAGATGTGTGCTTGGGGTGCCTGGGTGGCTCAACAGGTTAAGCATCTGACTTCGACTCAGGTCGACTTAGGCTCAGGTCATGATCTCACAGTTTGTGAGTTGGAGCCCCACATCCGGCTCTCTGCTGTCAGCACAGAGCCTGCTATGGCTCCTGTGCACCCACTGCCCCCCACCCTATCCCTGCTGGTTCTCTAAATAAATAAACTTTAAAAATTTTTTTAAAAGAGTTGGATGCTGAACTGACTGAGCCACCCAGGTGCCCCTATTTATTTATTTATTTATTTAGAGAAAGAAAGAGAGTGTGGGGGAAGGGCAGAGAGAGAGAGAGAGAGAGAGAGAGTATCCCAAGCCAGCTCCAAGGAAAGGAGAAATCGAGACCTGAGCTACAAGCGGGACACTTAACTGACGGAGCCCCTCCCTTTCCTTCCTCTTTAACAATCTTTATTTCACCTTCCCTCCGAAAAACTGGAAGTGGGCGGAGGGGGGAAGTGAGCAAAGGAGATGCAATTCAGGGGGACCCTTGGGAAGATGCTGGGCTCTGGTCTGGCCTTTCTTTCTTTCTTGCCACCCAGCAGGGCTAGAGGGAAGGGGTCCCAGAGTCAGTACTGTTCTTGGAAGTGTGACTGAGCTGAATTCTGGAGATAATAAAGAACATCTTCCCCCACATCATGTGCCAGGCTGCTGAACAGAGTGTACGTCTCTGTCCCACAGACCTGTAGGGGACCCAGAGGAGAAGGTGTTCTAGCATACCTGCATATCTGTAAATGGCATAGCCTCAGTTCTTTAGTCTTGGAACATGAAGTCTCAATGAACTTTTAAGAGACCCAAAGCTGTTCATTTTGCATATGGGGAAACTGAGGTCCAGAGAGGGGAAGGACTAACTCAAGGTCACTATATGGGGCCCAGCAGTGCCTAGAGCTCAGATGCCTAGTCCCTGTCCCAGCGTCTTCCCATGCCTTGCGTGTTCCTGGCGTGGGTTTCCCATCAGAGGCACAAAAGCCCGGATTCTTTCCTTTGTCTGAGGCTGGATCTAGACTTGTTTTCCAGAATCTCGAGACACATGTGCCACAGGAGCGTCTTAGCCTAGGGGAGACTCCGTTTCCATGTCGTTGCCGCCGCCTGGTGGTGGAGTCGTGGAAAATTCTCAACTGCCGCGGCTACAGTCCGGCTGCAGACTTGAGACCTGGACTGGAAATGATTCCCCAGGGCCCAAGTTTACATTAGATCTGGGCGGGAGTGGGGATGAGTGATATTGGGAGCCTCTGCTCGCCTTGCACAGGCTTTGGATCTTGCCTTCTCCCACCCCCGTCTTTCCGGACCCCTCCTTCAGGCCCCCTTTCCTGTGTACCCTTACCCTTCACCATGCAGACAGATCTCCGGTTGAATAGCTCCCATATCGGCGGGCAAAGATTGAGAGTCTGAGTCTGGGGGACGGAGGGCAACGAATCCAGACTTTATTGTCGGGGAGAAGGAAAAGGGAAGACGTGGGTGGGGGGCCGGGGTTGCTACATTGTCAAGCAGAAAGAGTTGATGGGGACGGGAAGGCCAGTGGGGGCCCGTCCCTCTCCCGTGTCGGCTGCTAGAAGGGCTGACGATACGGAAACCACAGAGGGGGTGGGGTGGGGGGAGGGAGGTCACGCCCCCGCCCGAGTTGTGCAGTGGAGGTGTCTGGTGGGAGGGACAGCCATGAGGTCTAGGAGCTGGGACGGGGAAGGCTACAGACTCAGCGAATCCTGCGGAAAGGGGAGGGGCGGGGGCGAGGCTTCTATTGCTTTTTGCTCACAGTTTTGCGGAAGGCGAGGCGGGGGTGGGCTCGGACTGGACACCCCTTGCCCCCCTCGGTACCCCTTGGGCGATGGGTGCTGGTGAAAAGAATGGAATCCAGACTGGGGAGGAAGAAGGTGAGGGAAGGGTCTGTAGGGGCATCTACTTGGTCCCACCCAAGTGCCAGAGATGCCCCCAAGTGCTGCCCCCTATGATGGGCCCAGCTAGACCTGGGGCTGGGGCATGGTGCGGGGCGGGCACAGTGAGGTTGCAGGCGGTAAAACCAAAGTGCTTCTGAGGGACCCAGGATCCCGCCTGCTCCCCTCCCCCTGCGGAGGATGGGGGTGTTCACGGAAGCGCTTCAGTTTGGGGGCAGGGGCCGGAGTCCCAGAGTCCGCTTATTGCCAAGAAAAATCCATTTCTGCCCCCCGGACTCCGACCATGGCTTGTGAACCCCGTTTTGTGCTAGGTTTGGGGGGGAAGGGCTGAATGGACATGGCTTTTGGGAGGGGGGGTGTCTCCAAGGGGGCTCGGGGGTGAGACGGCCCCCCCTTTTCTAGGGGAGAGGGAAGGGCAGGGGGCGGGGTTCCCTGAGATCTGGGGTGTTCCCCCCCTTCTGAAGCCCCCCTCCCCCGCTACCCCTCCCCTTTCCTGGAACCCCGTACCTCGGGGTGGGGGGGAAGGAGAGAGAGAGATCATTCAGGGAGTGCCGGGAGTAGGGGCAGGCTTGGAGCCCGGAGGCCTGGGTCCCGGCTGGAGGTGGGGGGGGAGGTGTTGAATGGGAGGGGGTTCGGGGTTCAGGTCAGTAGGGGGAGAAGAGGATGGGTCCGTGCGCAGTTCGGATGGGCCCGGGTGCCGGGTGGAGCAGGGGGTGGGTGATCGGCGGTCCCTGGAGAAGAGGTGCGGCTGGGGCCGGGCGCAGGGACAGCGGGGAGCCTGCTGCCGCTGCCATCACCGCAGCCACCGCTAGGGGGCTGGGTAGCAGGCCTCCCGCCAGGGACTTGGGCAGCTCCTTGGAGAAAGTCAGAGTGCCCTGCAGCGGGGAGAGGGGCGGGGAAAGGGAGACCGAGGAGTCATTCTGCGGCCCGCAAACCCCACCCCTCCCCGTGCCGGCCCGCGTCCCCTTCTCTTCCCAGCTCCGGTCCCCCAATTGCCGAATTCTCCAGCGCCCAGGCCTCACCGCCAGCTCCCCCGCGCCTCTAGGTTTCTTGTGACGGCTCAGCAGCGGGTTGGGCTTCCCGGCCACGCCGTCTCGGTGCCGCCGGCTGGAAATGTGCTGCGGGGTGGGGGTGGGGGTGGGTGGGTAGGGAGGGGCAGTGGGTAAGGGGCTGTGAGCCACCCGGAAAGGAGTAACCGACGAGCCGGTAGGCACACCCAAAACACCTGGCCCCGCCCCTTCTGTGGTCCCAAGGAAAGGACCTGAGAGAAGCGCCCTCACCCAAGCTCCCTGTTTGTGAGTAGAGCTCCCTAGAATTCCCAGGAAAGGCCTTGGACCCACCTGTTTCAGTTGGACCTCCGAGTTGACCTTGACATTGCAGATCTCACAGTGGAAGGTTCGGTCCTGGGCAGGGGCCTCTGGTTCCCCAGGAGTGGGGGGCCCCAGACGAGGGTAAGCTTTGATGGGGCCCAGCCCACTTCTGGCCTCCAGAATTGTCTTGTGCTTAGTACCTGGGGCCCGCAGAGGGCAGAAGGTAAGGGGTGGAGGAAAACTTCTCCAGGCCTCCTCGGCAGCAAATACCCACCTTCCCAATTAAAATAGGGGGAAGCATCAAGTGTGGGGGTTTTCCAATCCCCTTGGGACACCCCCAAACACAAGGTAGGTCAGGGGAGAGTCACAGGTCGAGGAGTTAAGCAGAGGGGGAACTGAAGAAGTAAGCGGGAGATGATTAGGGAGGGAGATAGGCTGGTAAGTCTTGGAGGGGCCCGGATGTTGGAAGCCAGGGGCGTTAGAGGTGGGGAGGAGGAGTGGGCTGAGGATAGGGGAATAGGGGTCGGGGTGGGAGAGTCCTTACCTTTGTTATGAGCCTCAAGCTGGGACAGGGAGTTCACTGCCACCTTGCACAGGGCACAGTAGAGCAGCCGCTTGGCCTTTTCCTCCTCTTCCTTGCTGCCTCCAGGCAGGGAAGCTGGGGCTGGAGTGCTCCCTTCGCCCTTGGTTGTACCCTGACCAGTCTCCGGAATGCTGGGAGGGGATGGGGAGCCAGGCTGTTTCTCTGGGGATCCTGGGGCTGGACCCAGTCCATTCTCCATGGAGACTGTTGTTGGGGGAGAAACATAGGGGTCACCTCAGATGGTTTTTGGAGGAGATTCTTTATGTGGAGGAAACCCACCCCCATTTCCTGGAGGGCAAGGGCCCAGGAGTCCCCACCCTGTGACAACATGCATGCTCTCATGCCCTGGGCCCGAGCCAGATGTGGTCTAGCTGCTGCAGGCTGGGTGTGAGGCTCCAGCGCCTGGCCCATTCTCGAGAAGCTGGGAATGGTTGAGGGGTCCAGCCGCAGTGGCTTCCCCTTCAGGTTGAAGCTGGCAGCCAGCCTAGCCCTGGGGAGAGGCATGGAACAAGGATTCACCCCTCAGTGGCCTGCCAGCCAGCCTGGGCTTCCTGCCTGGCCAGCCCCTTCCCAGAGTCCTGCCCAGTCCCCAGGGAGGCATGCCAGAGAGCTCTAGGAAGGGGCAGAGGCAGTGTGAGGAGAGGTCGAGAGAGACAGTCGCAGACACGGCAAAAGGGAAACAGAAACAGCAGAACTGGAGAGGGAACAGGGATGCAGGCTGCTCTATAATTCATGGCTTGATTAAAGATGCACAGGCCCCAGGCCTCAGCGCTGGGTTCTGGCCTCTGTACAGGGGAAACTCTAGCACTCCCATTCTTGCTCCAGCAGCCGATCCAGTTTCCGGGTTGTGAGACCGCAGGCAGTGGGGGTGGGGCACTGGCAGAAAGGGACCTCCTGACCCCTGCACGTGTCCCTTTGCTTGTCCATCCTGTGATCTTTCCCTTTATTTCTCTTACTCGTTTGACATCCTTGACCTCCATTCCGATCCAGATAGCACACCCACGTCTCAAACTGGACAGGGCTTCGTCGTTTACAAAAGTAGGGCAGGTATCATTATCTCCTTAGAGATATCCTGTCGGAACTAACTAAATGAGGTAATATGCATAAAGCACCCAGAATATGAAATGTTATCTACCACCACCACTATCAGCGTCATCCCCGTTTTGCAGAGATGTTGCCAAGTTAAAAAAAGGTGACCAGGCTAAGAGCAGCCAGAGCACAATTAGAACTCAGCTCACCTGCCTGTCCTATCTGTGCATCCCTGAGGGATGTGTGTGTGTGTGTGTGTGTGTGTGCGAGTTGACAGTGGGATCCTGGTTCCCAAGCTGCTGATGTGGATGCCTGGTTCTCATTCTATTTGGGGTGGGGCAGAAAGGACAGGCAAGGATAAGGAGGAAATGGGGATGTTCAATCTTTCTGGAGTTGATCATGACTGATATCTGATGTGGCAATCCCAGCATGAGGGGGGCTCATATCCTCCTGTCTTGATATTCCTTCCTTCCAATTTCTTGGCTGGGAGTAGGATGGCCACCAGCCATGAGGGAGAAAGTCTCAGAGTTGCTTTTTGTAAACCTGGGAAAGATCTCCAAGATCTTAAGGTCTCACTCCCAGGACGCAGACTGGGCCAGAGAGGTCAAAAGATCAACCAAGATCATCCGGGGTGTTGCTTGAGTGTCCTGAGCTCTCAGTCTCCCCAAGGGGAAGCCCAGTGGGCAGGCCCTCAGATATCCTGATTCCCTCCCTGTCCCTCTCCCCAAGATGAAGAGGCCTCTCCCTAGATTTGATGGTTCCCTTTTTCTTGAGGAAGTTTGCCAGGTGGCCTCACCCTAGCCCCTCTCTGAGTCACTGGGTGGTGGGGAGGACAGACAGTGGGGACTCTGTTGAGAGGAGCTGGGGCGGGAGTACGGGTGACAGGATGGAAATTTTGTATCACTGTGTTTGGCTCCTGGACTCACCTTGGGTAGGGGTGGGGGGTGGGGGTTGAGGAAGAGAGAGATGAAAGCAGAGAATTCTGGGAAGCGGGCAAAGAACAGAGACGAGAGCAGTTGAACAATGTCGGGGTATTCAGACACACCTGGACGGGGGGCTACGCCATCCCCATTTGGGGGGGTGCTGCCTGGGGGAGCTGGGTCTCCAGGTTCCCGGATGCCAGGCTCCCTGCCTCGGGTCTTGGCAGCCTCGATGCCTTTGACTCTTCGGGCGTGGCGATTACCCTTGTAGTGTGCCTCAGCCTGGCTCTTTAGGGATGAAAGAAAAAAAGGGAATCTGAGATCACCTTTCATCCGACCATGCTCCCCACAGAGTTCCTTCAGGTCCTCGGGGTGGTCTCAGGAGGCTGCAGTGAATCTCTTACTATACCAGTGGGATGTAAAGCCATGCCGAGGAGCCCTGGTTTTTCCTGGGGTTCAGACTAGCTTCTCAACCTTGAGTCGCTGGGAACCTGGATCCTCACCTAGCCCAGACTCCACCCTACCACCACACCCAGGGCCTGGCTGCTGACTCAGGCTTCTCACCTAGTTCTGGGTGAGGGAGGGTTACCCCAACCTATAATAGAATTCTAAATGGGAGGGGACCAGCAATCCAGCCAGCTAGCAGTCTCTTGGCCCCCTGGCCTTCTATGCGTGTGTCGTGTCTCCCGGCCTCTGGATCCAGTCTGGACTGCTTCTACACTCGGGCGAAGAGTCCCAAGAGCCCTGAGGCCTGGGCCCTACCCTGACTACTCCCCCTGGTTCTCATTTTTCCTGAAGCCTCTGTGGACACCCTGCAGGACCCTGGCCCCAAGCCCAGCTCTGGAGATAGAGACAGCAGCAGAGACAGCTGTCAAAACAGAGCCACTTGGTGGGGGAGGGAAGTGGAGGGCTGCCTACTATTGGCCCCCTGCCCCTCTAGTCCTCCACCCTCCACCAGGGAGTGGAGCCAGGGTTGGGAGAGGGGATGCCTGGGGTTGAGGTAACCGAGAGGCCTAAAGCTGGGTTGGTCCTGGTTCCACCCCCACCCCCACGTGCACCTCCTGCCTAGGACATACAGTTCTGGAGCCACAAGGTCACCCAGACAGGGATAGAGTAGAAATAAAAAGTATGGATAGGTAGGGAAAGAAAATTGATACCCCAGGGGTGAGGCAGTGGTGTGCAGAGCCTGGCAGCATGGTGGGTGTGTGCACGCGCGCGTGTGTGGACTGGGTAGAGAAACAGAACGTGCTTTATTTCCCCCTACTCAGCAGAATGAGGCTCTGCTGTTTTTCTCCAAAAGCTCTCAGAACCTGCACCCCACAAAGTCTCCTCTAGACCCACACAGAAGTCCCGAGGGAGCCTCACAAGGAGGACAGGATAGCTGGGAGGCCGGACACCTAGGTTCTGCGTTTTGGGTGGCTTCTCTCCATGGAAAGTCCCCCACGGGAAAGGACAGACAGAGGAGGAAGCCAGGTTAGAGTGAAGTGGGTGGACCAGGGGAGGAGTTTAGCAGAGGCCCCGGAGGGCACAGGCTCTGCAGGGGAGTCAATGACCTAACTCAGCCCAGTGCCCAAGGACCAGTGGGCCAGAGGCCACTCTTGCACCCAGACATGATGGCCACCTGTATTCTAGGAAATTCTGAGCCAGGGATGCCTCAGTCCCCAAGGGAGGGAAGGGTCAACCTGAGAGGACTGGCCGACTTCACATTGAAATTACAGCCACTGCTTGTCCCTCTCAAGTGCCTTCCATCCGCCCCTGCCCCTCCTACAGTGTCCCCATTCCCTGCTCTTCCCGATATCCCCTTTATCTCTGCCCCCCGCCCGAGCTCCTCTGCCCTCTGCTCTCCCGAGATCTCCAGGCTACTGCTGCCCCACCCATTTCGAGCAGCAAGGCTTCTTACCTGCGAATTGAAGCGGATCTGACAGACATTACAGGAAATGATGGGCCGCTTGGTCTTGAGCAAGGGTCCCCCAAAAGTGTGGGAGAGCACAGCCTTCTGCACAGGGTCCATCTGCGGAGGCAGGCTGGGGTGAGCCAGGAACCCCAGCACAAGCTTATGTCCATCATCCCCCACATTGGTTGCAGCTGGGTTGAACCAAAGGGCTCAGAGCCTCGTCCCTATCCCTCAGTTTGCCTGAGGGTTCTGAGCCTCAGTCCCCTGATCCCCTCCAAGCCCAATCCTCACCCTACTAGAAGGGCCTTGAGAGACCAACTGGCCCAGTGCCCCCATCTGACAGAATAGAAGTGGTTGGCCCAAGGTCACACGACCAGTTAATAGCAAAACTGGTACTTGAACTTGGGCTGCTGTCTCAGTTCATCATACCATGAAGATCCAACTCGGTCTTTTTGATGTACAGCTCGGCCAACCCACCAAAGGCCCACTGATGGGAAGTCCCAAAGCACCCTAGATCCTATGGCCTTCAGCTGAGGCCTCTGAACTCTTTGGACCCACTCCGGGGCAAGATGTCTACCAAGCCAAGCTTCTGGTCCCAGGAGACAGACATTCCCAGCTTCCCATCTCTGGGCCCCAGGTTGCCCTAACATACTCCCTAGATCTCTTTAAGGCAGCAGGTCTTAAGGGAGTAAAAGAACTCAGGAGAGAGTACATGGCTGTAGTGAATAATGGGGGTTGGGGGGGGGGCAGGACCTAAGAAGCTGGGCTGGCCTGAGGCAGTGGAGAGATCTTCTGAACTCTTCCTCCCTTGATCACAGGGCTTCTGGGGCAGAGCTGTGGGGCTGGGCGTGATTAGGAACAGTCTTGCCCCCACCCTGGGTCAGCAGATGTCTTTGCAGTCTCCTGCCAAGAGTTCACATGAGGAAGGGAGAGGATGGGAGTTTCTGAGGCCTTCAGCTATCAAGGGATGAAGCCAGGGGCCTAGAGGCATGAAAACTGCCTCCCTGCACAGTCCTCCTCCCTTCTGGCCCCCTAGGCAGCCAGGGAGAGGCGAGACTGGAATGCACCCGAGGCTGAACAGGATTGGGTGATGGCTGGGACCTCTCATAAAAACAGAACAAAATTAGAACTGAAGCCTGGTCTTCCCGGTGGAAGGATCAAGTGAAAAATAGTTTCTGGGACCTGAGGGGTCCTTAGCTCCTCAGCTGCGGCCCTCCCCTGTGCTCAGGTCTTCATGGTTCCCAGTAAGACACTGGTGAGAGACAGGCATGTGAAGCAGGGAGAAGAAGGTGGCTGGAATCTGGAAAGTCCACAGATCCTGGCTCTCCCCAGTAGTCTCACTGGCTGGTTGGAAGGGGGCTTTAGCACCCCTGTGACATGGGCTGCCTCATTTGGTAGACGTAGAGGCGGGAGCCATGACCAAGTTCAGATGACTCGTCTGTCTGACAAGTGTCCATCTCTTGGCCTGCCCTTGGCTGGAAGCAGCCCCTTTCAGTAGCTCACTTTTCACCTCCTGGAAGCCCAGGTCCTATTCAAAGAAAAGCCAAACAGGGGAAGAAGGGGTGTGACTGCGGGTGTCTGGGCAGGCTGTGATCAATCTGTGCATGGGTGGAGTGTGAAGGAGTGTCATGTGCTGTGTGCACATCATTTATGTATCAACATTTCTGTGTCGGGGGCTTTGCCGATGCCATGAATGGTCAGGTTGTGCAATCTTCAGCTGTGTGTTTATCTGTGTGAATGTATGATGTGTTTGGCAGAAATAAAGACAGACCAAGTTGGAGACAGGCTTTAATCAGAAAGGGGAGACAGATGCCTGCTCTCAGCTCCCAGTCTCCAGGTGTCAGTCCTCCCTATGCAGAGACACCCCCCTCCCCCTGCCCCAGGGTTCTCCTCAGCCCCTGGACTTCCTCATATGCTGGGTGGGGAATGGAATTCAGCCCAAACAGAAACCCAATCTAGGCCAGGAAACCTAAGTCGATGACAGCACTAGGGAGAGAGGAGTGGGATGGAGAGGGGACAGCAGAGGCCAGGGTTCTGTCTCTGCCCCACCCATCACCCCAGCCTGCTTCCCACAGTGCCCTGAGGACGACCTGTGGGCTGACCATGCCTACGTACATCCCAGGAGAATGGTCCCTGCCCCACTTGGGTCCCTCTTCCAGAGTGAAAGCCTTTTCTCTTGCATACACCCCTCCTCAGGTTTAAGTCCATAAACACCAACCAGGGGTTGGGGAGTGGTGAGAAAGAGGGTATCAACCCAGTGCGCCATGGGTCCTTCCCACCCTCTCCTCCAGGAACTGAGGAGACACCAGGCTGAAGGTGAGGGCTCCTGGGCCCAATCCCTGTGCAGGTGGAACGTGAGCCACTGAAGTGCCGCTCCAGGCCAAGGTCAAGAGGCCCTGGTGACCTAGATGAGGGCTCTCTGGGGAGGGGTGGAGGCCAACATCTCCCACAGCCCATCCCACTCCAGAGCCCCTACCCTGGGATTTTGGCCTAGACACTGCCTGGAAAGGGCCACAAAACATTCCTCTCCCACCTGCCCTCCACAACAGCAGACATGAAGGGGAATCGCTCCCTAAAGCTGGGGCAAAATGAATCAGGAAGGGCAAGGGGGAGGGAAGGGAGGAAACCAGATCAGGAACAGGAGAGGGGGCCATGATTATATTTCCTTCCATTGCCCTTTATCTGATGGAAACCGCTGCCCCATGTTTGACCACCCCACTTCCCCATCCTCCCCCCCACCCCCAAATAAAGGTGAAAAGAGAAGGAGGGTGCAATCTCGGGGATGGGAAGACCACAGGGACAGGAAGGATTGAAATAGGAAAGAGAGTGAGCTAGGGGGTGTCTAAAGAGCAGGTGGAGCTGGTGGGGGAGGGATGCTGGGAAAAGGAAAGATGCCGGGATGGGATAAGAAGGATCTAGGCGGCGTGGTAATTTAAGGGTACATGTAAGACCTGATGGGAAGTCTGAAGATTTGGGGGACTCCAAGGATCTGAGAAGCAGAGGTGGGGGTATCCAGTATGGTGGCAGTAGTCTGGGGGTGCCAGCTGGGATCCAGAGATTGGCAGGGACCGCGCCAGTTATGGGGGATGGGCCAAATAACCCGAGGACCGGGCGAAAGGAGAGGTAGCCCGCCCGCCAGGGGCGGGCGGGGATAGGGTGGGGGGGCGCTGCGGCAGCGGCGGGAGCCAGGGAGAGAGGAGGGGCCGGGTGGCTTACCCTGCGGGACCCCGGGGGCCGCGACTCCATGGCCCGGGGTGGCGGACCCGGGCGGGGCACCCGAGCCTGGCCGGGCCGGGCAGGCCGGGGACGCGGCGCTCGTTGCCCGGGTGGCTCGGGGCTGTGCGGCCGGGCCGGCCCGAGAAGGGGAGGCGGTGCCGGCCGGGACCGGAGCCCGCCCCGGAGGCGGGGCCGAGGGCGGGCCGCGGACGGGGGCGGGGCTAGGGAGCCTGAGCAGGAGGAAGGGGGCTAGGGTGAAAAGAGGAGAGGAGAGGGTGTCCGTATCCGGATACTCGTTCCAGGGTGGTAGACCTTGTCCTGGTGAGGGGCTGCTCGGTCCGGCGATCGGGCATTGACCAGGTGACCTCGGCTTCCTCCACTGAGGATCCTTGCTGGGTCCCTTGTCCCCACCAATCCTAATGGACGGCTCTATTTCTCTAGCTCGGACATTTCTCCTTTCTTCCATCCCTTCCACCCTGGCCCTCGCTCCCTTGTTGACAACCCCTTTTCCGAGCCCCCAGACCCGTGTTCCCTCTGCACACGGCCCCTGTGCCCTTTTTACATGTCACTTCCCTTACTAGGGATGGGAAATCGAGCCCAGGTACCTAGGTGTCAGGCACTGCTCTCTCAGTGATTCCTCTGAAAGGTGGAGCTGGGAGGCGCCCAGAGCAGAAGCGACCTCATACTGGGGACAACGTCCCTAACCTCTTCTTCCTATCTCCTCCCCTCGCCCGCCACCTGCTGGACAGCTAGGTTCCCAAAGAGCTTATGTTTCGTGCACTTGCTGCCCTCTGGCGGTCAAGTAGGAGCAACACTGGGGGCTCAGGGTCAGGAGGGCAGAGCCGCTCCCTCCCCCAGACACCTCCTCATCCTCTCCGAATAGGTCTTAGGATTCCCGCTCTATCATCTCTGGTTCTCACCCTCTCCCATTCCGTCTAGGACAGAGAGATGAGTGAAGCAGCGGACTGAGTGTAGAGAGAGGCTGTCTTTGGGAGACAATGAGAGACGTCCAAGGGCAGAGGAAAGCATAATACAGGGAAGGGTCTAAGGGGTAGGAACTGCCCCAGTAGGAGAGAGATCTGGAGGTATTGTATTAGTCCAGAATCCATTAGCCATGAATAATACCACCACCACCACCTAATGTTGACTGAGCCCTTGGAATGTGCCAGACTCTGTACTGAGCTCTTTGCATGGATTATCTAATTTAATCTTCACAACCACTATTCAGAATAAGTACTATTATTATCTTCATTTTATAGACGAGGGAACTGAGGTTTAGAGAGGTTAAATAATTTGCCCAAGGTCATAAGCTAGTAAGTGGCTGAACTGGGATTTGAATTTAAACCTGGGCAGCCTGACTCCAAAGCCATGTACTTAACTGCTGCACAGTACTGCCAAAGGTCTGTCTGCAGCTTTTCTGCAGTCCTCACTCCCCTGCAGAATTTGACACTATTGATGCAGCCCGCCACACTCTCTCCCTTGGCTTCTCCAACTCTACAGGCACCAGGCTGCATCCCTACCCCCCTCCAGTGGCTCCCCCACATCCTTTGCTGGAGCCTCCTCCTATTCCTACTACCTAATTCTGCTTATTCCAAAAAGCTGAGTCTTGGCCTTTCTGTCTCTGGTCCTCTCTTAAATAAAAATAATAGTGATGACATAATAATAATCATAGCCGCCAACACCAGACAGACATCCACTTTGTGCTAGCTATTCTGATTATGTAATACGATTCTCGCAACAGCCTTGTGAGTCGGTACTATTACTATCTGGTAAAATTCGGGTTTAGAGTAGTGAAGCCATTTGCCTAAGGTCACACAGCCAGTGCTCTCGGAATGTCAATTCAAATCCTGCCAGTCAGATGCCAGAGCTGGTGCTGCTCAACACCCTGCCGCACTCTCTGGGCTTATCAGGACTCATGGCTTTAAATAGCTAGTCCTCACCAGAGGCAGTCGAGCCATGAACCCTGGGGGAGTGAGAAACCCTGAACTACCCATGCGAATTGCATGGCTTTGTGACCTTGGGCAAGTCACTTAACCTCTCTAGGTCTGTGTTTCCTCATCTACAAAATGGGGGAAATGATGAGAGACCTAAGGGCAAGCGTCAATGAGGTGTGTAGATGGGGGAAGTATTCCCAGCACCTTCTGCTCCAGTCGAACTGAATCAATTGGACCCCCTCAAGTGCTCTTTTCTAGCTCTTATTCATGCTATTTGCTTCAGTCTGGAATGTTCTCTAAGGCCCCTTTTAAAATCCTACGAATAATTCTTCAAAGCCCAAATCCTATGTCACCTGCTCCGGGTTGAATCCCTTTTTCCTCTGTTCTCCTTTTCCTGCTCAGCTCTGGTTGGTCCCTTAGGCACCACCTCATTCAGCAAGTCTTTCCTGACACCCCTTTGGACTCCCATACAAGCTAAATGCCTCTGACGCAGCTCTTTTCACCCTACAGGGTAACTGTTAACTTGTTATCTTTCCTACTAAACATGAGCTCCCCAGGGGCACAGGCTGAGTCCTGTGTCCCTGACACCTGGTACAGTGCCCAGCACATAGTAGGTGCTCAAAAAATTTTGTTGTTCACTTGAACCATCATTGGTGTCTCTGTCACAATATTTATAACTCTGCCTGTTTTGCGTTCTAGATTGCTGCATACATTTCTGTATTTCTCCCCTGAATAGAAACTCCTTCCAGACTGGACCATATCAGCAGTGCCCGGGGGGCTCAGTCGGTTAAGCATCGGATTCTTGGTTTCAACTCAGCTCATGATCTCGCGGGTTCGTAAATTTGAGCCCCGCATCGGGCTCTCCAGCTGTGAGCACGGAGCCCACTTGGGATCCTCTATTCCCCTCTGTCTCTGCCCCTCCTCTGCTTGTGCTCTCTCTCTCTCAAAAGTAAACATTAAAAAAAACAAAAACAAAAACCCACAAACTCTTAAAATTGAACCGTATTGTGTTTACCTTCACGTCTCTATTTTATCTAAAACAGTGCCTTGCTTATAGTCAGTATTCCATTTTCTCATCTGTAAAATGGATTAAACAATAGCTACCCTATAGGGTTGCTATAAAGACTAAGATATGAAGGGTACTTTGTAAACTTCAGAGTGTAGTGCAGATGTTGGTTTGGATTCTTTGGGAGGAGTTTGGAGGAAGCAGCTGTGGTATAAAGAGAACTCCATTTGGAATCAGTTGCTACGGGTTCAAATCATACCTTAGGCACATACTATGTCAATGTAGATAAATTACTAATCCCTCCCTAGCGAAACAGGAATAACAACGTCTACTTTGTTGGGTTGAGGTGAAGAGAAATGAGATCAGGTATAGAAACATCTATGGCAGTGCCTGCTGCATGGTTGATACTCAGTAGACGTTTTGCAGCTGAATATGGTTTGATGGTGGGTTATTTGCGTGGACTAAAGCCGACTTCCCCTGAACCTTTAGCTCTAGCCCACTTTCTAGGTCCCAAATTCCAACTGTCTGCTGGACGTTTTTGGCTCAATGTCCCACTGGTTCACCAACTCACCATGTCCTAAAGTGAGCTTCACAGCTTCACCCCAGACCAGCTTCTTCCTCTAAACCCCTGCCTCTGTTGGGGCGCCTGGGTGGCTCAGTCGGTTAAGCGGCCGACTTCGGCTCGGGTCATGATCTCGCGGTCTGTGAGTTCGAGCCCCGCATCGGGCTCTGTGCTGACAGCTTGGAGCCTGGAGCCTGTTTCAGATTCTGTGTCTCCCTCTCTCTGACCCTCCCCTGTTCATGCTTTGTCTCTCTCTGTCTCAAAAATAAATAAACGTTAAAAAAAAAAAATTAAAAAAATAAAATAAAATAAAATAAACCCCTGCCTCTGTTGAGGTGACTTCTCCCTCCTAGCCACAGACGTTTGAATCTTGGAGTCAGTCTTGACTCATCCTCTCTCTTCTCCCCTATCCCCAAATATCAGTTGGTCACCATGGCCTAGGAATATTTCCTTGGAAACAAACCCCTTGCCCTTCCCCCTTCCTATATACTCACACTGCCACTACCACTGGCCCGGTGTGGCCTTCCAGGCTGCCCTTCAGGCCCACCTTGGTGGGACAGCCTCCTCCAACCTCTGCTCCCTTTCATCCAGCTGTCCCAATCACCTTCCTCAAACACTGCTCTGACAAAGTCATTTTGCTGCTTAACAATGGATAATGGCTCCCTATTTCATACTGTATTAAATCCAGACAACTTTTCCAGGCCTCTAAGCCCTACCCCACTGATCCTCCCCACCCAACTGTGGGTTCCAGAGAGCTAGAATTTACAAACAGGCAGGCTTGTGACCCTGCTTATCCCTTCCTTCTGGATTCGGCACCTGTCACCCCTCCCACCTCCCTGTAATCACTATCACCCATCTGGGTCTCACTGCTTCTCTAGATGGTGGACTCAGTGAGATGATTCATATAAAACATGTAGCACAGGGTCTGGCTCAGCAAATGGGAGCTGCTATTGTTATTGCTGCTAATAGTATACCAGATAGCCAACAATGCTTGTAACTGACTAGAGACTAGAAGTCCGGGGAGATGGGGTCCTAAGGAAAGATAAGGAAGTAGATAGGAGAATCAGGGAGGGGTGAGTCAGAGTGAAGGAAGGAGCTGGGGTCTCAGGAGGGTAGGGTGGGCAGGCAGGCTGCTACTCACAGTGTTGTAGTTGCCGAAGAGGCCCAGGGTGGGGGCTGGCTCCAGTGGGAAGGGCAGGATCTGCTTGAGGTCCAGTGGGGGCTGCATGATGGGGGGCTGCCGAAGCAGAGGGAGGGGCCCTGCCCGGCTCAGGCTGCCTGAAGGGCAGAGAAAACATTACGTGGGGCAGGAAGATTGAAGCTTAGGAGCCCCACCCAAACCTGTCTGTCCCACTCCCCGGCTGGGGCCCCCACACTCAGAAGTGTGACCCCCATGCGCACACACACTTCCCCTGCTTGCTAGCTCCAGAGCAATGGAGCACGGTGCCCTGTGGGCCCAGGGGAGAGTGCACACCAGCCCTTCCCTTCTGGGTGTTTTTCACTTCCCCCTTCTCCAGCCTCCCTCCCCCAAGACCTTTAGGCATTTTACAAACCCAGGAAGAGGACAGATCTTCTCTGCTGGATCAGCAGGACTCAGGGAGCCCCATGGCTCTGGCCACTCCCTTCTTCTGGTTTTGTTTTTCCCCAAGGAATCCCAAAGGCGAGGTCTCACCCCAGGGGGGACAGGGTCAGGTGGGTGATTCCTCCCACTGCCCAGAGGGGAATGTTGAGGTCTCGATTTGGAGGAGGGCCGCTGAGTCTCTCGGGCTGCCCAAAGAGCTGTGATCTGTCCTGGCTGTTCTTAGTTAATTGTTGACATCTCTGGGGGTAGGTGATAAGTGAGTGGCGTTTGCCCTGGGAGGTGGACTGCCTGGGCCCATTCTCAGAGCCCCTTCTCCCAACCTTCCTGTCTCCCCCCAAGCCCCCTTGTCTCCCTGAGAGCGTTCAGCTCCAGCACCGCAGGAGGAACCGCCACCCGGGCCTCTGGAAGGGGAATGCCTGGGTCTGACCCCAAGGGGAAATGAAAGTCCAGGCCAGCCACTCCACTACCCACCCTCCCCTGAAACTTTTTCTCCTCCCCTCAGAGCCATGGGAGGAACCTTGCCAGGCTCCAGTGGGAGGAGGCCAAAGGCCCTGAGGACCCCTCTGGGCTTCCGCTAGCCCAGCTCCCTTCTGTGACCTCGCTGTCCACCAGTCAGGGAACCCTGGCTGCCCTTCCCTGCTCTAACAACCCCCTGCCAGCAACAGGGGTTCCCAGGAACAAAGGCAAAGCCAGGAGGCTGCAAGTTTGGCCCCGTCCTCCCTTGACCTTACTGGGGCAGAGGGTACCCCAGGATCCTTCCCTGGTCCCTCCACAGAGACTGCCCCTTTGCATACCTTCAGTTTCTGGTGCCTGCTGCCCCCAGGCAGTGGCCTGGCCCCGGCCCCCCAGGGGCCTGGGCCTGACAGCTTCCCCTTCCCTTGGTTCTGCCCCCAGCCCCCTCCCTTGCCAGCCCCCTCCCCCCCAAGTCCAGTCAGTAGAATCAGCCAATCAGAGTCCTGGAAAAGTGGGGCAGAGGGGAGGGCGGGGGAGCAGGGATTAGGGAATCGGAGGCGAGAGGGAGGGGGTGGGGAGGGCTCCGGCACAGCTGGGGGCAGGGAGCTGGTCCAGAAAGGTCTGGAGGGGTCTGGCTCTTCTGCCAGGGTGGGTGGCCAGGGTCCCTGAGGTCAAGGCTGCTGGGAGCTTGGGCTCTAGAGGGCTAAGGGTTTGAAGGAAAGGGCAGGATGCTTGGCTTTGGCTCTTGGGCAGCTGGAGGTCTGTACACCCTGTGTCCATTCCCTCCTCTGCCATCTCAGAGTTAAGATAGGGTAGGGGGAGAGCAGAGAGAGAGAGAGAGAGAGAGAGAGAGAGAGAAGAGACAGACAAAAGTGAGTGAGAGAGAATGGGGAAAAAATGACAGAAGCCGGAGTAAGTGATTGAGAAAAGGGACAGAGATACTGACAGAGAAAAGAATAGTGAACAATGGAGAGATGGAAGACAGTGAAATGAGAGAGAAAAAAAGAGACTGCAGAAAAGCTGGACACAGAGCTAGACCCCAGGGTGGAAAGACTGACAGAGAGCAGAGAGCAAGAAAGGGAGAGAGAAGAGAGGGACAGATGGTTTGAGGGGCAGTTTGACCACCTCCCCTTCCTGGTCTGTCCCCTCAGGACTCCTCCCCCCATGCACAACACCCCCCCCTCCACCCCAAGCCTGGCACACCAGACCAGGGCAGCCTTAACGAGCCCCGGGCAGCATCAGGAATGGTGAGAGAAACCTGAGCGCTCCCAGAGTCCCCGGCACCCAGCACCCACCCCTAGCAGCTGGTTTGGGGCTGGCACTTGCCCCGCCCCAGAGCAGCCCAGCTCCTTGACCCTTTTCCCAGCTCTAAATTCTCTTAAGCCCCCATCCCTCAAGCCCCCATCTCAGAAGAGACAGATGGGTTCTGGAAAAGGGAATAGAAGAAAATACGTATTGTGGAGCCGCTATGTGCCAGGTAATGAGTTCTGAGTATTATCACATTTAATCTCTGAGGCAGCTATGATTCTATGGGGGTAGCTGATACCATTTTTCCCACTTGACGTGCGAGGAAACTGAGGCTCAGAGGAGTTAAAAACTTTGGCTCATGTCACATAGCCTGTAAGTATCAGAGCTGGGAGCTAAATCAAAATCTGCTGCAAATTCTTTCACTGCTACATAACCCCCGAGGACTCTAGTGTCACTCAGAAGGGATGGAGGTCCCAGCACAGACTTCCATCTTGTTCAAGGAGAGGAAGGTCCCTGCATCTTCCAGGGGCTGGAGGAAAACAAACAGCAGTGATTCAGTGCCCTATGGCCAGCAACTCCTCTCCTCCAGGACAAGAACCCAGGAGGGAAAGGGGTGGGGGGGAAGGGGGAGGGAGGATGGAGTGAGGCAAGGAAGCAAGGTGGGTAACTGGACATTCCTGTGTCTCCCCATTTTTGGGTCTACTGAGCTATGAGACGAGGAGAGGGGCAGAATGGCAGCTCACGGGCCGAGTGGGCAGAAGCAGAGCTCTCTCGTTTCAGGTAAGCCCAAGCCTCAGTCCCCTCTCCCTTTTTCTGAGA
Source organism: Panthera pardus (assembly GCF_024362965.1). Classification (NCBI taxonomy): domain Eukaryota; kingdom Metazoa; phylum Chordata; class Mammalia; order Carnivora; family Felidae; genus Panthera; species Panthera pardus. The sequence goes on along the minus strand of NW_026526991.1, from coordinate 61,102,921 downwards.
ATACTAATAGTTGCCACTTGTTTTTTTAACGTTAATTTTTGAGAGACAGAGAGAGACAGAGCGTGAGCGGGGGAGGGGCAGAGAGAGAGGGAGACACAGAATTCGAAGCAGGTTCCAGGCTCTGAGCTGTCAGCACAGAGCCCACGAACCGCGAGATTATGACCTGAGCCAAAGTCGGACGCTTACCCGACTGAGCCACCCGGGCGCTCCATAATAGTTGCCACTTTTTGAAGGCTCTTTACGTGTCAGTCACTGGACATACACCGTCTCCCTGAGGTTGTCTCCACTGCTCGGAAGCTGGGGAACTAGCTCATTTGGCAAATGAGAACAATAGTACTGCCTCAAGGAGTTGTGGAGAGGATTGAATCTATGTAAATTGCTGGCATGCCACAAAGGGAGCTAAATAAATGTTTGTTAAATGAACGAGTCCTCATCTTATCAATGAGGACAATCAGCTTTGAGAGGGGGAATTACTTGACCAAGGTCACACAGCTAGTGAGGGATGTGAACCTGTCTGTCTGGCTCCAGAGACAGGGTTTTCAAGCACTACACTTTTGTAGGTAGACTAGGGATGGGGTATTGGAGGGAAAGGCAGGTACATAGTAAGGTCTGGGGAAGCAGGAAATCCAGGGCTTCTGACATCCGACTAGGTGAGGTCTTTGGGCAGGTTTGGAGGGGGTAGGAGATCGAACTGGCGTGCGTGCGTGTGTGTGTGTACACATGCATGCACGTGTTCTTGCATGGCACACAAGTCAGGCAGGGCAGGGAGGAGTTGGGGCCTGGCTGGGGCAGGCCACTCCAGAGGGAAGCTCATTAGAGTAATTACCTCCAGCAGATAGAGCCCCACCCAGCTCTGTGGGGGAATTGCCAAATGCTTTATTAAAGACAGTTCCCAATGCACTTTAGAGGGGATGAACTCTCAGACCCTTGGATGGATGTCCATCTGGCTCTTTCTAGGTCCTACCTAGCCCTAGGCCCTTTGATCCCGCTCACACCGAGCCACAACCAAGCCACATCCAACTCCTTCCATCCCACTGAAGTCTGGTCTTTTTCTTCCTCCCTTTCCCAGAAATTTTGGCCAGGTCAGAGTCTCAGCCCCTTGGCTGTCTTAGGTCAGGTCTGGGGCCTCGAGCCCTTGTAGTAAAGAATGGGAGTGTCTGCCTTGAGCTAGCTCAGGGAGGGGTCCTGTCTGGTAAGAACAGGAGCCAGGAGAGGTGTTAGGGTAGGGCTGTGGGTTAGTGCTGGTCTTGGAGGTTGGGCCAGGATGAGAGTGAGATGAGATATATGGTTGGCGTTAGGGTTGCAAGTTGTATTAGGGCCTTAACCCCAGGTGGTGAAAAGCCTGGATCAGCACTGGGTTAAGATGGGGGAATTAGACTCTGGAGCCAAGGGAGGAACTGGATTGGAGACTGGACCGGGATCTCATCTCTAATCCATCTCTTTTTCTCTTCAGGCCTTTTGGCCTCTTCCTCCCCAACAGTGCCTGAAACTGGGGAATGAGGGGAGAGCCTTGAACTCCTGCGTCCTGGGTTCTTGACCAAATCCCATGTTTCTGTTCCTTTCTGCCTTGATTTCCCTCATCTGGACAGGAGGCAGGTTGAGGGCTGGAAAGGCTTTGAAGTCAAAGATTAAAGGAACAAGGGGATGATTATGAACAACTACTTAAAACATCATCCTTAATAACCCCAGGGTGGATGTAGGCGGGGGCGGGGCCTAAAGGGAGGAGGTGGCCAGGAAGGGAAGAGAGGGAAGATCCCTGGGAAATCTTCCCAACCTGACAGGACAGGGCCTTCTTCAATGCCCCCTCTCCCCATGGGACCCAGTTGGAGAGGACAGTAAGAAAGGCCCAGAACAAGGAACGGAGCCCAGAACCACCATCTGCTTAAACCTGGGCCCACAGTGTAGATCTTAAGCAGGTAGGCCGGGCCCCACCTGCTGGTCAGGGTCACCACGTACATGGACTCAATGGGCCTCAGTATTTGAAAGCCTACAATGGCATGGCCCTGGGCAGGGGGTGGGGGAGGGGGGTGGGCAAGGCCTGAGCCCTGGCTGGCAGTTTCCTCCCTCTCTCCTTTCCTCACAGAGGGCTAACGTGCGTGTGTGGGCCAGCAGGCTTCCCGCCCCTCTGTAGGTGGGCACAAGGAGGGAGTTAACTACAGTGTCCTGTCCCACATCAGGCAGATGTGGTGGGGGTCCAGTTGGCAGACCCAGGCATTTTTCCTGTGGTGGGGTCTTGGTCAGGCTTGAGCAGGTCTCGGAGGTCGTCTTTAGAGCCCACTGACCAAGGGGAAGTGTGGCTCACACTGGTTTATTCTGGAAAAGCACGATGCTCCCTCTGGGGCCCGTGCCCAGGGTGGAGCCTGCGTCCAGGGTGGGGCCAACATGTAGGGATTGCACACGTTGGAAGAATGTGGGGCCTGTGCTTTGGGGACCTGAGTCCCAGATGTGATGGTGAGGGTCACTTTAGGCTGGGAATAGTCTTCATAGTTGGGTGGGGAGTCTCTTCTTTGTTGGAGATACTCATGGGAAGGAGGCAGGCACCAGTCATTCACGCCTCTGTTCCCTCATTCACTGAAGAGGTATAGTGGAGTGTTAGGTGGAGCGGGCAGACATAACATGGTGAAGGAGTGAGGAGGTACAGGAGGAGGAGAGAAAGAGAGAGAGGAAGGAGGGCAGAAGGGGAGAAAGACCACTAGTGGGAAGTCAACAGGGATCAGACGAAAGAAGGGAAGCCAAAGAGCAAACTGCAGAGGGACCCAGCAGAGGCCGGGCAAGCCCTCCATTGGGAGGCAGGGAGACCACAGGTGTCTGGGCCCGGTTGTGGGGGGGCATCTCCCACCATAAACAGGGCCCAGGAACCGGCCCAACCAGGGCAGAGGTCAGAGGTCAGAGGACACAGCAGGCCGGCCTACTATTGTGGAGGCAGGGGCCTGGAGCCCCTGGAGCTGAGGAGGAGTCCAGACGCACAGCTAGTCCCTCTCCTCCCCCACCCAGGGGCTCCCTCGCGATGTAGGTCATGAGGATGGGGTGGCTGTGGCTGAAGGGTTGTCAGAGTCCCGCGGGGGCTCCCCTCCCCCATCCTTACTCTCTCCATTGCCCCTTGTCTCCTGGCGCCCCTGGCCCAAGGCAGGGGTGGGGGTGGGGGAAGAAGGAAGAAGAAGGAAGCTGGGAAGGAAGGGCCCAGGCAGCCAGAGCAAGGAGAGAGCGGGGCAGGTCCCGGCGTGTTGGGGCAGGATGGCTGCGGAGACAGGATCCGAGCCGCAGGGGCCCCGGGAAGGACAGTTTCCCACCCCTGCTTCTACCCAGCCCCCTTATCTCCAGCCCTCAGGTTCCCACCTCCCACCACACACACCTCGAAGCTACACCCACCATCTTCTCCCCGCCCGCCCCCCACTTCCTCCTTTCCCTCTTATCCTGGGCCCAGAAGGATGTCGGAGTGTCTGAGCTAAGGGTGGGGGAGGGAGAGTGTGTGCGGGGACGGGTCAGAACCTTTCCCTCAACTCCACTAGGCCAGGACCAGCCCTCTCCCCCAGCCTCTCGTAGACCGTCATATAATATTCATGAGCCTCATGAATACGCAATATCCTCATTATGGGGCGGGGGTCTCACTCGGCTCTGCTCTCTCCTTCACCACTCCCTAAATTACCCGGAGAGACGGCAGCGTGGGGAAGAGGGGAAGAGGGGACCCCCAGATGTGGAGCCAGATGAAGGGGGAGGGGGAACCGGTCGCTGACGGGCGGCCGCAGTCACCGCGGTGCCGGGAGGTTGGGGGGGTGACCTACTGAGAGGGACCCAGGAGCCCGGAGCCCAGAGCCGCAGAGCCCACTCACCGAGGATCATGCTGGGGACCCAGGCGCCCGGGGTTCCGCGTCGCTCTGTCCCGGGGGCCGTTCTGGCCGGGCTGGGGGTACAGGGGGAGGAGTCGGGGGAGGAGCAGAGGCCGGCCCAGGCGGAGCGGGGGCGGAGCCCGCAGCAGGTGAAGACGGGAGGAGGGGGAACCCGGGCACCCTGGGCTCCATGAGGGGGCGTCTTGACGGTTCCTCGCCCCTTCCTCTCCTACTGGCTGCCCCTGGGCCTCCTGGATTTACCGTGTCACTGCAGCCAGGGCCGGGGGAACAAGACATCTACAAGACGGTGTGAGGTGATGGAGGAAGCTGGGAACTAAGATGCCTGGGTTCCCGGGAAGGGCTGAGTCTGAGGGCAGGAAGTCTGGTCGTGGGCTGATATAGGGTGGGGGATGCCTCAGTCCTCTGGGGAGGGATGGAGCCTGGGATGGGTGTGACACCTGGGTCCTCTCCGGAGTGACAGGCTGGGCAGGGTCGGGGTGGGGGGAGTGCAGAGAATGTTAAGGTCCTTTGTTTCTTTGACTTTGGAGCAGGATGCCTGGGGGCTGGGTTTCAGGGATGAAATGTGGGGCTGAAGATGGGTCCCAGGTTGATCTCTGGCTGGGGTTCAAATGCCTAGGTCCTCAGGGAAGGTCTGCATGAAGAGAGTTGCAATCAATGCAAAGAGGTGGAAAAAGAAGCTTGCCACTGAAATGATTTATTAGGGCAATCAGAAGATGATAGAGGATCCAGAATTGAGGCTCAACCCTGTAGAGAGGACCTGAATTGGGGTGGGGATGGGAGCACCCATCAGGCATCAGGGTCTGAACCCAGGGCATTCACCAAGGTGAGTGTGGATTGTAGAGGACTAGTGTGTGTGGTGAGGTGGAGGGGAGAATGGAGAATAGGGACGAATGTATGGGCTGGGGAGTGTCGGGGGGGGGGGAGTACAGGACACTGGATGTATTTTAAGGACCATCAGGGGACTCGATTAGAGGTGGGCAACTGGGACCCCAGCATGAGGCTGGAGTCTGGGAGTCTGTGAAGTGTCTGGAGAAGATGCAGCTGCCACAGCCTGGACCTGTCTGTACCTGCCCCTAGAGGGAGGGCGCCAGGAGGACTTCCCAGAATGCCACACGGCCAGCTTCAGGCCAGCCCCCGCGCCAGAGGGAAAGGAGGTGTAACTGGGAAGTAGAACGCTTGGGATATAAGGAGGGTGGAGGCAGGGAGGAAGAGGTTGGTAGAAGGGTGTTGAGACTGGGGTCTTGGAACAGTCAGGGAAGGGGACTGGGGACTGGCATTCCTGGGTTCAGCAGGGGAGTTGGGACTAGATGGCTAATTAAGGTATGAGAACTTCAAATTCCTGATTCTGAGCTTCAGCAGTCTCTTGCCTTTACCCCACTGATCTGGTTTGACAGAAAGATGTTCCAGCTCAAGGGCAAGAGAATGCTGGGGATTCCAATGCCTTGGTCTTGTTCTGATCCAGAGGCCCAGAGATGTCAGGGGACTGTGGCCTTGCTGCCCAACTGTGGCCTTGGGGGAGAATGTAGGGTCTCTGAGCCAATCAGAGGAGGTCTTGTTACTCCAGCTCCAACCTGCCACCATGTTGTTCAACTCTAGTGTCACAAAGCCTGCTTCTCCCCAGGCCCTGTTATCTAGCCTCCCCCCACCCCACCCCTCACACCTTTCCTTTTCTCTTCCCGTTCTTTCTCCTCCTTGGTGAACTCAGAAAAAAACAGAGTCAGCATCAGGTGTGGTTGATTGGTGATACAGACCCCTTTGCCCTCTGATTTGTCCACCATCCCACGCTGTCTCCAGGGACTCTGAGTTAGGGAGGTCACAGAAGAGACCTCTCAGAAGAGGGGTTGCTTAGCTTACCAAGGTGAGGCAGCTGGCTGGAGGGCGGGGTGACCTTGCAGGCAGCTGGGGGTGGGGGCAGTGTGCGGGGTGAATTCATTATTGATGAGCCCTGCACCCCGGGCTACTAATGAGCCCAGGCTGGTTGCTCTAATTGATGTCAAGAAACTTGAGACCCCCAGATCAGCTTCCCGCCTGCCAGCTGCCTCTCCTGAGTCCCCTCCCCCTCCCTGTACCCCCAGCTGCTGTTCCCTTCCCAGGGCCTCCTTTCCATCGAGACACACAAACAGATAAGGATAGGGCTCAGGCCTCCTAGCCCCCTACCCTCATGTCCCTCTGGATCACTCAAGTCTCAGGATGAGGGGCAGACATTCTCTGGAAGGGCTGGGAGCTTTGGAAGGGAAACAGACCAGAGCCTGAGAATTACAGTTCAGGGGCAGAAAGCCTGGTGCTAGATTACAACTGCGGCATTTCTGAGCCCAAGGAATTCCTTCCTTACGTTGTGCACCCTCACGAGAGACCTTGTCACTCTCTGAGACTCAAAGGTACAGGCACTACACAGACACACCCATGACCCAGCTGAGTGGTCACAGTTCACTTCCCCTCCTCATTTCCTCCTGCTGATGGTGTAAGAAATCTCAGATCTGCCCCCTGGAATTTGGATGATGCCAATCCCAGCCCTCCGCCAAGAAGGGGAGTATGAGATTTCCTTCCTTGAGAATTCCCAGTGTCTTGTTATGCTTCAGCTGCAATCCTTGGAAATACTGGGTAGCTCTTGGCCTCACTAGGTCTCTTCCTCCTTATCAGTCCCTCTTCATTTATGGGTTCTGGGAAGAAGTTCTAGGGTACAGAATTATCAAGAAGTCACGGATTAGAGTGTGCAGCAGCCTTGGTCTCCCAGGAGAGATATTTTTAAGGTGACGTAGGCACTGCTAGGCAGGAGCTTAAGTTAAAAAGAATAACCCCGGCGATGGGGAAAGAGAACGAGATGGACTTCACGCACTCTCCATCCCCCAAATTCCCACAAATTTGTGGCTATGCTGCCCTCTGGTGGCTGAATTCTGGTCTAGCATGACATGGACATCTGCCTCCGATAATCCATTAGAATTTCTTCACCCCTCTCCTTCCTCTTGTGGCACATTAGGACAGGCCTTGAAAAGACAGAGGACCCAGAGGGGCACCCTTACTTTGATTTCTCTTCAAAGACCTAAACCATGTTGGTTAAGAATGAGGGCTTTCACAGTCAGACAAGGCTAAATTCGACTATGCTCTCGCACTCACTGGGTGACCTTGGGAAAGTTATATAACCTCTCTGGACGTCAATTTTCCCTCATGTAAATGGGGTTAATTGTACCCACTTCACAGGATTATGGATAGAGAAACGAAATGAGATAAGGTATGCAAACTATTTAACACCCTCTCTACCTACCAGTATACAATAAGCAGTGAAAGCAAAACAAAACAAAACAAAAACCTAACTGGCTTTCTTCTGATTTAGTTTTGTGGCTTTTTCTCTCAAGCCATTTCATTATTCTGATTTAGGGAAGCCCAGGTGAGCATTCTGGACCATCGTCCTCCACCTTCAACTTGGACCTCCCCCTTTGCACTCTTCCCTAGTGCTCAAACCCAAAAAGAAGGAATTCTTTCCCTTCTCTCCGGGAGGCGCTGGGAACCAGATCTGGTGGAGCTGGGTGACGGGCAGAGGAGTCAAGTCCTCCATTCACCCCTTCCATCATCACATCATCTCTTTCACCTGAGAGAAGGGAACCCAAAAAGTGGTTCTATAGTTCCTGGGGGTCATACTCCTGGCTCCCAGTGGAAAAAAGCTGTGAAAAACAGACATTTCCTATCCACTGAGCCATCTGGTTCCAGGATGGGCTTGGAAAGAGTGGGGTAGGACACAAATTCCGGCTCTGGTCAGTGGGGGCACCGGGCCGGGTTTATTGCACTTGCAACAGAGTTTAAATAAGTCCCGGATGTCCGGAGCTGAGGTGAGGGGGGGTTGGGCAGGGAGAGAAGGGGCAGCGTCAGTGCAGCTGGTGGGCAGAACCCAAATCCTGCAGGCCCAGGACAGTGGGCTCCCCTTTTTCTGGGGGACTGGGAGGGCCTGCGTCTGGCCAGGCTGAGGTTCCAGATCTGTTGCCATCATGGCCCCTTCAGGGTCCTGGGCAATTCCTGACTTCTTCTGAGTCAGAGGTGGATTGGGCCTCCAGGCCCAGGTCTGGAACAGGCTCAAATGTAGTCCTGGATCGGCTTGGTTAGGTTCCCAATGTCTGAGTCTGAGTCCCAGATCAACCCCAGGCCCCAGGTTCGATCTGGCCCCATTAAAGTTCTGAGTCCCCTTGGAGCTGGTTCTGAGCCAGCATCGATCCTCGTTTGGGATCTGTCCTGAGCTGGGCCTGGGGCACCATCCACGGTTAGTGTTTCCTTGTCGGCCCACCGGGGTGGGGGCTGTCCAGAGCTTCCAGGTCTCACTCCCCAGGTTCCAGGTTCTTAGCTGGGGGGCTTCCTGTGGATCTCTGGCAAGGCTGAGAATAGATCTTTGCAGGCTGGAGCTGGACAGTAAGTCCTGGTGGCACATCTGGCCCAGATAACTGGGACTGGATTCCCCAGGTCTGGTTCCAAGTTGTTTTCAGGAAACTCTCTCCAAAATGCAAAAGCTGCAGGGAGGCTGGGGCCTCTATCCCTGGATCTGAGTTCCCCTCTCCATGAGGAGGGCATGTGTAAACGAGGGTCCTTCACAGTGCATGGGGGGAGGGGATCCCCAGCTCCTCACCTCCCGGCTCTGGCCCTTCAAGTATGTCTCTGGGCTGGGGAGAGGAGCTTCTCCCTGGCCTTCAGCACCTTCAGGAAGCGCCCAGCCCCCTCCCTGTCAGTAGACTGAGGGTGGGGGGACTGGGCCTTGAGGCTTGGGAGTCTGGGACTGGGAGGAGTCAGGCATCAGAGGTGGCTGGTGGCTTGAGTTGAGCTTTTTCCATGGCGGTGCCGTATGGGAGGGAGCGTTTGAAGAATCCGAGCTAATGAGAGGGGGGAAGAAGGGAGAGTTTAGATATTCTGGCTTCCATTTCTCCCCAGATCTTATCCTAAGCAGAAATGAAGGTGATTCTAGTGCTTCTAATCTCCCCATCTTGGGAAAGTGGCCTAAATTCCTGGCTGTTAAGACTCCCTCTCCAGGGGTGCCTGGGTGGCTCAGTCAGTTAAGTGTCCGACTTTTTTTTTTTTTAGTTTGAGAGAGAGAGGTCACAAGTGAGCAAGGGGCAAAGAAAGAGAGAAGCAGGACTCACGGGGGCTCGAGCTCACCCAGTGTGGGACTGGAACTCATGAACTGTGAGATCACGACGTGAGCCGAAGTTGGATGCTTAATGACCGAGCCACCCAGGTGCCCCAAATGTCCGACTCTTGATTTTGGCTCAGGTCATGATCTCACAGTTTGTGAGTTCGAGCCCCGCACTGGGTTCCATGCTGACAGTGTGTACGGCTTGGGATTCTCTCTCTTCTTCTCTCTGGCCCTCCCCCATGCGCGTGTGCACTCTCTCCCTCTCTCTTTCTCAAAATAAATAAATAAGTAAACATTAAGAAAAAAAAAAAAAAAAGACTATCTCTCCAGTAGGTCCAATGGGCCAGGAGGGCTAATGCTGGGAGTGCTTTTGGTATACAGGGTTCGTTCATCAGTGCTGTGAAATTGCCCCCAGTTAGGCCAGGGCTGGTGAATAGTTTTGAATTCAAGATCCAAGTCTGACTGCTTAATAGTAGCTGCCTCTTGAGAAGGATTCTAAGGCCACTTCTAGGGTATAGTCAAGTGGTGATGGCTGCCATTAGTTTTTGTAGGAAGTGATATCACAAATGCCACATATTTGCCACTTGTGAGTAACATTGCTTTTTTAAGTCCAGGCAAGCTTAGCAGCTTGGGTCAAGAGACTCTTTCTGAGCTAGCGGTTTAGAAGGGAAGGATCCGACAGGCAGGGTCAGGATGGCATGCCTGTGGCCAGGGCAGAGGTAGGGGCACGTGGCTGGAGAACTGGTCTGGAGATAGATGCTTGGGACTACGTTGGGTTAAGGGCAGAACCTGACGAAAGGGCGGCCAAGTCACGGGTAGGATGTGGCTGACCTTGTAGAGGATGTAGATGAGCAGACCTAGGAGCAGGAGGCCAATGAGGATGGCTAGGATAATGATCCACAATGGGACACCGTGGCTGCCTTCTGCCTTGGTCCACTGCACAGCCGTGGCCACCTAGGAAGCAAGTCAGGAGAGGTCACTGAAGGGTCCTTAGTTCTCCCCACCCTACGCTTGGCTGCCACTTGCCATCGGACCAAGACCCACCTCTTACCTCCCATGTTGGCCTAACACAATTCTGGACGTTATAAAGTTTAAATTCCTCAAAGGTGCGTCATTGTCTCTTACTTTTGGGTCTTCACCCCTGCTGACTCCCCTCCCCAGAGAATATACCTTTCCTGACTAATTAGCTTGGTAGTTCCTGTTTATTCTTCAGGTCTCGGCTGAAACATCACTTCCTCCAGGAAGCCTTTCCTGACCCTGCAAGACTGCGTTTCACTGTCCCCGTGATGTGTTCCCTTAAATATCCTGGCACTTGTCACACTGTGTTCTCATTGCCCACTCGACTGTGAACTCCAGGAGTGAAGATACTCTGTCCATCTTGCTAATCGTTATATCTCCAGGATCCAGCCCAGGCTCTGGCACCTAGTAATGCTCAATAAACATATTTTACAATAACGAGGCCGGCCCCCACCCACGTCCCTGTTTTAGTGCCAGGCCCAGTACTCCAAGCCCTGGTGTCCTTGGCCCAGACCTCTGGCCCAGGTTCACCTGAAGTTCCTTTCGGGGAAGCTGCTGAGGCAGGATTCGGTAAGGCATCTTCAGGGCTTCATACACGGCTTCACACTGCAGGCTGAATGGCTGGTGCTCCCGCTGTGGGTGGGGACAAGGTGTTCGGGGAAGCCCCCCTTAGGATCTAGAGGACACAGGGGCTTCCCCATGATCTGGCTCAGGTTGTGATCTTTCCTATTTTGGACCCATTCTCTCCTGAATATCTGTGTTCCTTATATGAGATAACAGATGTGTAATTAAATAGGTGTAACTAAATAATGTATAATTAGATGATGGCATGTTCGATAAAAAGGTTTTTTGAGGGGCGCCTGGGTGGCTCAGTTGGTTGAGTGTCTGGCTTTGGCTCAGGTCATGATCTCACGGTTTGTGGGTTTGAGCCCTGCTTTGGGCTCTGTGCTGACAGCTCAGAGCTTGGAGCCTGTTTTGGATTCTGTGTCTCCCTCTCTCTCTGCTCCTCCCCCACTCATGCTCTGTCTCTTTCTCTGTCTCGCTCTCAAAAATAAATAAACATTAAAAAAAAATATATATATATTTTAAAGTTTTTTGAATCATTGATAGGGTTAAGCAGCCAGGACACTGCCTGGCCCACAGCGTTTGCTCAGTAAATAACTGCTCTTTACTATTCCTACATCTGCTTGTCTCTCCACTATGGATTCATCTTCCATCTCTGTTGTTTTTATCATTCTCTGCATGCTGGTCTCTCTCCAGTTCTCCCTCCTCTGAACGGGCCCGGAGAGGGAAGCTGTCACTCCCAGTGTGGCCACCAGGTGGCACAAAGGACACACAGCCCAGTCTAGAGGGTGAGGGATGGGAGTGGGAGTGCCTGGGTCCCATTCACCAAAGGAGTTGGCTTAAGCACTAGGGAAAGGGAGGGGAAGATCAGGAGGCTCTGAAGGTCAAGGGTCAGGGCTGAGGTAAGGCTCCCTCACTTGCAGGAAGGTCTTGGCCCACACTCGAAAATGCAGTTGCAGACTTCTGCTCTCTTGCCGGTGCAGTGGCCCGAGCTCACAACGCAGCCTAAAACACTCTGCCTCGGGGCATTTCTGGGAAGAAAGGAGAGACTTGAATGTGGAGTTCTGCCCTTCTGGTGGCTCTGAGAACCCAAGTCCCAATGTGACTTACCAAGATCTGAGGTCCTGAGGAGGCAGGGCTCCGGCCTGGAGCTTCCCGTCTCTGTAGCAGGTGGTGCTGGGAACCCTCAGGATCCAACTGGAAGAAGAAAGAGACCATTAGGGACCACTCTTGCCCCATCACAGTGTTGAAGTCAGCCAGCACCTGGGTTCCAGAGCAGCTTCAACCTATGTTTTTTTTCAATCTGTTCTTTTCGTCCATCCAGTGACCATCTCCTATGGCAAGGCAGCAAGCTCGGTGTTGAAATACAGACACGAACTAAACTTGGTCCTTGGAGTTTACAAGATGTGTAAGTAAATAGTTAGGTTCCCATCCCTGCCTCAGGGCCTTTGCACTGGCTGTTCTCTGCTTGGAATGCTCTTTCCTGAGTCTTCACAAGCAGGTTCATCCTTGTCTTTGAGGCCTCAGTTCAACTGTTACCTTCTCAAGAGATTTTCCCTGATGACTTCATTAAAAGGCTCTGGTCCCCTAGCCTTTCCATGTTAACATTGCATGTCGATTACTTTTCAGTACCTGTTAATCTTTCCCTTTTTAATGTAATGTAATATAATGTAAATGTAATTTTTTAAAATGTTTATTCATTTTTGAGAGAGAGAGAGTGTTAGTTGTGGAGGGGCAGAGAGACGGGGGTGGGGGGCATAGAGAGCCCGATGTGAGGCTTAGGCTTAAACTCACGAACCCTGATATCATGGCCTGAGCTGAAGTCGGGTGCTCAACTGACTGAGCCACCCAGGCGCCCCTCCCTTTTTCATTTTATTTATTTATTTATTTATTTATTTATTTATTTATTTAATTTTAATTGTCTATTACCTTCTACTAAAATGTAAGCTCCATGAGAGTGGGGGCCTTGTTAGTTTTGTTCGGTGAGATATTTCCTGAGCCTATAACAGTGTTCAGTGTAGACACTCATTTAATTAAATGTTGCCAATGGGTAAACAAACTTTAAACCAGGCATTAGGGCCCAGGGAAACAGGTCTGAAGGGGCCTTCCCAGAGAAGGTGGGACAGAGATGGGCCCTAGAGGTATGCCTGGGCCGGAAGGAAGGGAAGGATATTCTAGGCTGTGTATAAAATGGTCTTTTTCCCTCCCACAGCCTTGAGGTGTCTGTGGTCCTTCTGCCCCTTGTTCAGTGACCTCGGTCCTAAGCTTCAGGCACATCCTTGTTCTTCCAGGCCTCCAGGGACCTTCTTCAACCCCCCTAACCTTGGTCCCTCTCCCCATGCCAGTCTCCAGGCCTCTCACCTCCAGGCCCTGTGAGTTGGGGGGGTGACTGGTGGTGCAGTTACCAAGTCCTGTAACCCTGGTCATGTAGAGAAGTTGCTGACCTTCCAGAGCCTGGGGACAGCTGAGTTCCAGCACACCCCGGCTAATGGAGCTGGGGCCCAAGTTGATGAGCTGAGGAGAGGAGAACACAATCATCCTGAGAAGGAAGGGAAGGCTTCTGCCCTATTGAGACCCTGGGACACTACGGCCCGCCTTCCCCTCCTGCATGTCTCCCACCTCGGAAGTGAAGGAGGAGATCAACAGGTAGAGACAAAATCCTCTCCAGCCAACACTCTTGGAGATGGATCCATCCTTCCCTTCCAAGTCACTTAACTGGCTGGTCTCTCCTCTGGCTTTCCCTCACAAGGAACCTGTCCAGGCCTTTGCCTATCCCTCCCCCTCCCTCCTCTCTTCTCTTCAGTCCCTCTCTCTAGTCCCAGCCATCAGTCACTTACAGTGAGTGGCTCCCCTTTCCCTGTCATTCATTCTGGTCCCACCCCTCCACTCCCAGCAGCCTGCCCCGAACCAGCCCAGTGCCTCCCTGCCCCTGCCTTGACCGTCCCTCACCTCATAGACGTGGTGGACAGCAGGACCCACATCTCCCTCCTCCTGAGGCTGGTCTCGGGGATGCCAGTCGCTCACTGGGAATAGCACTGCCTCGGGTTTGGAGACACTAAAGAGGAGGGTGGTTTAGAGGACAGTGGAAGGGATTCCATATGCACCCTTTCCTAGAAGTATCTCCCCTCCCAGAAAGGCCCCATTTTTGCCCTGGGGGAATTTACCCGTTAAGGGAGACCTGGGCCTGAGCCTCCACTGAGAGCCTGAAGGAAACCACTTCGCTTTGGGAGTTGTTGAGATTCTTGCTGTGGGATGGAGGAGAGACTGAGGCAGTGCTGGAGCCCAGCTAAGGAGAATGCCCCCTGCACCAGGCCCCGCCCCCTGCACCAGGCCCCGCCCCACCGGCCCCACTGGTTCCCTACCTGAGAATCTGGAAGTCAAACTGGATGGTTTTCTTTGTGTCCCGGAGATGAGGGACTGTGAACCGCAGCCCCCCCCAGATCTGCGGGACAAGGAGGGAGGACAAAGGAGCCTGTCAGACTGGGCATTTGCCTCACCCCAGTTCCAGCCCCCTTCCCTATTCCACAGCTGTGCTCTGGAAAGGCTGGTCACTGTCTTCTCAGATCTTCACTCCTGTGCCAGACTTACACTGGCTCCTGCCTTCATGGGGTTGCCCAGGTCACACACCAGCAGGCGGCTCTGGTTCACAGCAAAGTAGTCACAGCTCAGGCTGGAGAAGTTCTGGAGGTGGGGTGGGTATAGGTAAAGCTTTGGTGCCCCTCTGACGGGGTCTCCTCCCAAACCCTGCCTCAGAATCCCCTCTCACCCCTGGGTTTCTGACGAGTCCTGAGTACTCAGCCTCTGGAGGGGCTGTGACCCGAAGCTCGGCCTCATAGGCGCCGCCCTCACCCACGTTCTGGGCGTGGAAAGTTAGGTTCAGGGAGTTCTTGTCACCCAGGTACACGTGGTTCTGCTCCCTGGAGGGGGAACACGGGGCAAAGGACACTGGGAAATTAATCCCCAAATCAGGACAATGAACCATAACAATAATAAATAATAATAATAACAGATGCCATTTACTGCGTTCCAACTCTATGGCCAGAAGTAGGCCAGATGTTTTATGTAGATTATTTCATTTAGTCCTTCCAAAAAGGCAGAGAAATGGATGCTATTATTCCCACTATACAGATGAAGAAGCTGAAGCTCAGAGAAGTTGAGTGACTTCCTAAGGTCACACAGCTTGCTAGTATGTCCCTATTCTACCTTTTCAGGTGCCAAGTGCTTCCAAACACCACATGTTCTGCTATGCGACCCTGGCATCTTGGAATCCCCCAGGTTGCTGTTGGCTTTCACTTACCCAAACACTTCCAGCTGTAGGTCTGGCACACAGATATTGTCTTCTCCACAGTCCAGCAGGATCTGAGCCTGGGGAGCAGGTTAGCCTTGAGAGGCGGACTTTAGACCTCCTCCTGGGCTGAAGGCTCCCCGCTCCAGGGCACTGCCCCAAGGTGCCCAGGTCTCTTTCCTCCCGGGTCTCATCGCTCCCCCATCTCCTCACCTTGTCCTCGATGCGGCTCTTGCTCTGGTAATGTAAGACTGGCCGGAGGCCATGGCTGTCCACAGGGGCTTGGGGGTCCAGGGAGAAGTTAAGGGCGATATGAATTGGGGAGAGCTTGTCTCGGAATTCTGACTCGTTCTGGGGGTGGGGAAGAGGGTTCGCTGTGTCAGGAGGCATTGGGGACTTGGTGGCCCTGCTCCTCAGCCTCTCACATGTCTCTTGGCCCATGCAGGGCCCTCAAGAATCCAGGTGCCCAAACTTGACCATCCACTTTGTTTCTGAGGCCCTGACAGCCTGCTTCCCAGTTCCTCTGACAGAAGGTCCCCTTTCCTTGCCCCCAAAATCCTAAGCCTCTCATTGGACTCTCCTAATCTCTCTCTCTCTTTTTTTTTTTTCCAAGAGGGGCCCCAGTTCTCTGTGACGCCCTCCCCAGGCCAGTCTGTTCTCCGCCCTTGGGCCATACCCTGAGGTAGATCTTCATCTCTCTGCAGTCCTCCCGTGCCCCGTTCTGGATGAGTAGGGTCTGGGTCAGGGTCGCCTGTCTGGAGGCCAGGAACAGTGCCCGCCGTACTCCCCCCTTCTGCTTCTGCCAGTCCAACTGGAGTTCTACTGTGAAGCCTGCAGCCAGGAACATATGTTCAGGAGAATCTGTCTTTCCCTCCTAACCTATTCAGAGAGAAGGGAGGTGCCAAGGTCCCCTCCCCCTCCTCCCCACCCCCTATCCCAAGGCCTAAGAGATTCAGACAGTCTCTCTCACCAATGGAGTCAGGAACATGTTTTCCAGAAGCATTGAGGCAGAAGCTAAGGTTGATGCTGGAGGAAGACCAAGAGGAAAGCTGGTGAACGGGCACCCTAGCCTCCGGCTCCCCCCTAGAAAGACCCAGACTGGGGCACCTCCTTTCGTCCCCTACCACAGACTTGGTTTCTCTGCCCACGTCCAAGCCCAGACTGAGGTATTCCAGACTCAGTCTCTGTAATCTCCTGGGCCCCTGCTCACCAAGCCACAGGGTTCCCCTCCAAGCTGCAGCTACGCTCCTCTGGGTTGAACATGGCAGGGAAGATGGTGAGGGAGGCACTGGTAGAGACGATGGGGCGACCCCTGCCAAGAGTGGATATGGGGTCAAAAGAACTAAGACTCCTCTGGAACCCTGGGCACAGGAAGCTGATGCCCAAGCCCCGGGAAGCCAGTGGCCTTTGTACACTTTCCCAGCCTTAGCCCATCTGAGAAGTTCCCCAGTTCCCACTTCTCCCCTGGAATTCATACCTGTACACCACAGCCTTGTCCACACCAAAGGACCCCACGATCAGATCTGCAAGAAGTCCAGAAACTACCCCTTACAGCGAGCCCCACATTAAGGTCCTCCTTTCCTAACCCTCTCTAGTGTCATTGCTCAAAGGAGGCCGAGGCGAGGGGACAGCACCACCTGGTGGCATTATCCTAGAACTGCACCCAGGAGCTTAGGAAAATGCAGAAGTGGGGGTAAGGGTCCGGGACCAGGAGAGTTCTCAGGTGAGAGGGGCCTGGGACACTACTCACCAGGGTATCCGTTGCCATCCAGATCTCGGCCTCCTCGAAGGGCAGAGCCAAAGAAGTTCGGCGTGTGGCCGGCTGCCCACAGGGGCAGCAGAACCTGGGAAGGCTTAGAGCCTAGCCCCGCTGGGCCCCCAGGGAATATAAACACCACTCCCTGCTGGGTGTCTCCACCAAAGGGAGCTCCAATCGCTACATCTGCAAGACACAGAACACACACTAGTCTGGAGGCCAGGAATCCAAGAATCCAAATCTCTACCACCAGATCCCAGAACCCAGGAGTGGGTTTTTTTTGTTTTTTTTTGTTTTTTTTTTTTCCATCTGTCATTCCCAGTTTTCCAATCTCTTCAAGCCCCAAGACCTAGACAGTGGGGTTAAAGTCAACACACCTCCTAGGGAAGTCACTGGGGGGTCTGGGTATCTTAGCTGACAGCCGGCCTCTCCCCAAACCTCTTCTGACTCAGGCTCCAGACTCCTCCTCAGCTCCTGGGACCTCTGGTGCTTACCATTGTAGCCATCCTGGTCCAGGTCCCCCAGGGGCGTCAAGGAGCTGCCAAATCGGCCAAACTCATCATGGCCAGTGAGGGTGAGGGTGGGGGTGGGCTCCATGCCAGCCGGGTTCTGCAGGTAGATGTAGACCCTGCCCACTTCCTGAGGCCGCCCATCAGCTGTCCGTTCCATGAGCAGAGGCGCCCCCACCAGCAAGTCGTCCAGCCTGAGGGAAGGGGAAAAGCTAGGCACCCTGATACCCTGCCTTGCCACCTCCCCAGTCCCAGTGCCAGGACATCTTAGGCCTCCTGGATCCCAGGCTCTTGCCCACCGAAGTGAGAAGACTTGAGATCTTGTGGTCTTTTAGCTCTCAGCTCTCTCCTTGCTCCTGAGCAAGGAGATGACAGCACAGGAGGAGAACCCAGAGCAAAAGCCTGGAGAAAAACTCTCCTTGGATTTTTCTGTCCTACCCCCCGCTCTTCGGTCTTGGATCTGGGAAGGGCATCGTAGTATGCCCTCTTCCCACTACTCACCCATCCCCGTTGACGTCTGTGGCAGCCACTGCATAGCCGAAGTAGGACGCCATCTGGGGTGGGGGTGGACACAGAGGCAGCACTGGGTCAGAAGTAGGAGGTCACTCAACAGGATCAGCAGGGACTGTGGCTGGGGAGGTCAGAGACTCCAGGGAGCCTGGGCTCACTGGCTTACGCCTGGGACTTGGGTGGCACAGGGCCAGGCTGGGTTGTGTGTGGGGGGTGTCCTCACCTGTTCCCCTGAGAAGTTGTAGAGGGATCGGATGTCCGAGCCATTGAGGATGGTGACCTGGGGATGATGAGATATACCCATTGGTCCCGGACTCCCAGACCATCCCACGGGTAGAGAACAAACAGGTACAGGATATTCAGGGGGAAGGCATTTGCTGGAGACACAGACCGCTTGTTTGTTAATTCCCTCCTGACTTTGCTCTCACACCCCCATCTCTTTGCCAGGAAGCTCCACCACAAGGCACCCTCACTATTTTTCTCCATCACTTATCAACTACTGACAGAGGTTACGTTTGTCTGTCTGTTGTCCATCTCTACCCACTAGAATAGAAGACCAGCGGGGGCAGGAGTTTGGTTTTGTCCTTTGCTTTCTCCCCAGAGCCTGAAGTCGTGCTCGGTGAGCAGCAGACAGTAATTATTAGTTGAACGACTGAATGCACCCTGAGACCTCAGGCATCCCTCATCCTTCAGGCCTCCCAAACCACAAACAGCTCATGTCTCCCTTTGGTCTCCCCTCAGTGACTGGCCCCACCAGTCCCCTGGTCGCTTGGCTCCTTGCCCCCTTCCCCACTCTCGCTGCTCCTACTCTGGGGTGAGTCCTCTCCCAGACTGCTGGACGGCCCCCCGGCTCTCTTCCTGCCTCCATCACCCTGCCCCGACTGCCGCAGTCAGACTGATGGTCCCAGAGTGGATCCAGGAGGGGCACTTCTGGCTTGGAAACCCAGAGTGATTCCCTGCAGCCGCTGCCCAAATTCTCAACTTCTCGACTGGTCCTCTGATGGATGCCCTGGGGAATCTGGCCCCAACTAATCTGTTTTTCCTCAACCTTTCCTTATTCCCTTCATGCTCAGTCAGCCCACAAGTCTGCTACAATGGCCTGACTTTTTTCCTTTTCTGCCATGCTCCTGTCTAGGATGCCCTCTTGCCACATCTCCACAGATCCTTCATAGAACCTGCTCTGATCCTTTGCCACTACGTGGATGGAACTAGAGGGTGTTATGTGAAGGGAAATTAGTCAGAGAAAGACAAATATCATACGACTTCACTTATATGGGGGACAAAACAGATGAACACAAAGGAAGGAAAGCAAAAATAATATAAAGACAGGGAGGGGGACAAAAGAGACTCTTAAATATGGAGAACCAACAGAGAGTTCCTGGAGGGTTTGTGGGAGGGGGGATGGGCTAAATGGGCAAGGGGCATTAAGGAATCCACTCCTGAAATCATTGTTGCACTAGATGCTAACTAATTTGTATGTACCTTAAAAAGGAAAAGCAAAGAAAAAAAAGAAGAACCTTCTCCGATCCATTCCTGCCCTAGAAAAGTAGGCTATTCCTTCCTCTTAACTGCTATATCCTCTTAACTGCTTTTCTGAAACTTCTCATCGTGCAGAAAGAACGCTGACTTTGGACCAAGACGGATCTAGTTTCAAATCTCTCTCCAGCCCCTTACTAACTGGGTGATCTTAAACCACTTACTTGGTCTCAGAGCCTCAGCTTTCTCACATGGAAAATGTGTATGGTATTATCTACCCCCAGAAGCTTGTTGTGAAGAATACACATCATGAGAGGACAGAGCCTGACGCAGCGGCGAGATCGTGTATAGTAGATACACCTTGGATTATAATTGTATGTGTGTCTTATCTTACATACTTGATTAGAAGCACCTTACGAGATGGGGTATGGTGTCTTTTTCATCTTCTTATCTTTGACCTGGCCTTCATAAATGTTGTTAATTGAATGAACTCCTATGGCCGTCTTATCTGTGTCCTTTCTAAAGCGCTTGTCACGATCTAATAATAACAGCTACCAATTGTACACTGCCTCGTAGTTCACTAAGAACTTTCACAGGCGTTATCTCATTTCATCCTTACAAGAGCCTCGTGAGGTCAGAACTATTATTATCCCATTCTACAGAGAAGAATGAGGCTCAGAGAGGCTAAGTAGGTCTGGGGATTTTGTGGAATGCAGCGGGGGGTATATGAATAAATAACAGAATGACTCATTCAGAGTAAACGCCAGTACTTGAACCCAGGTCTGCCGCCAGAGCCCGTGTTCTGATCCGCTTTTTGAACCCTCACAAACTGCCATGCATGGTTCTTTGAGATTAACCAGGGGAGGGGAAGGGGAGAGAGGGAGGGAAGGTCAAGTTGGGTCTTACATAACCATAAGTGAGGTTCCCTTTGGGCACGCCAGCGACAAAGTCTGCAAAGGAAGAGAAAGTTGTGGGCTAAGGGAGGGGAAAGGGAAATCTGACCAGCATGGTGTCTGGGTTCCTGTGGCCCTAGGTCCTGGGTCTCCATTCGTCCCCTCCCTTGGCCCCCGTCTGGAGACACACTCACCTTCTGTGTCATCACCACTGAATTCACCCACAGCCACAGAGTATCCTGGGGGACAGGATGGGTGGATATTAGTATTCCTGGGGGGACCCCTCTGCTGTCGCCCATCCTTCAGTTCCTTCCCCAACCCTACTGGGCCTTCCTACACAGCCTGCACACAAGTGGGGCAGGGGGACAAAGGATGCCCGAATGGAAGAAGAGAGGTGGGGGGGGGTGCAGGGGTTGGGACAAGACCACCGGAGGTTCTTCCCCCCTATTTCCTCCCTGGGGCTCGCTCACCCAGGTAGCTGTCATCGTAGATGGAACTGGCCTGGCGGGTCTGCAGCTGCCCCTGAACCAAGTTGATCAGGTACTCGGGGTAATAGGATTCGGCAATCTGTTCTTGGGTGGCCGACAGGATCTGGCCTGGGGAAGGGGGTGAGGAGCTGGACGGACGGAGGAGGAGGGTGGCAGGGAGGGGGGCGCCGGGAACTGACTGGGTGGGATTGCAGAAGTCTGGTTCCAGGAAGGGAAGCTTGTGGAGGGTGGTGGAAAAGGGTACAAAAGTTTCAAGGAAGGGAGAGGAAAATCTGGACAGGGAGGGAAGAGGGAAGGATGGTGACCTCAGACTGGAAGAAGGATGAGAGGCTGTGTGCCAGGGGACTAAGGGACAGCAGAGGAAGGACTTACCTTGCCAGAAGTAGCTCCCTGGTCCACCCAGGACCACGCGCCCAGTCTGTGGAGGGAAGGAGAGGAGTCCACATCTGGTCCTGACCCCCCTGGGACATCACCCACAGCTGCATCTCTCCCAGCCCACACTCTTACCTTGGTGAACTCAGCACTGAAGCCCCCTTGGCAGTAACCCTGTCCTGCGGCCCAGCTGAAATCTGTGAGGGGAGAAGGTGGTGGGAAGGAGCCCGGCACAGACGGGTCACACAGGAAAGGAGAGAGAGCTGAACCAGAGAAAGGATCTCCCTGGACCAGACAGTGATCAGAAAGGCTAAGCGGGGTGGGGAATCACAGGGAGGAGGCAGACACAGGGCACATGCCCCCTCTTGCCCTACCTGAGCGGCAAGGTGCATACTCCAGAATTCGGGTGAAATTGTCCGTGGAGAGGTAGCAGGTACCCACGGGATCATTCAGCGGCTCCTTCTCTGTGCGCCAGCTATATAGAGGAGCACAGGCCTGGCGGGGCCCAGGAGGAGGGGGCTTCAGGTGAGTCCAACAGGGCTTCCCCCACTCCCTCAGGCCTCTGCTCCATTCCCCTGGTCACACCACACCACACCACTAAGAGCCACTGTCAGCCTGCTGGGCCCTCACCAAAATGGAGGAGCCGTGGGCTCGAACCGTCGCTCCAAACCACTGCAAGGACTTATACTCCACAGGCTCCTCTCCCTCTGGGCTGGGCAGTAATGACTCCAGGAGTCGAGAGCCTTGGAGAAGTGAGAAAAGGGAGTCATGCCGGGCTGTGGATGGCTGAGCCCTAGAGCGGCCCCCACTCTCAGTCTGGGGGTGCCCGGGCACTTGCAAGCCCTGAGCTCCATGACTCACTGGGAGGAGTGGGGAGGGGGTTTCAGAGTCTGCTTTGTGTAGCCTGACTCACCCTTTCCCTGACACGTGTGCATCCATGGGTGCACACACAGAACCTAGCGTTTCTAGAGTTGCCGTCCCCTGGTGCCCCTGCCTCCTCACCCAGCTGGGACAGGGACGCTTGAAGTGATGTGGGGCCACGGGGGTGGTAAGTAAGAATGGCTGTTTCCCGAGAGGGCAGTCCTCTGGCTATGCTTCTCTGTACCTGAGTCGGTGTCTCTAACAGCACCTTGTCCCATCCCTTCTTTCTCACAATTCTGGCTCTTTCTCACAATTCTGGATCTCTGTTCCCTTATGTCTCTCTCCCAGCATCTGTCTATCTCTCCAAGCCCTGTCTCTGCTCTCTATAGTACGTTTTTTTTCTTTCCTTTGATTCTCATCTGTCTTTCAGATTTAAAAACAAAAGTGGCGGGGCGGGCAGGGAGCCTGGGTGGCTCAGTCCGTTGAATGGTGG
Source organism: Panthera pardus (assembly GCF_024362965.1). Classification (NCBI taxonomy): domain Eukaryota; kingdom Metazoa; phylum Chordata; class Mammalia; order Carnivora; family Felidae; genus Panthera; species Panthera pardus. Next base: position 61,080,739 of record NW_026526991.1, on the reverse strand, counting down.
AGTGCATCTGACTCTTGATAACAGTTTGGGTCGCGATCACACAGTTCATGGGATCGAGTCCTGCATTGGGCTCTGGGCTGTCAGCAGAGAATGCTTGCGATCCTCTCTCTCCCTCTCTCTGCCCCTACCCTGCTCTCTGTCTCTTTCTCTCTCTCGCAAAATAAATAAATAACTAAACTTAAAAAAAAAAAAAAAATGAATGTGTTTCATGATCTTATTCCTGTCCCTGCCATCATCTCCGTGTTTTTATCTCTCTTTTCGTCCCTTTACCCCAGTCTTTATCTCTGGAGCCAGACTGTTCAAGTTCATGGCCTTGCTCCACTATTTACTAGCTGACTTTGGACAAGGGACTTAACCTCCATTTTGTCATCTATAAAATGGGGCTAATACCTCACATGATACTGAAAGGATTAAGTGAATTAAGTGAGTTAAGATATGCCGGGCGCTCAGGACTGTACCTGGCACAGAGCAAGTGCTCTTGAAGCGTTCGTTAGCTGTTATTGTTTATCTTTCCATCTGTATCCCTCCCAGCCATCTCTGCATCTACTCTGGGCCTTGAGGTCCCCGAGGGCAGTGGTTTCATCATGTTTCAGTCCCTTGCAGCACCAGCACGGTGCCTGGCGTGCACTGTCACTTAGTCAGTGCTTAGTTAAACGGACTGAAAAGTCTGTGTGACTCTCCCTGTCTTTGTGTTACTGCCCTGGCCTCCCAGAGTTGTGGGTGATTCAGGGGAAATGAGAGCCACATGTTTCTGAATCATGCCCGCCCTCCTTGGGCTGGGCTGGACTGGGAACATGGTGTGAGTGCCACGGGAGTCGCTGCACGGCTTCTACACTGAGCTGGAGCACCAGAGCCTGGAGGGAACGTGGCCGTGGAACTGGACAGGCTCCACCCCTCCCTCAAGGCACCCTTCGGCCCGCCTCCAAGCCGCAGTACCACCCCCAGTCCCTTCCTGAGCTTCCCCGCCTACCAAGGAGGTTTACCTTTACTGTCAAATTCAACGGGGGTGCAGTGTACCGGGCTGGTGCCCCAGGGACAGAGGTAGACGGCACCACCCTGCAGCACTCCCGGCTGGCTGGTGTTGGCCTTGGGAGCTCCCACCAGCACGCTGACCCTGTGGAGGCGAAAGGAGAGGCGGTTCAGAGTGACTCCTTCTCCAGTCCCCCCAGGCCTCTGGGCCAGGGGCTGGCCGGGGGTGGGGTAGATGCCCCCTGGGTTGTATTTATATCTCAGAAGATGCCACAGATGCCAGAGGCACAAGCTGGAGTCAGGCGGTCCCCATGTGGCGCTGTCACTAACACAACAACCACCCCCCTCCACCACCTTCCCTTGTTATTAAAGAGAGGAGGAAGCGGAGTCAGTTCTGAGAAAGGAATAGGGGCGCCAGAGGCCCCGAACCCCATCTTCTCCATCTCCACTCTGGAGCTGCCGGCATTGGATATGCAGCCCCTGGAGCTCCAGGGTCCTCTCATCCTCTCACCTAGCCTCTACCCTCTTGTCCCAAGCCAAAGTCCTTCTCTGGGCCAAGACCCAGGCATCGGGCTGCCCAGCCCTGGGGTGTGTAGGAGGAAAATGTGAGTCTTGGGAATCAGTCAGTAGAAGTGGAGAGTGGAGCTTGGAGGATGGTGAGGACAGATTCCCCTGGGCTCTGGGGTAGAGCTCCCCATCTTGGCTGGGTTTCTGTTCAGCCCCTGAACCCCTTTCCTGCACACCATCCCTAGGAATCTGAATTCAAATCTTGCTCTCCTGGGGTGTTAGCTCTGAACACGGTGCTTCGAGATGATGAGGAGAAAGTTGCCTTTGCTGGGGGTCCTATGTAATGGGGTGGTCAGAGTTAAGGTCCTGGGCAATCTTCTCACCTTCGACTCTGCCTCTATCATTGTCTTTGAGGTCCCTTGTCTCCAAGGTCTCCATGCAGCCATCAGCCCTCTTGATTTTTCTCCTCCAAGGTCTCCCACAAGGACTGCATCTAGCAGCTGGGGGCAACTGGACCTGGCCCCTGGGCCGGTGTCCCTGCCAGTCTGGCCTCAACTCTCCTCCCATACCTGCCTCAGACACTGCTTCTCAATCTCTCTGTCCTTCTGCCCTTATGATTACTTGCTTTCCTCGTTTTGGTTTTTTAATCCTCTCTCTTGATCTCAAATCTTGTGTTCTTCATCTCTACTGGTTTCTGGCCCCCTTCAGCTTTCAACATTCCCGGTGTCATCCCTTCCCTGATATTTGGGTATGTTCCCTAGCTTTTCTTACCAGGAAAGAGCCCGAGTGGGTTAGTATGGTAGAGGTCCCAAAAGCTAGGGGTGTCTTCCAAGAGGACCAGGAAGGGTAGGGGTGAGTGGGGTGGGGTTCAAGAGGAATAATGGATGGAAGCAACGAGGGGGCAGGACCATGGTACTGAAGGGGGAAATGAGGAGTGGGCAGGGAGGAAGGGAGGATGAGAACAGAGGAGGGAGAAGGCAGGGTCCAGAGGAACAGGAGGGGGGCCAGAGAGGAGAGTTCCTGGAGTGAAGGGGGGTGGGGTGCGAGCCCTGGTTACCCTAGGGACAGGAAATGTTTACTGCCTGTGGCTTCCTGTCTGTTTCCAACCTCTCACTTCTCCGTTTGTCTCCCACCCGCAGGGCCCCACCCCTCTCACTCAGGCATTACATCCAGTTGAGGGGGGTGGGAGCTGGCGAGTTGGAAGGCAGGGACCCAGTCAGCTGCCAGACCCACAGCTTGGTGGCAGGCAGAGAGTGAGTGCATTGTCCCGGGGCTGGGTGAGGAGAGAGGGGTGCAAGCCTCTCTTAGTAGGGGCAGCCCCAGAGAATAGCTATGATACAGGAGGCAGTGAAAAGAGCACTGGACCATGAGTCAGGAGTTCTGGGTCAGGCACCAGCTCAGTGTGGACTTGGGCAATATCCTTTCCCTTCTCTCTTTGGGTGAAGAGGTTGAACAGGTTGTCTTGAAGTCTCTTGGAGCTCCAACACTCCCTTTCCAGGACAGCACAGGGCTGCAGCCAAAGGACCCTGCTCCCACTCCCAGTTTTCCCACACCCCTTGCTCTTGGGAAGCAGCTGAGCCTGAGTGCTCCTGGGCTGGCTTGTGGAAGAAGCTTGGAGCCTGGCAGGGTTAGAAGGCGAGAAAGACCTTACAAAGCCTGGGAAGCCCACAGGCTCGTGAGCCAGGGGTGTGTACATTGTAGTTGTGTGAGGGTTCAGGAGATGTGGTGTGCATGCAAGGGACACAGACTCAGATGCCCGTCCCCACCCCATGACTTATACCTGCGGGTGCAGTGGCCCTTCCATCCCAATAAACAGTGCCCTCTCCCACGTGCCAAGCAAAGTGCCTGGTGTCAGGGTAGGCACGTCACCGAGCTTATCGCTGTTCTCCCTCTCCTAGTCCTTGCTTCCTAAATCTGGCAACAGTTGGGCCCTCTTAGGGGTCCACGAAGGTAACAGTGGAGCGTCCTTGCGCTATTTTCAATATTTCAGAAAGCCTAACGGAAATCATGCATTTACCTGATAAGGTGGCTGGGCTAGTTAAAACCTCAAGGGTATCTGCTTTGGGCTATAATTATATCAACTGATGTGGGGAAGCTGGTTATATCTCAAATTGGTTGAAAGCTCTGATTGGCGGCTACAGATATCTTCTTGTTCTAACTTCTAGTTGATAAAAAAAAAAAAAAAGACAACAGGGAAAAGGAATTAATTATTCCTTATTAAATGCAGTTTGGCAGATAAACTCTTCCAAAATGCCGAGTTCAAGGGAAGAAATCATTGCCATCATTTCTTTTGAAACCTCAGATCCCTGAAATTCTAGAGTTGGTTCTCGGAGACACGGATCACCACAGCTGCAAGGCACCAGAGAGAGCATCCACTGGGTTGAAGACTTCCTTGCAGATGCCTTCCTTGCAGACTTCCTGCCACATGACATTTGAGGAGGCCAGTTTGGTCCTGACAGTCCTCCCCATCTTCTTTTAGAGCAACCTCTTTTTCCTGTTTTATACAGAATGCCCTGGAAAGATATTGTTTGATTTTAAACAAAAATACAGAAAAAACTTGTTGTGGTTTGTTTGTTTGTTTGTTTGTTTTTTGAGAGAGAGAGAGAGAGAGAGAGCGCGAGCACACTCAAACAGGGGTGGGGAAGAGGGTGAGGGAGAGAATCTTAAGCAGTTTCCATACCCAGCACGGAGCCCGATGTGGAGCTCAATCTCACCAACTGTGAGATCATGACCTGGGCCAAAATCAAGAGTCGGACGCTTAACCGACTGAGCCACCCAAGTGCCCCCAAGAAAAAACTTTAATTACAAGATTGCTGACCTAGTCCCATGTTCTCATTTTACCAAGGAAGTTAGGGAACATGGCCAAGGTCACTCGGAATCCTTCCTGACATAAGAACCAGAAGCCACGAATCCTCATTCCTAGGCCAAGGTTCTGGTCTACCCTGTTGCCAATTTACCCCCTTCTCTCCCCTCTACTATCTCCCCAGCCAGGCTTCTGATTAACCAGGTTCCTGTTCAATACATGGTTACTGTTTGACTCTGTTGGCCTGGCAAGATTGGGGGCGGGGAGTGTCAAGTGGATCAGGGCCCAGCTCCTGTAGGTCCTATAGCAGCCCTGGCCAGGCCCCAGGAGGACATCTACATCCCCCAGTGTGTTCTCAAGAGATATGTCCGGCTGCTTGGTGAGGAAGAGTTGTGGCAGTACCAGAAGAGAAAGAGAGCTGGGTTAAGGCTGAGCATCTTTCCAGCTGGTGACCTGGGCCAAGTCACTTCTTTCTAAGCTTTGGATTTGCTCCCTATAAAATGATGGATTGCCCTTGAATGGTCCCTAAGCCAATTTCTATAATTCCTGAAGCATCGGCTTTATATGTGCATATAAAATGGGGTAATAGCGTTTCCTCTAAGGCAAAGATTTTTGTAACCATCCGATGGAAAAATTGATATGACAGTGTGAAGGAATGTGAGGGACCATTATTACGACCACTACTATAAACAAATACTAGAAGCGAGTAAGAGATTGGGGGCGGGCGGGGGGGGGGGGGAGTTAGACAAAGAACTAGGTGATATCCAAGGAGGAGAAAACCAGAAAACAGAAAGCGACCCTGTAAAAATCATGCCTCCTGTGTACTGATCACCTTCTATGGACCAGGTGCCTTTTGTATATATTGTCTCATTTAGTTCTCAGAACAGGCTCATAAATTAGGTGTCTGATTCTCGTGAAAACACTACGAAACAAACACAGAGCTTAAGTAACTCGCCCTAGGCCACACAAAGAACAAGTGGTGGGGCCAGGACACACGCCCAGCTCTGCCTGACTTAAAGCTTGGCCCTTTCCTGCCACATAAACCTCTCTTGTGCTCACCCTGCCCTTTGATGCTGTTTCAGGGTTCCTGTGAGAGGGGTTGTAGGGGGAACAAGAACACTGAGGCCCTCCGTCTCCAGGATGATGGCCCCAGGTGGGGGCTGTGTTTGTCACCACTGGGCAGGAAGGGGTTGCAGGCCCAGCTGTGGAGGGAGGTCGGTCACTGGGGAGGTGGATTGTTCAGAGCCCTATTCTAAGGGTGTATTGTAAGAGAAAATGAGAGGGGAGGAGTGCAAGCTGGACACCTGGGTTCTCTTGGGAGGAGAGATGAGCAGGAGGGGGTGGAGGAGGATGAGAAAGCGGGGTCCCGGTTTGGAAGACTGCTTTTAGGGCCTGTAGGATCAGGCCAGGGGCCAGACAGACACCTAGGGAATGGGAGTGTGGGAAAGTCCAGATGTTTTAAAGGAGTGTTGGGAAAAGGGAGATGACACTTTAGCTAGGTGGGGGTGGGGTACGAGCGAGGTTAAGAGCCAGACAACTGGATTTACCCTGATATGGGGGAGGATCCCATCCCCTCCCTGCCGGGTCTTCTCTATTCCATTAGGGTTGTGGTAAGCAGTTTGAGGGGGCCTGGGGGAGGCCAGGCCTGGCAGAGACTCCAGGCCAGGGTGATGCAATGGGGTTTGGGCAGGAGGCCAGGGGGGGTGGGGTGGGGGTTGGGTGGGGACCTTGAATAGCGCAGAACCAACAGCTGGGGCCTAATCATCTTTCTTTTTTCCCATCCCCACGTTCGTTCTCCAGACAAAGAAGAAATTTGTGTGCCCCCCCCCCCCCATTGAATTAGCTAGATTAACCCCTTTCCTCCAAAAATTAAAGAAAACACATAGAGATCAGTTAACTGTATCCTATATAAAAACAGCTCACCTCTGACAGAACTTCTATCAAACCCTGAGACATTGGGGTTGGGGTGGTGGTGGCGGGGACCAGTGGAAAGCTCAGAGCCCAGAGACGGAGAAGAAGGAGGATTTCCCAGTTAGTGTGGAGGATCAGGAATCTGGCACCTGGGAGTCCCTGGCCGGGCCCAGGGGCAGCTAGCTACCTTCTCCTCCTCCTTCCCAACCCCCCACATTTAAACAAACACTCCTGTTCCCATGTTGCCTCAGCTCTAACTCCGGTTTCCCTAAGTCTATGGGCTCCCCACTTTCCAGGCGGTCAGGTCCGGTCTGCTTGTCACCCTGCTGAGCTGGGAATGAGGACCCTCCTTTGAGACTTCTCCAGTCCTTGATGTCCTATGTTATGACGCTCTGGGGCCCAGCGAGCCCGCGTCTCCCCAGCTTCCGACCCCAGCCCTGGAGTCCGGTCTCAGTCCAGCTCCAGACTACAGGCTACAGGAAATCGGCATTTCTCTTCCTCCCAAGAGCTAGAGGAAGAGGGAAACCGCCCACCCCCCTTCACGCGCGCACACACACCCCTCCCGACACATCCGAGCACCCGCCCTTGGCCGAGCCCGCCACAGCGCCGGCGCCCCCAGTGCCCGGGTCCCGGGACTCTCCTCAAGTTCCCGGGTCCCCTCGTCTGAACGGAGATTGGGGGTGGTGGGCGGAGTAGGAGCCCGAGGAGAAAGGGGAGGGAGCCGCCATCCCCCTCCCGGGTCTTTCCTAGTCTGAGCGGAGGGGGAGGGGAGGATGGGGCTGGTCCCCATTTAACCTCCGGACCCCCTCAGTCTCAGACTCCCCTCTTACTACACACAGCTCATTCTACCACGACCCGTCCTCCCTCCGCACAATGGCCCTCAGGAGTCCTGAGGTCCCGCAGGGCTCCAAAAAGCCCTTCCCGGCCTCCGCGCCCCCTCTCCGCCCTCATCCGCCCCGGGTCCCCGCAGCTCACAGATCTCAGCCAGAGACCCGCTGCTCTCCATTCGTGCGTCCTCCTTTTCCTTGGCCCCGAGACCCTTGCCCAGACCTCTCCAGCTTCCAGTTTCGTGTCTTCTCCCCACCCCACACATGTCTCCCCACTGATCTCAAACTCCAGGCGCCCAGCTCCACGCCGGCCACTGTCCCCTCCCTACTCCCGCGCGGGCCCCCAACTCTGGCGCGGGCCCCCAACTCCAGCCCTAGTCCTTCCAAACTCCGCCTCTCAGACTCAAGCCTTGGTCCCCTCCAGACTCCAGCCGCGCCCCCAGTCTCCAGCCCCCCACCCTCCCAGCCCCCATCCCGCCACTAACCCTCCTCACTCACCCGTCCGTCCCCGGCCGGTAAAACTCCACCGAGAAGCCGAAGAAGGAGCCCGGGGGCCCAGAGAGCACAGCTGGGCCCTCCGCGTCTAAATTGAAGCCCCCGACCCTGGGTGGCGGCGGCAGCAGCAGCAGCAGCAGCAGCGGCGGCAGCAGCAGCAGCAGCGGGGGTCGGCGCCGGGGGCCCCAGCGCAGTTGCACGGCGTGGAGAGGGAACCCTGGTGCCCGTCTCCCCATAGCGCCCGCTCTTCCCTGTCCTGGGGCCACCGACCCGGAGCCGCTTCCTAAACCTCCCAGAGGCGAATGACTCAACGCGGGGAGGAGTTTGCCAAACTCCCGGCTGAGCCCTCCCCCCGCCGGCCGGGGGGGCGAGAGGGGGGGCATTCCTGGGTCCTTGGAACGCTGAGCCCGCGCCCCCCACCCCGAAGGGGCGTGGGGGGGGCCGCACCTCTCCACTCCCCTTTCCTTAGCCCCAGCTGGAGGCCGGTTGTCTGGACTGGGTCAGACTGGGCGGGTTTGGGTTTCCCCCCTCCTTCTCTCTGCTTTCCCCTCCTTCCTCCCCCCTCCTTTCCAGATGTACAACGTAAACGCTCGGAAAAGGAGTCGGAAAAAGGGAGCGGAGAATTTCCTAATGAGGAAAGGAATCACCTCTAAAGGGAGGAGGGAGCCTGTATATGTGTGTGGGGGGGTCTCCCTCATTCCTTCAGGGAGGAGACTTTGGGGTCTAAAGAGACAGGAGACACCTCTGGCATCTAGCCAACTGGGATTCCCCTTGCCTTCCCGGGCCACTGGGTGCCTGGGTTCCTGCCAGCTGGATTTGAGACTCAGGAGTTGAGGTTCAGAGTGCTCCCTGGCAGCCTGATCTGATGGGGGACCTACCGGGGCTCCTCGAGTACTGACGCCGCCTCACCCCCTCCTCCAAGCTGCTAGAATTGAAAACCCAGGAGTTGGGGATCACTCACCAGGAAGATTCTACTTCAGGACACCCCCTTCTTGGTTGTAGGGTATGGAAACCTCTTTTGAGACCCTCCTCAGAAACTGGCAGTTGACCAAGAGCCTGGGAGTGGTTGGGAGGGGGGTGCTTTGGGCCCCTCAGTGACTTCTTGATCAAACTGGCCTGAAGAATTGTAGAATGGGGTGGGGTGGTTGGTGGTGGTGGTAGCGTCTTGCAAACGCACCCAACCTTTAGGTTCTGGAAGCTGGAACCCAGAACCCATTATCCCCGGATCCCCTGTGAATATAGAGGAAGAGACTCTTTCTCAAGGGAAGGCAGTGACCCCCTGCCCACCCCTTCCCCCAGCCCTGGCTCTGTGTGATGAGATCACCTTTCAGGATTCTAGTCTTTATCTTAGTCTGGGGGAGGGGGACCAAGGGGCCTTGATTTTCTCCTAAACTTTCCTTCCCCGCCCCCTTCCTGCCTTTTTTCTCCAGGACTTCTCCCCTTCCAGAATAATAATCCCCCAAATCAAACCCTGCCTCTTCTCTTCCCCAGGCCCCTGACCCACTCTGGCCTGGGGGACTCAGAATGAAAGTACCCAGAGTCAATGCTTTTTCCTTCCACACAAGTCTCCTCATTTTGCTACTCTACTTCCTGTCCCAAATCACCCAGCTGTTTTTTTAAAAGCCCCTCTCCAGAGCCAGCTGCAGCCCAAGGGAGAGGCCAGCTGGTCCGATTGTGGGGTGATGCCGGCCCCATTCCACCCTCACATCTTCAGGTCCTGACCCTTTCTTAGGCGAGGAACCCAAGGAATCTCTGGGTCAGAATCTTAAGCCCACCACTGCTGCAAAGGTAACCTCTAGGTGAAAACTGCCCAAGCCAAGGGCTGAGAACCCCCTTTGGGAAGAGAGGAACTGCAGCCTGACTGCTGTATAATCCAGCAAAGCACAAATGTATGAACCCAGCTCTCTCGTGTTTTTTGTTTTTTTGTTTTTTTTTTCCCCAGCCCAGGCACCAACTCTTTAGATTTTTCCCAGGATTTGGGAGCTTGGGGTGGGGGCGGGGAGGGGAATAGGGAGGGAGGTGTGTGACTCAGCTCCTCCCAGGAGCCCTGGTGGGGGACAGGGGACATAGTGTCCTGCCCCAGTCCTCCTCCCCACTCCACACCCCCAGCCTTGGCCAACTCAAACAGGCCCCCTCCCTGTCCATTCCCGGCTCCTGTTTATACCGGGAGCCCCTTAGTCATTCTCTGGCTGGCTTTTCTACTCTCCCCAATATCCCTCCTCTCTTGGCTCTCTCTGCCCTTATAAGTCCTCTCCCAGTGGCCCCAACACCTCCTGCCTTTCCTCTCACCATGCCTGCCTTTGCCTGGCTCTGCTTTCCTCTGCTTCCGGGTCAGGCCTGGCTTAGGGTTCCCTCCTAGTTGGAACGGCTTCAGCACAGCCCTCCAGGTCTGGAAGCTGGCCTAAAAAGGTCAGTCAGGAGGGGGTCAACCTAGAGGTTATCAGCCCAACTCTCTCTTTCAGAAGAGGAAATGGGTGGCAACAGATGAAGTGACTTATCCAAGGTCACACGACTAGCAAGTTAGTGGTGAGTCTAGAACTTAAGTGTTTTGACTCAACCCAATGCCCTCTCTTCTTAGGCAGCTGACCTCTAAACGTTCTGTCTCCTCTCCGCTTTCTCTCTTTTGTGTATGTCTCATCTTGTCTCTGGCCCAGCCTGTGTATCTTCAAGTGTCTCTGTTTTCTCTCTCAGATCTGACCTCTCTGGTACCCTCTGTCCCATCATCGCTCCGTAGGAATGATTTGCTGTGATGACGGACACTTATTAATCACAGTCTGCTTGACGGAAGGGCAGAAGGGGTGAAGGGCAAGGGCAGGACACTCACCAGGCTCCTGCTGTCACCAGCCTGCCTGCCTGAAGGCTGGAGCCTCAGAACCAGAAGAGTAAATTTGCAGAGGTGGTCAGGGTAGTGGTGCAAGTTCTAAAGCCAGGAGCCATGCTTAGTTTCAGTGGGATGGGAGAGGGCTGGGGAGTATCGATAAAGGTTTATTTAGCATGTGCTCTGTGCCTGGTCCTGGGCTTGACCTTTAACTTGTCTTTATCCTACTTAATTCTTCCTAACTCTTCAGCATTGAATGTATTACGATCCTCATTTTATTGTCAAGAAACTGAGGCCCACGGAGTGAAGTGACTAAGCCAAGATCAACAGAAAGAAAGGGGCAGAAGTAGAATTCAAATTCAATCCCAACTGATTCCCAGGTCGTTGCTTTTCCCACTGTACTGTCAGTTTAGTGCTCTAAACTGGGCTGGTTTCTGTGGGGGAAGATTCTGGAGCAGGGATCTTTAAGCTAGGGTCACTGTCCCCAGGGTGTGGTAGGGGGAAGATGGGGTACACAACCCATGAATCCTCTGAAACTGGATGGAAGTATGCATGTGATTTCTCTGGGGCGAGACTCGGTTGTTTCTTTTAGATTCTCAAATGCCTGGAAATTCTGAGAACACTGAGGCCGGGTGTCCTGATTTCAAGGAATAGATTCAAGCCTTGTTGGGTCTGTACGAAGCCCATTTGGGTGGTTTGGGCTGAGTGAGGTCTTCGTGAAATAAAACTTCCTCACTGGTGTGTGGTATAGCACACACAAATGGGTTGTAGGTACCCCAAGACAGATATAGATCCCCTCAACCCTTGTAGCCTGGAGAGACCCGGGACTGCCAGAAACCCCAGGCTGGTGGCTCTCACTTACCCTGGTGGACTGTGCAAATATCATGTTCTCGGGGTCGCTTGATACAAACAAGAATTGTAAGAGTTTGCTGGACAAAAGGGGCCAGGCCAGAGGAGTTAGGTGGTTTATGACTCCTGGCTTTGGCCTGGGGGTCCCGCTCCTTCTGCCCTATGGTGGGGTGATGAGTTGGAGTCATTCTCAGAGAGGGATGGAAGGAGAGATACTTAGGAAGTTTATGGAGCTGCAGGGGGCTCTCTGGAAGGAGAGTGGAAGCCCAGTTATCTCAGGAGTCTGGGTCCAGAGCCTGCTAACACCGAGGCACTGCTCTGAGCTTGTGTATTTAAGAGAGAGCAGTTGGAAAGGACGGGAGCAGGCCATGTGAACCCTTGGGCTCTGTCACTGCCCTGACTCAGGTCTCAGTCTAGGGGAACTGATGGCTCCATCATCTGTGAGTCACCACCCACCACCCCCACTCCCTGTCTGGTGGGGAGACCTCCCCCATGTCCTAGACCTAAAATAAACCCAGACTACCCGCCCCTTTCCACCCCCACTTTGCTCAGAGCACGGGAGGGGTAGATGAGAGATGTTTGCTAGAGTGACAAGACCAGTCCTGGGAGATAAGATGCTTGAGTTCTCTTGGTGCTCCAGGGCTCTGAACCTAGGGCTTGAGACTGTGACCAGATATCAGTTTGGTAGGAACCAAACTGGGAAATTTCCCAAGCTGGGCTAGGTTAGGGAGAGACAGAGGGACAGGAATTAGGGGGAAGGGCATTGATGGGAGAAGAGCAGGGCTGAGGAGACACTGGGGTAAAAAATATAAGATCCGGTAGTACAAAACAAGCAGATCAATGGGAAGGAATTTCCCCCACCCCAGCTGGAGTCTTCTCTTCCAAACCCTCTTCGGTTTTCTATTCTTTTTTTTTTTTTTTCCTGGAACAGAATTCTACAGAAAATGTAACAACCCCAGATAGGAAGTTAAAAGGGAAATACGATTCTCTGGGGCGTCCTAAACGTTGACCTCATTTTATTTGCTCACCCACCCCACCCCCATTACTTTCCATCTTTTTTCTCCCCCTTGCTGCCCTGTACCTACCTCTGGACAGGAAAGGAGTGCCTGAAGCTTCTGTGCTTAAGGGCCTGGGGGCTGGAGGAGAGATCCATCCGGGGTGGGAGCTGTGGGCGGGAGCAGCAGTTTCCTGGGATGGCCTTCCCAGATGTAAGCACATCTGGAGCCCATCAGGGAGGGACCTGGAACACCAGGATTCCCAATACACATCCGATCGGGGCTGTGAGGGCTGAAGATGAGCCAGGCGGTCCCTCCCACCTCCATAAGTTTGCCTGCCATTTCCAGTCCTCTCCTGGGAAGGATTACCAATCCCAGACAGGAAATTAGGGCATTGGAAGGGGCTGGGAGCCGGGCAAGAGACTGCTGGGATTTGCACCCCAAACCCGGACATACTGTTTCATTAACTTCAGCTCTTTCTGGCTATATAGAGATGACAACATCCTTGGTCAGGCAGGCATCAGGGTGTGTGTGTGTGTGTGTGTGTGTGTGTGTGTGTGTGTACAGCACAAGTATGCCATGTTTCCTTAACAAAATAATAAAATTGCGGTGGCATGAGGTTGGGGTTGGTGGCCAGCATGTGCCCCCTGCTTGCTTCTCATGAAAAGACAGAAGTCCTCCTCCCCATGAGTCTCTGGACCTTTTGCACTCCTCACCTCTCCACCCCTAAACAAACACACACACTCCTTCCTTGGCTGCAAATTCCTCTCCGTCCATCGTCACCTTGTAATGAACACATTTGTTTTCCAGGGATCACGTACAGGGCTAAGAATAGGTCTATCCCTTGCCCTTCCCTTCAGAGAGATCTAACCTGTTGGGGTGCTGAATTTGGGGGTAAATGGGGCACGCAGTGACCCCTGCAAGGGGGTCCAGGTGTCGCCAGCAGCCAGCCCCGAAGGGTAAAACAGAAAGTCTCTGGGACTGAGACTCAGGAACTTACTGCTATGGAGCACTCCTGGGGAGGGGGGGGGAGGTACGGGCAGAGCCCTCTCCCTTTCTGCTACAGCTATAGCTTGATGGGGAACTTCCGCAAACCTTAAAAGATTCTTAGTCAACTTCTGGACTCCAAGGCTGTGGTTTACTGAGCTGAGATAATAATATAATAGAAGGTAGTGTTGTACACAGTTAACAAGTGCAAACATATATCAGGCTTCCTGCCTTACCTGCTGCAAGGGTTGAATGGGCTATGCCCTTTGAGCCTCTGTCCCTTCTCACCTCTGACCTCAACCTTTGATTGGACTTCAAAGCCCCAGGGGAGAAGCCAAGGGGAGGAGTTCCCTGACCTGTTGGCATAGATCCCTTTCGATAGCTATCCAGCAGCTCAGAGGCTGGGCACCCAACACCTCCTTGCCAAAGTCTCAGATCTAGCCTTGGCTAGGGGGTCCCAGCTGACAGAACTGTGGGGTTAGGAGGTTGGGGTTAGTTAGGGCTCATGTCCTCAGGTCTCTAAGATAGAGGTGTGTGTGTGTGTGTGTGTGTGTGTGTGTGTCTGTGTGTGTGTGTGTGTGTGTGATAGAGACTGATCTGGGAAGAAGGGAAATGGGGTTTGGTAGAGAGCTGAGTGACTGGGGGAGGAAAGATTGGAATGGAGCTCAAAGCTTTCACCTTGGGGAGATCAGCCCTTTCTTCAGACCACACCCTCACACCCAGCCAGCCACGGCTGGCTGACCACACCCCCACAGCTGGCTGGGAAGAGATCACAACCCTACCCCCCCCCAACAAGCCAATTGCTTACAGATGTGCCACAAAAGGGGGGGTGGTGGTGTTGGAAGGAGGTTGGGTGGATGGAGGTGCAGGGAGGGAAGGAGGGGAGATTCATGGAAGGGAGAGAGGGAGAAGTTGTGGTCAAGGAGAGGAAGACTGGAAGCGTTGGAAGGAAAGAGTTGGAGAGGGAGAGGGGAAAGGGGAGAAAGAAGGGTCTCCTTCCCCCTGCAATTTGCCCCACTTGCTGCAGGCAAATTAATCTCCTTAAACCAAAGCTCTGATGATGTTGCTTCCCAGCTCAAAACCTTCCACGGCTCCACTCTTTTAACCAGTAAAGATGTGTCTACTCTAAAGTGCTGAGAACCAGGCAAGGCACATAGGAAGTGTGGTTGACCCAAGTCCGCCTACATTTTGAGTGCTAACTATGTACAAAGTTGAGTGGGCCATGCTCGGGGGAATAATAAAGGAGAAGAAGGAGGAGGGAGAATCAGACTATGATGGAGAATGAAATAGGAGCAAAGGGGTAGACAGAGAGGGGCCACGGAAAGAGAACAGGCAGAGCGACTGGACAGCAGAGCCAGTGAAACAGAAGGGGTGGAGGCAGCGAGAAGAAGGGTCCTGGAAAGATGGTAGGAGGAAAGGGGAAAGGGCCAGGAAGGCAAGAAGTAGGGGGAAGAGGGAGGCTGTGGAGGGAGGGAGGAGGCATGGCAAGTGGGAGATGATAGAACTGGGGGACCATCCCTTCCTCCTGCTGGGGCAGGAACTCTGCTGGCCACCAAGAGGCACTTTGGAGTGGGCAGGAAGCCTGCAGGCTGCCTGGTCTGCTCCTCACCTGCTCCCCATTTAGGACCTAGCTTTGTCTGTTTCTTGCCATTTTGGGGTCCTTGAATTGACTGTTCTTTCTCTGGTTCCCTGTCCTCCTCACCGCCACCCCTTGGGTACCAATTTCTGAAGTCGGCTTCCTCTGAACTCATCACACCACAGGCCGGTCTCCTGCATTCCTCTTCTATGGGTTTCTTTCCATGAAGTGTGTGGGCAGGGGTGAAACAGACCCGGAGGTGCTTCCAGCTCTCGTCTGCTCTCCACTCAGTGTCTCTCCTCCTCTGATAAATCCGTCCCAGGCTGAGACATTTGTGTCAGAGGTCCCTCTGGCTCCTTTCCTGCTCCTGAATCCCTGGGGTGGTGTTTGGGGGTGGGAGGAGGGGTAAGGTCCGAGGTGGAAACTCTGACGCTGAATGCAGGCCCCCAGCCCCACTCAGACTGGCTGAGCTCATCTCTCCAAGCAACCGCAGCTGGACATTTTCCATGTGATCACCTCAGGGATGGGGGCTGGGTTCCAGAAACCCAGACAGAGCTGACTGAGTTTCACAACCAGCAGGCTGGGGGATGGATCACCCTCAGGTGCTCCACCTTACCTCTGCTGTGCTCTGTAGGGAAAGCCATGGAGAAGCAAGGCCAGAGGAGAAATAGGCCTGGAGAAGAGTCAACGCTGGGATAGATCTTGGGCCCAAGTTGGCCCAGGTTTCTGTGTCCCTGCGTGAATGTTCACTGTTTGTGCTGGCTGGGCTGGAAAAAGATCCTGTGTGATGTGAACGTTTACGTGAGGTGAGAATCTGTGTGTGTGTGTGTGTGTGTGTGGTCTGAACACCTGCACATGTGTCGGTATGCACATACATGGGTGGGGGGCATCTCTGTCCTGAGTGGTCAACAGGCCACAGTTGGGGTGTGATTTCTTGTCAGTGCAGGGGGAGGTGAGAGAGCTGCCTGAGGGATGAGAGCTGCCTGTTTTCCCCACCGCCCCACCCCTTCTCTAGCCAGTGGCCTTCTCTTACAACCACAGATAACCGGAAGGACAGAGAAAGCAAGCCATAAAACAGAAGGAGGAATGGGTCACTTTCTTCCTCAGTGGAAAAAATTGGGGCAAGGGGCTTCGGGAACTGGCTGACGTGGGGCTGATCGGCCAGCAGTGGATGCAGGGGTTGCTGCGAGAGTAGCCCCTGGCCTCCTGCCACAAAGGCTGCGGAGCTGGAAGCGGTAGACGGTGTCCAGTGTGGGTCTCCACACCCTTTTACCCCATCTCCCCCAGGCCCTGAGATGTTGGGACACTCTGGAAGAGGTGGGTGGGGGGTGTTCGGTGGGGAGGTAGAAAAGAGAGTGGGCAGGAAGCACTTGGCTGTTTGTCCCCTCTCTTTCCTGACTCCTTTGTGGCGGCAGACGGGCTTCCTTCCTCCCCAAGCCACCTTGGCTCCCAGCTCATTTCCGCTTTTATGCCCTTAGTGTAGCTCTCAGGCTGGCACAGTGGAGTTTTTCCAAGCTGAGTGTTCTGGGAACGGGGACCCCTAGAAGAGTGGGAATAGGGGCCGAGGAATGCAAATGAGATGCCAGTCTGGCCCTCTCATAACACGTTTCAAGGTCAGTAGCCCCACTTGAATGAACTGTGGGAGGGGATCATTGGCCAGAAGATGGGAAGCCCCTGCACCAAGCAGGGACCCAGGTATTTGGTTACCTGGGGCCTGCCCCTCCTGCAGCTTGGGATGTGGAGACAGCAGGGCTGAAGAGACACCCCCACCCCCCCTGCAGCCTAGCTTCCTTCTCTGCATCCCTACTTGGCTGTCCTTGCCTCGGTCTGCCCTGCCCCACCTCCCACCTCCATCCACTGCCCTACAAGTCAAGGAATGTAAGTTTCCTCTCTCACTCTCTCATTGATTAGTCATGGGCACCCCTATCCCCGCGGGAACTGTTACTCACCCCTGGGCCTCCCCTCACTGGCAGTGGTCTCCCCAGAACTGGCTGAATTCCTGTAGGAGGAGCTCACAGTATTGGACATGGAGGGGAGGTAGTGAGGGTTGTGGGTGGTGGGCAATGTCCTAGAGACAGCCAAAGCAGGAGACCCTCCATCTCCCCAACACATGCATGCGGGGAGGTCCTCCTCCTGGCTCTGGCCACTTTAATGGTCGCGGAGGTTTAGGCAGAAGGGGTAGAACTGGGGTAGGGTCTGTGTGCTGTGACTGTGTGGAGAAGGGCCCAAAGCAACTGGGCATCTAGTCCCTTCACCAGTGCTGGCTTCGGGGCCAGGACAGAGCCTGGGGCCCGCTCTTTGGATTTGGCTGAGTGCCCAGGCCTGGCCTCTGTCTCCCAGAATTAGACAGGGGCCTTCCCAATAAGGAGCCTCCCAACTCTGGGTCTATTCCCTTGCTGCCCCCACTCCCTCTCCCCTCTAATAGCTCCTCTGCCCTAAAATGGCCACATTTTTTCCCTCCTTTCCTCCTTCCCTCCCCCATATCCAGTTTTGGGCCCCAGGGGAGGGAAGGGGGCTTGGTAAGCATTAAGGACTGCCCAGGGGCCATATGGACTGGTTTAGAGGAGGGTAATGGGATCTCAGGAAAAGAGGGGAATCAGGCCATATGACCCAGGTATATATAGGGGTGGGAGTAGAGGCAGGGCTTCCTAGGGTTACTGTCTTTTCCTATAATAATAGCGTATGCTACTGTTATATATACTATATACGATTATACATATTATAATACACACTATGTACTATACTATGAGAGCTTTACACATATTAACTCATTTACTTGGCACTGACACTGTATGAGGGAGCTACTGTTAAACCTGTTAAGATGAGGGAACTAAGACACAGAGAGTTTAAGTAACTAGTCCAGGGTAAGTGGAAGAGCTGAGATTCAAACCCAAGCGATCTGGCTTCACTTTAGGAGAAACTGACCCACTGGCTTTGTGGAATACTTGAGCCTCACTGGCCGAGGCATAAGGAATTCCCAAGTGACTTATAGGGTGATGCTCACAGAAGCTGCCAGTTAAATGTGACCCATTAAGGACCCTTGGGTATTAGCATGGGTACAGACTAAACACTCCCAGAGAGTCATTGGTCCGTTAAAAAAAAACAAAAACAAAACCCAACAAGCGTATTGTTGAGTGACACGCAAGTGATATGCAGGTTAGGACAGAAGCCAAATAAATGTGACTGGAGGGCTGGGGTGGGGGTGGAGGGTTGTGGGGATGCTAGAAGGGGCCCCAAATAAGATCTAGGGCTAAGAGGGAAGAATGAAGAAGAAACCACAGGTGTGTGTGGAGGGACTTCCTTGAGCCCTTTTCCAGCCTTTGCTTTGTTCTAGGCATTAAAAAATAGCGACTTATTTTACCTACTGAGGTGGAGAAAGGAAGAGGAGAATGAGAATTCTTCTAGCTCTGACAGCAGGCAGGGACCCTCTGGGATGGATCCAGGTATTTGACCTGGAAGTTCCTGCTTGAGCAAGACCCTGCTCTTCTCTGGTTCTCAGTTTTTTCTTTTTCTTTCTTAAACCAAGGAATTGAACTAGATGGTCCCTGAAGTTCCATCTCCAACACATTCAGATGCCTATATAAGAACTCAGTGGGGGAGGGGCGCCTGGGTGGCTCAGTAGGTTAAGCGGCCGACTTCAGCTCAGGTCCTGATCTCACGGTCGGTCGGGTCCCTGAGTTCGAGCCCCGCGTCCGGCTCTGGGCTGTCAGTTCAGAGCCTGGAGCCTGCTTCGGATTCTGTGTCTCCTTCTCTCTCTGTCCCCTCTCTCTCTGCCCCTCCTCCACTCACACTCTGTCTCTCTATAAAAAAATGAATAAACGTTAAAAAAAAAAAAAAAAAAAAGAACTCAGTGGGGGAAAACCAGCATGGGGGTTGGAGTCCTTGTGTGTGTGTGTGTGTGTGTGTGTGTGTGTGGTGGAGGGGGGGGGCAGGACTAAACAAACACTTGGTAACTAGGATGAGCTCAGGGCTCTGAGGGAGAGACTCTGCAGGGGGTGATGGGAAGGAAACCAGGCCAGGCCAGGCCAGACCCCAGAAAAGTGAATGGAGGATGGACTCATTCATTCATTCTTTCATTCATTTAACCATGTACCTTCAGAAATTAAAACCTAGGAATCTGAGCTTCCCATCCAAGGAGACTCTAATGAGGCTAGGAGCTCTAGATGTCTAGGAGGGGCAAACTTTCAGGTTCCTCCCCAATTTTTGAGGTATTATGGGAAAAATTAGCTAAGTACCAGGTACAGATCTGAGCATTATGCGTATATGACCTCATTTAACCTCAAAACAATCTGATGAGGCAGCTGTTTCTATCTTTCAAATAATTTGTCTATTTAATCTTGCCAACAACCCTCTAAAGTTAACAAAGCCATCTGACTGATGAGGAATCTGAAAAAGCAGGAAAAGGCAAAATTAGATTTCTTTTTTTTTTTAAACATTATTTATTTTTAAATATTTATTTATTTAGAGAGAGAGTACAGACGAGCAGGGGAGGGGCAGAGAGCGAGTGAGAGGGAATTCCAAGCAGGTTCCACGCTGTCAGCACAGAGCCCCACGTGGGGCTTGATCCCACGAACTGTGAGATGAAATCAAGAGTCAGACACTCAACTGACTGAGCCACCCAGGTGCCCCCCAAATTAGATTGCTATTAGGACGTTTCTAAGTGTTTACCAGGTGGGAGGCCCTGGAAGGAGTTGTGGGGATTCTCACTTTCTGTGAAGATCTTTTCTGCTCTGGGTTTCAGGAGTGACTTAGCTGAAGGACAGAGGGGTGTAATTTGCAGCCCTTGACAGACAGGGAATGAATATGCACATTAAGGTGCCTGACAGTTACCGGTTATGGCACCTTGATACCTTTGCCTTTCGAGATAGAAGGTATCATCATAGAGTTGGGGAATTACTTTAAATTGGCCACAGGAGCCTGGGAGGCCAGAGGCTGAATTCTGAGTGAACTAGCTGCCCTTTGTTTCACCAACTAACTACTGGCTCAACAGCAGGATAGAAGGGAATTAGATATACAGAGGGACTTCCCTATTGTTTGGGTTGATAGGGGAATCTTGCCTCCTGTGGGCGATTGTAAAGTTAATAGATTGTTCCATCACCGGTCAGCAGGAGGTGGGGGTGGGTGGTGGAAGGGGGGGATGGTAGTGGAGGTGGAGGCTCCCCCAGATGACCTCTGACCCGTTCGAAGAGCCTGAGATTTCTGAGGGGGAGGAGGAGGAGGAAATTTACCAAAAGGACACTTTGAGGGGAGGAGGGTCCACGTGTTGGGCTCCAGCCTGGGGTGAAGTCAGAGACATAAATCACACCTCCCAACTGCCCGTTTCCGCTTTGAGCTCGGTTCCCAGCCAAAAGCCCGGCTATCCTGCCAGAGGAGTGAGTGTGGAGACAGGGGAGGGACCAAGGAGCTGGAAGCCAGTGGTTGGGAATGGGAATCAGCTGGGAATGAGCATCTGGTCTCATTAGAGTCATGAAATGGGCTCAGGGTGAGGGCTGGTAGGGCCGGGAGCCTGGAGATCTTCACAAAACTGCGCTCTGGTAGATCTCGCTCTCATTCTACTTGGGACACACCCACCGCCCCACCCAGTCTGTTGAATTCTCCTTTCCCACAAACCACACCAATGTGACATGCCTCAAGGCTCAGACCCCTACAGAGACACACCCCCACTCTTTTCCCATCTAGCTGTTGCTCACTTTTGCCAGAAAACCCCTGATCTTCCTCCGATGACCGCCCTGAGAAAGGAGGGCAGCCTGGGGGAGATAAGTGTATCCTGGATCTTCATTAAAGGTCTAGAACCATCCTCCTCTAGTGATCCAAAAGCCTGAGCTATGTCATTTTTTCCCCACAGGGGACGGGTCTGGCGGCTTTTCCCTCTCACTTTAGGAGAACGCTGGGGTTGGCTCTCTTGGTGTGCAATGCCTCCTCGCCAGGAGGTAGAGCGTAGAGCGGGAGGCCTGACACTCAGTGTGCCTGTTGGGTGAGGTAGATGTTTGAGGGCAGGAAGTTGAGAAAGCAACTGAGACAATGGCGTTTTTCCGCTGGCCCGGGTCCAGGTTGCCGGGTCCTGTCTGACCCTAGCAGCGCCTCCTACTTCTTCCTTTGGTCAGCTTCCCACTCAGGGCTCATTTGTGGGGAGAGATAGGAGAGGCAGTGTTCCAGTGGAGGTAAGGCCTCTTCCCCCTTTTCCAGGTGACTGTTCTGGATTGACCAGAGGTTTGGGGGGCTCAAGTAACCTGGTTCAGCCTGGGACCGTGCCATCCGTGCCTGGTGTTCTCTTCCATGTAAAGGAGTTTGCCGTGACCTCTCTATGGTATAGCTAGAAGTACATCTAAGGGGAGCAATTATGCTTCATTTTGGGCTACGTTTGCCCCATTCTTTTCTCTAAATTATCTGTTTGCATCCCCATTAGACTGGAAGCTTTACTGGAACAAGGACTGTGTGTCTGTCCATTGATTTGGCCCTCAGACTAGCATTAGGAAAATAATATATACATATATATATATATTTAATTTTTTATTGTTTATTTATTTATTATTTTTTTTCAACGTTTTTTATTTATTTTTGGGACAGAGAGAGACAGAGCATGAACGGGGGAGGGGCAGAGAGAGAGGGAGACACAGAATCGGAAACAGGCTCCAGGCTCCGAGCCATCAGCCCAGAGCCTGACGCGGGGCTCGAACTCACGGACCGCGAGATCGTGACCTGGCTGAAGTCGGACGCTTAACCGACTGCGCCACCCAGGCGCCCCTATTGTTTATTTATTTTTGAGAGAGTGAGAGAGAGTATGAGCATGAGAGAGGGAGACACCAAATCCGAAACAGGCTCCAGGCTCCAAGCTGTCAGCACAGAGTCCAATGCAAGGCTCAAACCCACGAACCGTGAGATCATGACCTGAGCTGAAGTCGGATGCTTAACTGACTGCGCCGCCCAGGCTCCCCAATATATATTTCTTGATATGCAAAGTGATAACATGATGATACAGGAGGAGGAGAGGGAGATCTTGGGAATGCTGGAATATATGTTTTCCTAGAAAAGGGGAGGGAGTTGGGCCACAGCTACCAGGGCCACTTAAATGGGGATAAATTGGTATTGAAGCCTCCTTCGACCCCTACCTGTTTGGATCAGAAAAAGCCTCTTCCCGATACAACCTCTAAGTCAGTCCCTTGAGGCTCAATGATTCAGTATTGTTTTACTAATGTGCTGAATTTATCTTTAGTTTTCTCCTGTGATTCCAACATCTGGAAGGCACTCATCAAGGCCTGCACAAACTTCCCCAACTCCTTCTAACTCTCAGTCACGCTCCTCTCTTCTGAATTCTTGTGCTCATAGTCTGGACTACACAGTCTAGAATTTAATTATACAGGGTATTTATAAAGTCCTTGTGAATACATTTAGAAAGTGAGTACATTTGGATGTATATATGATAGAAGAAACGGTAAATATTTTATGAAAGCATATTCCATATAATTTTTAATGCTAACGTTTGCTTTTTGTTAATATGCTTTTAATCTGTACAGAAAAGGCATATGTTATACTGGAAAGATAACCTGGGTTCGAATGCTGCCTCCCTCACAACAAGTTACTTGACATTCCTGAGTCTCAGTACCTTCATCTGTAAAGCAGAAGTCATACCTTCCTTGACTTGTTGGGAGAATTAAAGGAACATGGTGCATGTATCATCACCTGCTGCAGTGCGTGACTGCAAATATTAAAACCTCATCCAATCTGGTTGATGAATCTGAAATCTATTCAAAGTCTGATAAGCTCTTTGAATGAAACGGGATGTATTTAATTGGTCAGTTCTCAGCACAGACATTACTTCCTCCTTAATCCTCTCCCAGTTCCCTAGACTTCTAGTCATTGCACTGTATCTTCTTGTTTGTCTTGCCCACTGTGAGAAATAAGCCCACTGACCCAATCAAAGGAGGGACTCGGAGACTTGGAGCACAGTGAAGCCAGGCTTTCGTCAACGTTCCTGCAAAAGCAGGTGTCTGATGGACAGGCATGCTCGGCCAGTCACAGCAGGCAATTTATCTCCTAGTATGCAAGTCCCGCCCCTGGTTCCTCATTGGCTGAGTACTACAGAAGTTACAACCTTACCCGGGTGTCGCCTATGCCCATATAAGGCTTAGTAGTAAGGTAAAAAAATAGTCTGATGAGGGGACCCTGGGTGGCTCAGTCGGTTAAGCATCTGACTTCAGCTTTGGTCATGATCTCGTGGATTGTGAGTTCGAGCCCCGCGTCGGGCTCTGTGCTGACAGCTCAGGGCCTGGAGCCTGCTTCAGATTCTCTGTCTCTCCATCTCTCCATCTCTCCATCTCTCCATCTCTTGGCCCTTCCCCCTGCTCGTGCTCTTTGTCTCTATCTCTCAATAACAGATAAACGTTAAAAACAAACAAAAAAAGTAGTCTGATGGGAGCAAATGTACATTTCCTGAGGTGACAGAGTCTTTCAGTCCTTCCTCCCTCTGGTCTTTGACACATGCTCATTGCAAAGCCCACGAAAATAAGCCTCTGAAACAGAGAGGGTAAGAAGAACCAGGAAGTAAAGTGTTGAAGGGATTGGGACTCCATTATGGGGGGGGGGGGGGGTTCATATATATTTCCAACAGGTTGTAAACCTACTGTTAACTAGACAGCACAGCTTTTATTTGGTATTTCTGAAAATGAATCAATCCTGTCTTTTCTCACACCCACTAAACTCAGTTCTGTGAGGTAAGGGTCTTGTTTACTTCAGTTTTTCCGTTGTCTAGCACATTGCCCAGTTCAGTAAATATTATTTGAATAAATTAAACCTTTTTGCAAAAGCAATGGTGGGGTGCCTGGCTGGTTCAGTCAGTAGAGCATGTGACGCTTGATCTCAGGGGTATGAGTTCGAGTCCCATGTTGGGGGTAGAGTTTACTTAAACAACAACAACAACAACAATGGTAGGGGTGCCTGGGTGGCTCAGTCGGTTAAGTATCTGACTTCAGCCCAGGTCATGATCTTGCGGTTAATGAGTTCAAGCCCCACATCAGGCTCTGTGCTGGCAGCTCAGAGCCTGGAGCCTGCTTTGGATTCTGTGTCTCCCTCTCTCTCTGCCCCTCCCCTGCTTGCACTCTGTCTCTGTCTCAGGAAATGAATAAACATAAAAAGAAAATTTAAAAACCCAAAAAAGCAAAGGTAAACATAACAGTGATATTACAAAATTAATTTCTGAACTGTATGACAATTTTTTAATTAAAAAATTAAAAGAAAAATTTTATGTTTAGTTTTGAGAGTTAGAGAGACACAGAGCTTGAGCAGAGGAGGGGCCGAAAGAGAGACACAGAATCTGAGGCAGGCTCCAGGCTCTGAGCTGTTAGCACAGAGCCCCATGTAGGGCTTGAACTCACAAATTGTGAGATCATGACCTAAGCCGAAGTCAGACACTTAACCGGCTGAGCCACCCAGGTGCCATGACAAATAATTTTTTTAACAAGATAATCTTCTAGCAAGATAGCACTTCTTGCTATCGTGCTTTGGATATACATCCAATTCTTGAAATGTATCTGGAGATGTGATCTAACGGCTTGTTAAAATTGTTCACTTGAAGCTGTCCCCACAGAACCAGATTTGCAGGTATGGTAGAGACCATTGTCTCCCAACGTCCAGTTTCTTCTTCTTCTTCTTTTTTTTTTTAGTAATACGACCCTTCCACTCTGCTACCCACACTGAAGTTTAGCAGGATACATGGCTGTTGGCTAGATACTACTCTGCCCAGCCTTTCTTTCTTTCCTTTAAATTAAATTTCTTTGAAAGTTTATTTATTTATTTTGAGAGAGGGAGGGAAAGAGAGAGAATCCCAAGCAGGCTCCGCACTGTCACTGCAGAGGCGGACGTGAGGCTTGAATCCATGAACCATGAGACCATGACCTGAGCTGAAATCAACAGTCAGACACTTAACCAACTGAGCTGTCCAGACGCCACCCCCTCCCCCCAAGCCTATCTTATAGTAGGAGTGGCCACATAACCAAGTTCTGGTAAATGGAATGTGAATGAACCAATGCGTGCAACTTCTGGGTCATATTCTTAAAAAGGAAAGCTGATTGCCCTTGGCTTCCTCTTTCTTCCTTTTGCTTGCTGGGACATAGTGACAAACTAAGTAGCCACCTTCCACCAAGCCATACAAGACTTCTCCACTAGTCAAGGACTACCTACCCATCTCCTTCTGGTTTATTCCTTTATTTGAACCACTCTGTGGGTCTCTTTGTTACAGCAGCATGGCCTATGTTTTTTGAAAAAGATTAAGAGCACCATGAAATCATGAAATCTCAGCCTACTTTGAAGAATATTTTTAAGGAGTTCAAAAATCAAATTGAACCAGTTTCAATGAAAATAGAATCTGCTGAGGTCTAATTTTATTTTTCTCTTTTCTTTTCTCTTTTTTTTCTTTTCTTTCTTTCTTTCTTTCTTTCTTTCTTTCTTTCTTTCTTTCTTTCAGGGCAATGGCAAAGGGTCTAGTTTCTTTTAATGGCATTTTGTGAAAAAGTATGGAATTTGATCTATCGTGAGCATACTCAAATTTCTTGCAGGCGGGGGCACCTGGGTGCTCTGGGTGGTTAAGCGTCTGACTTCAGCTCAGGTCACGATCTCGTGGTTCATGAGTTAGAGCCCCGCGCCCGGCTCTGTGCTGACAGCTCAGAGCCTGGAGCCTGCTTCAGATTCTGTGTCTCCCTCTCTCTGCCCTCCCCCGACTCATACTCTGTCTCTCTGCCCATCTCTCAAAAAGAAATAAACATTAAAAAAATTTCTTGCAGGCGTTTAAACATCCAACCTCCTCTATTTAGCATAATATATTATTTACGATAACCTTGAAATCCTTGATGGATTATGGGGTAGCTAGCCTCCAAGATAGCTCAATGATCCTCATCTCATGGTATTCATGCCCTTTCTGTGTTCCCTTCCTACATGGCTTCCTACAATACAATACTGTGGAAGCGACATATGTGACTTTCAAGGCTGAGTCATAAACAGACACTGCAGCTTCTACCTTGGTGTGCCTCTTGGATCACTTGCTTTGAGGGAAGGCAGCTGCCATGTCATGGTGACACTCAAGCAGCTCTATGGCAGGACCCATGTGGTGAGGAACTAGGGCCCTCCACCAAGAGCCAGCACCGACTTGCCAGAATTTGAGTTCGTGCACATGAGTCACCTTGCAGTACAAGGTGACCAACCCTAGCTGAGCTTTCAGAAAACTGCAGCCCCCGTTGACATCTTAACTACAACCTCATGAGAGACCTTCGGCTCAGAACCACCTAGCTAAGCTGCTTCTGAGTTCTTGACCCACAGGAACTGTGTGAGAGAATAAATGTTTACTGTTGTTTTAAGTCGCTACATTTGGGGGCGATTCGTTATGCATCAATAGGTACCGAGTGCAGATTAGAAATTCCTTGAAAGTAGGACTCATGAGTTCTACCTATTTTACTTCAAGTTACTGCATCACCTCCCTTCCCACTTCCGCCTTGGAGATTAGAGCATATTGAAATATCTGGCAAGGGGCGCCTGGGTGGCGCAGTCGGTTAAGCGTCCGACTTCAGCCAGGTCACGATCTCGCGGTCCGTGAGTTCGAGCCCGGCGTCGGGCTCTGGGCTGATGGCTCGGAGCCTGGAGCCTGTTTCCGATTCTGTGTCTCCCTCTCTCTCTGCCCCTCCCCCGTTTATGCTCTGTCTCTCTCTGTCCCAAAAATAAATAAAAAACGTTGGAAAAAAAAAATTAAAAAAAAAAAAAAAGAAATATCTGGCAAAATATGGGAGGTGAAATGACATTCCCCTTGAAATTCAGTATGACACATCCGAATGAGGAAAACCAAGATGTCAATCGGTCCATTCTGACCGTTTTTTTATTTCTGAGGGTATTTACGAGTCCCCAGGGTGGAGGTGAGGATAAAGGAGTAGAACTCAGGTCTCAGGATGAGTATTGTTATTTGTCATTCCGGAATCCCCCAGAATTCTCCGTTCTCAGTTCGGGAGTGGAATATGTTCTTAGGCCTGGGTATATAGGGAAGCTTTGGTAAATGGGGAGTTTCCAGTATCCTATGGAAACTTCCAGTATCCAGAGGATACTGGAAACTCACCTGGACAAAGGAAGTGAGATAGTGCCTGGGGGTGGGGTGCGGGGGAAGGTGAAGTGTTGGCTCTCTTCACAGGATCACTTCAGGCACAAGTCCTTGCCCAGGGGCGAGGTGAACATTGCACAGGCAGCCAGAACCAATGGCCAGCCTACTGTGAATCTGCATCAGCAGGAAGGGGCTTGAGTGAGGAGGGGGAGCTCTGTAGGCAATGGAGCAGAGATCAGAGACAGACTTGCACTGGGCCCAGACTCAGTATGTAGCAGTACAGTTGTCCCTTCTTATCTGCAGGGGATATCTCCCTGGATACCTGAAACTTAGACGGTACTGAACCCTATACATACTTTGTTTTTTCCTATACACACATACCTATAACATTTAATTTATAAATTAGGCACAGTAAGAGATTAACAAGAGCAATAAGACAATCATAATGATATATTGTGACGAAAGTTATAAATGTGATTTCTTTTTCAAAATATCTCTGTGCTGTACTCCTCCTTCTTCTTACGATGATCATATGAGATAATGCCTCCGTGATGAGATACAGAGAGGCGAATGACATCGGTTACTACTGACCTTCTGACATCTTGTCTGAGGCTCCTCTGCTTCTGGGCCGCGGCTGACCGCAAGTAACTCAAACTGTAGAAAGTGAAACTGCAGACGGTGGGGGAGGAATCCTGCACAAAGGATATTACCTAGATGAGCATCACTTTATTTTTGACACAATAGTTTTAGATTCTTTGAGTTACATGGTTGACTAGGGCCTCCAGCCTTCTCAGTACACAGAAGACTAGGAGGTCTGTGGACTTCACATCCCTGTGGCGGTGGACGTCCAGTGTGGGAACAGAGGTAGCACGAGTAGGGACACTAGGAACTCAGAACTTTCACTTCCCCTCCCCGCCCCCCCAGTACATGGTTCCCTTAGTTTAGACACAGCTTATGCCTGGGGTCACACAGGGTTCTGTGGGTGCTATATGGGTCACCCTCAACAAGGGAAAGTCGGGGCGCCTGGGTGGCTCCGTCGGTTGAGCGTCCGACTTCAGCTCAGGTCACGATCTCACGGTTCGTGAGTTCGAGCCCCGCGTCGGGCTCTGGGCTGATGGCTCAGAGCCTGGAGCCTGCTTCCGATCCTGTGTCTCCCTCTCTCTCTGCCCCTCCCCCATTCATGCTCTGTCTCTCTCTGTCTCAAAAATAAATAAACATTAAAAAAAAATTTAAAAAACAAGGGAGAGTCAATCACTGCTCAAAACTGAATAGCAGATATTAGAGGAGGAAGATATTCTAGATACTGTCTAGTCCAATGTCCTCATTTTACAGATAAGGAAACCAAGGCCCAGAGAAATGAAGTAACTTGCCCAAGGTCATACAGCTAACGTGGGATAGAATCCAAGTATCTTTATCCCAAGTTAGTTCTTTCCACCAAGCCACGTTTGCCTTCCACTCTACTAATTCCCGTGTATCCCACTCCCATTTATCCTAACACTCAACCTCAAGTTCTGGGTTATATTCAGAAGGTCCATTTCTAGACTTTTCTTTTCCAATGGAAGGGCAAAGATGAAGAGCTTCTGCTATGGTTTGCAGATAGAATGCTACCCCCTTTGCCTGCCTCCCTTTCTCCTGTCGCTCTCAGTGACAGACTGAATCTATTTCTCCATATGCAGGAGGTTCTCGCAGAAGTTCTGGGCTCCATTCAGTCTGTGGCAGGGGAAGCAGATGGGCACAATGCCCTGGGATGCCCTCCAGTTTGGCAGGCTGATCGTATCCAGCTGATGGTCATGGCCTGCTGCCCACTGGTAGGGAGGGTGCCCACCCATGCCTTTACTTGGTGCCTGGCATATCCACAGATGCCACATGGCTGGCGGGATACCTATGCTGCATCTTGTCTGATTTGCTGGTCCTGGTTTGTGTCACTTTTAGATTTGTGTATATATATGGCAGAATTTTAGAAGCATGGTCTCTCCATGGGTTTAAGATGCTGGCATTTCTAGACCGGCAGGCAGGACACCTCACTGCCAACCCAGGATCTGTGTTACACAGCCGAGACCTGGACGTCAGGAAACTCCTTCAAATGTGTCTGTGATCCCCTTCTTCCCATCCTTCTGCCACCTTAGAGTTCTTTGTATCCCTCCTTCCCAGCCTCGTATCAGAAGCTGAGAGGTCCTAGTGTGAGGTCAAAGTCTCCAAGAAAGGGAAGGAAGAAAATGGGGTGTAAATAGGTTTAGGTAAGTGGGGACTGGGAAGCAACAAAGGTACCTTGCTTATTCTCTCTCTCAGGCTTCAGAAGACTCTGGAAGCTGCTTATTGCCCAGTATTTTCCACTGCAGCCCCAGGCAGACTTAGACTGCATCTCTACCTGCTGGACACCAAGGAGATCGACAACCCTGCTTTTAGCTTTCTCTTTGGAATATGGAGAGTAAAACTTCACTAATACTCCACCTTTATTCCAAGGTTAAATTCTTCCTTCTCAATCTGTTGAGGCCACATTTTTCTCTCTTAGAAACTGCCTTTTCAGAAGGCTGGACTCCAGGGAGAGCTGGGTACAAGTTCCTCCATATGCTATTCTTTCCCTCTCCAAAAGTCTCTAAGAGGCTGGATAAAGGGCCTCACCTCCTTGCATCAGTTGCCCTAGGTGCGGGGGGTGGTTGAAATCTATGCCCTTCTTCACACCTGTTAACTATGTCCACAAACAGAAAGCAGCAGGTAGGTGGGGTTATACTTAGGCATAGATCACAGGGTCCCTGTTCACCTTAGGGGCAGGGAGAAAAAAAGATAGATAAAGAATTGCCCTTGTCTCTATGTCCCCCACCTGACAGAGAGATATGGGAGATCCGGGGGGTGGGGTGTCCTCTCTACTGCTCTCCTCATACTCATGGCTGTTCTCTTCCCATGCCTACTAGCAAAGACAACTCCTTTAGGACCTACCAGCGATCATTCAATCATTTCATGGTGGAAACCATGAAAGTCATTTCAGAAGTGAAGGTCATTTATAAGTAGTGACAGCTCTCAAATGAATCTTTTATTGGTGAAATGGGACAGTGTCAATAAATACCCTTAAAATTGAGTAGGACACACAATAACGTCAATCCATGGAGGGTACAGGGCTAGGGAAACAAATGACACCAGATCCAGAAATCTACTCTCCTTTCCCCGACTACATTGTGATCTACCAAGGTTAAGTAAAAAGCAGTCATTTCTTTTTTATTGTTTTGGATGCCTGACCTTGACTGAAAGGATGCCCTCTGTCTTTCAAATTTTTGTTAAAAAATTTTTTTAATGCTTATTTATTTTTGAGAGAGAGAGAGATACAGACCACAAGCAGGGGAGGGGCAGAAGAGAGGGAGACACAGAATCCACAGCAGGCTCTAAGCTCTGAGCTATCAGCACAGAGCCCACCGCGGGTCTTGAACCCACAGACTACAAGATCATGACCTGAGGCAAAGCTGGATGCTCAACCGATTGAGCCACCCAGGTGCCCCTCAAATTTTTGTTTTAAAAATTGGAAATCAAGGAGTAAAGACAATGTATGGGGATAATCTTGTGCTGTGTGTACATCATGTCATCTGTGTATTAAATATCCTCAGTTTATTCACTACAGTGCTTATAGTTAACACTATTAAAAACTTTAGTGCATTTCCTCCCCATTTATACCTTTAAAAAAATGTTTATTTACTTTGAGAGAGAAAGAGAGAGAACTCAGGGGAGGGGCAGAGAGAGAAGACAGAATCCCAAGTTGACAGTGCACAGCCTGACGCGGGGCTTGATCTTAGCAACAGTGAGATCATGACCTGAGCCGAGATCAAGAGTCCAATGCTTAACCCACTGAGCCACCCAGGTGTCCCTCCCATTTATGCCTTTAAATGACCTTATGATTCAGGTACCGTTCCTTTATTATCTCATATTCTTAATAGTTACTATACTATACTCTTTACTTTGTGATTAGTGTGTACAGTTTTAAGGATCCATGAAGGACCTAGGTCCTTAAAAACTCAAATAGTGTGAATATCTTCCTGGTGAATTCCTAAAAAGCCTTTATTCAAAGTAACATGTACTTTTAGAAACCTTACTGTACAGAAGAATGACGTGAGGTGTATTGTGAAAAACAGATTCCTGTGTGCTGCTTCCAGATATTCTGATTTAGTAAGTCTGGACCAAAGCCCAGGCATCTGCATTTTAAAATAAGCACCCAAGTAATTATGATGTAGGTGATATTTGGATTATGCTTTGAGAAACAGTGCCTTTGACTATAAAAGGCCCGAGGACAGGACTGTAACTATAACAAATCTTCATGTGTACGTCCCATTTAATTTGCTGCATGTAGCAATAGATACAACATCGGAGTTTGGATCATCCTTGGCTAAGGACTAAACCCTGCTCATTCACTGTCATCTCATTTATCTTCTGCACTGAGGAGAGGCAGCCCTGGGCCTGCCCGTCTGTTAGAGGCCCTTGGAAAAGAGGCTGTGTGTTACATGTTGAGTGGCTTTCTCTTCTGCTTATCCAAAATATGTCTGTGCAAAGTTTTGGTAAAGGCTGTACACTCTGACATACTGGCCCTGGTGATTCTGCAGCCTTCACCGGAGGGGCCTGAGAAGAAGCTGTCATTTTTTTCTCTACGTTTTGAAATGCACAGCTCAGGGGGCGGGGTGAAGGGTGGAGAGCCCAGGGACTAAACTGGAGCTGGTAAACACGCGTGAAGCAAGCTAAGAAAGCATATTAGCAGGGGAGGAATGACACGGGCTGCACGCGGAGCCTGGAACAACACAGATTCTCTGAAAAAAGACAGCACCAGTCGCCGCCGGTGTCTATTTTGAAGGAAATAACAACTAAAAACAGTACCGACCCTTGGCTAACATCTGAAGGTTTGTCTGGAAATTGTGTTCTGAAAAGAAGTTTGCATCAGAGAAGCAAGAGAATGAAGGGCAAGTCTTGAAGGAAAAAGAAAAAATAGGCCAAAAAAATCCAGCAAGCACCTCAAATAGCCCAAAGGAGGTTGCAGGGACATGGGGAAAGCTCTATTTAATCTCTCGCCTAGCTAACACAGCCTGGAGGCAGCTTTTAATGCACTTTTTTTTTTTTATAACAAGCCTCGTTTTTGAGGTTGTGATGAGCCTTTCTAGCTCCCGGAATCAGTGATGATTCTTTAAAGAATTTCTTTTCCCCTTGACACCTGGGGACAGAGTAACCAAAACCGCAGACTGGAAAGTAGGGAACTCCAAAGTTGCTCTGGTGTGCTTTTAAAACACTCCATGTGACTCGGCATGGTGAAGCAAAACCCCATCACTTTCTACGTTACTTTCTGCTTCTCTCACCTCATCTAGATGGCCTCAGAGAATATTTTAAGGTTGACAGGAAAATTTTACAGAATGATCAAAAAGTAAAGAAAGCCCTAAAAATGGTTGTATAATCTTCCTCTTAAAAAAAAAACAAAAACAACACTAAGTGTTTTGGGGGCGCCTGGGTGGCTCCGTAGGTTGAACGTCCGACTCCTCATTTTGGCTCAGGTCATGATCCCAGGGTTGTGGGGTAGAGCCCTGCGCTAGGCTCCGTGCAGAGTGGAGTCTGTGGAGATTCTCTCTACTCCTGCCCCCCTCCGCCCCCCACGCCTGCACTCTCTTTCTCTAAAATAAATACAAAATGTTTTTCAATTGAATAACTAAGAAAACAGAATTGTAGGGTTGGATTGAACCTCGGAGGTTATCTAAGTTCAGTCTCACTTTATGAAGACAGTTATGAGGCACAGAAAAGTTTAAGTTTTCCAAGGTCGCGGGGCTGGTCTTAGATTGAAGGTATGTTTGTACGGACTCTCAGTTCAATGTCACTTCTGTCAACTGCTTTCATAACCACTTTTCTCAAGTAGTTTTTGCCTGCCCTTGTCCACTTAGTACTCACGTACTGTAGCAACAAATTTTTGGCTTTTTTTTTTTTTTTTTTAGCATGGGGGCAGGTTGCCATATGGTACTTTTTTCTTTGAACTTTGAAAGTAACCAATTTCCTCATGAAAAAAAAAAAGAGTGACCTAATCTTATTGTAAAACAAATATTCAAAAACCTCAACAGGCCCTAGAGTAAACTCTCAGTGCTTCAGGTGCTGACTATCTAGTTTCCTTTTTCCTTCCTCTGCTGACCATACATTTGGATGTTTACATCGGTCAGTAGCTCTGTAAAACTCCGATACTATATATGTTGTAGGACTGTTTGTGGCAGCTTCCTGATCCCTGGATTGTAGATACGGCGCTATGTTCTCAAACTCAGTATTTCAGCGGCCATCGGAGACTGCAGCTCCCCAGGTGGGTTAGTTCAGTAGTGTTCTGGGAATCATTCCTAGAGGCCCCGCCATAGTTTGCTTCTCCAGCTATTCAAGTGATTTTTGTAAGCACTTAATGCTCTGCATTAAGTTTCCTTTTTCCTTAAGAATACTGAGATACTGTGAGTTTCTGTTTCCTGTTCTAAACCTTGCCTGATGCAGGCATTTAGAAGATAATTATAACACAACTCAATAAATGCTATTAAAAATAGTGTGAACAGGGGCGCCTGGGTGTCTCAGTCAGTTAAAAGTGTCTGACTTCGGCTCAGGTCATGATCTCACGGTTCGTGGGTTCAGGCCCCGTGTTGGGCTCTGTGCTGATAGCTCAGAGCCTGGAGCCTGCTTCCGATTCTGTGTCTCCCTCTCTCTCTGCCCCTTGCCCGCTCACACACCCTGTCTCTCTCTCTCAGAAAGTAAATAAACATTAAAAATATAGTGTGAACAGAGGACAGTAGGAGCCTAGATCAGAGAGGCTGGAATAGTTATCCAAGGAGATAACATTTGAGTTGGAACTTGAAGGTGGAAGATGCTAAGCAGAAAAGTGTTGGCACAGGGAGGAAACGAATGCATTTTAGGAAATAAGATGTACCAAGGTACAGTCACTAAACAGCACAGTGTTGGAGAGATGGTGAGTTCACTATAGTTTGACTATGAACAGAATGGGGAGACAGCAGGGCTGGAGCAAGTATAAAACACAGTGGGATTAAGAATACTGCCTTTAGGGGCACCTGGGTGGCTCAGTTGGTTAAGCATCCAGCTCGGATCAGGTCAAGATCTTGTGGTTGGTGAGTTCGAGCCCCACATCGGGCTCTGTGCTGACAGCTCGGAGCCTGGAGTCTGCTTCAGATTCTGTCTCCATCTCTCTCTGCCCCTCCCCTGCTCACGCTCTGTCTCTCTGTCTCTCTCTTTCCCTCAAATATAAATAAACATAAAAAAAAAAAAGAGTACTGCCTTTAGGGGGTGCCTGGGTGGTTCAGTCAGTTGAGCGTCTGACTTCGGCTTAGGTCATGATATCACAGTTGGTGGGTTCGAGCCCCACATCGGGTTTTGTGCTGACAGCTCGGAGCCTGGAGCTTGCTTCGGATTCTGTGTGTGTCTCTCTCTCTGCCTCTCCCCCGCTCACACTCTGTCTCTCTCTCAAAAATAACAAACATTGAAAAAAAAAATTAAAAAAAAAAGAGAATACTGCCTTTAGGGGTCACAGACCTAACTCCAATTCTTGTTCCTCCATACAGTAATTAAGTAACTCTGGTCAAATCTTGTATATTCTATAATCCACAGTTTCCTCATCTACCAAATGGGGACCTAATAATATCTACTTCATGGGCTTATGTGGAATTAATTGGAATTAATTAATTAAAAATTAATTTTTTAAATGTTTATTTACTTTTGAGAGAGATAGAGACACAGCTCGAGCAGGGGAGGGGCAGCGAGAGAGGGAGACACAGAATCCAAAGCAGGCTCCAGGTTCTGAGCTGTCAGCACAGAGCCCAACTCGGCACTTGAACTCATGAACCGTGAGATTGTGACCTGAGCCGAAGTCGGAAGCTCAACCGACTGAGACACCCAGGCGCCCCACATACAATGTGCTTTTGTACAGTGCTTGGCACATCAAGTGCTCAAAAAGCCTCTGCAACTATTATTAGGTAAATTGGGAAAGAATTACTAGATAAAAAAAATTTTTTTAATGTTTATTTAGAGAGAGAGAGAGAGAATGGGGGAGAGGCGGAGCGAGAGAGGGAGAGAGAATCCTGGGCAGGCTCTGCACTGTCAGCACTGGGCCCAACTCAGGGCTTGAATCCATGAACTGTGTGATCAGGGCCTGAGCTGAAACCACGAGTTGGACGCTTCACCCGCTGACCACCCACCCAGAAGCCCTAGGTGTGTGTGTTTTTTTAAAAGAACAAATGTAACCTTAGCATTTTTGGAGCTTAAAGGCTATTTACTTATTTACAAAAAATTTTTTTTTCAATGTTTATTTTTGACAGAGAGAGACAGAGCATGAGCGGGCAAGGGGCAGAGAGAGAGGAAGACACAGAATCCCAAGCAGGCTCCAGGCTCCGAGCTGTCAGCACAGAACCCGAGACAGCGGGGCTTGAACCCACAGACCACGAGATTATGACCTGAGCCGAATTTGGATGCTCAACCGACTGAGCCACCCAGGCGCCCCAAAGGCTATTTATTAACGAAAAGTATAACACATAAAAAGAGTTTAAGAGAAATAAAATTAAGGTAAAGAGAAAAGAGCAAATAACTTCTGGAAGACAGTGGAGGATAGAAGTGGGTGTGACAGCCAGCCTCCAAGATAGTCCCCGGTGATCCTTGTGCTCGTGCTCCTGTAAAACCCCCTCCCACAGCTCAGCTGTGTCACCAAAAGCATACTGTGGAAATGATACTGTGTAACTCTTGTTAGGTCATAAAATAATTTACGGTTTCCATCTTGCTCTTAACTTACTCTCTCTGAAGGGAGGCAGCTGACATGTTGTGAAGACACTCAGATTTCTGCCACCAACCAACACTGATCTGCCAAGCGAGTAAGTGAGCCACCTTAGAAGCAAAACCTCCAACCTCGGTCAAGTGTACAAGAAACTGCAGCACGGGCTGATCTTGATTGCAATCACATAAAAGACCCCAAACCAGGATCACCCGCCTAAGTCACTCCTTACCCATAGAAACTCTGAAGGTAATAGATGTTTATTATTGGTTTATCCACTAAGCTTTGGGGAAATGTTATGCACCAACAGATAACTAATACACTGGGATACAGAGCAGGTAGCAAGGGTGAGGTTAGCCTTGGAGAGGAAGCATACCCCTGAGATAAAGGCAAAGTGGATGCTCTAAGAGTTTAGTCTGGGGATGGGAAAAAGAGGAAGCTAAGTTTGATGACCACTATTTTCTCTAGAGAGTAAGAGGCAAAGCCATCTGCTGAAAGTAAGGATGGGAAATAGGGACTATAAAGTTGAGAACAATAGGGGCGCCTGGGTGACTCAGTTAAGTGTCCAACATCGGCTCAGGTCATGATCTCACAGTTTGTGGGTTCGAGTCCCGCATCAGGCTCTGTGCTGACGGCTTATAGCTTGGTGCTTGCTTCGGATTGTGTCTCCCTCTCTCTCTGTCCCTCCCCTGCTTGCACTCTCTCTCTCAAAAATAAATAAAACATTTAAAAAAATTTAAAAAAGATAAAGTTGAGAACAATAAAAAGGGTGCAGTGGTCACCAGGTAAATTTGAAAAAGCCCAACAAGAATGAATACCCGAGTTAAGAAATCATACATCTGCAGTGGAGTCAGTTGGCATATTTAGGTGATTTTCTACCACCATGCTCAAGAACCCAGAAGAAATAGGGTGTAAGAGATAGTGGGTTCCACTTGACTTGGGAATTGGTGATGCAGAGACAGTAAAAAAGCAATGCGGTCAAGAGAATTCAGGGTGCTGATTTAGGCCACCGGAGTGACTATGAAGTCCAAGGTGACAGACATGGAAATGAGTTCAAAAGGAAACTCACAGCCTGGGAGAGTGAGAGGTTGGGTGCAAATTACCATTTAGGGAAACAGGAAGGGTCTAGAAGCCAAAAGCAGTAAATTAGAAATCAGAAGTCCCAGGTTATGGTCACAGCTCAGTACTAATAAGCCATGGATCCTTGGCAAAGATAGTTTTCTGGGCCTCTTTTTCCTAACCCTGGGTTAAAGTATGTAAAATGTCAAGTAAGAACAGTGGTTTGCCTACAGTAAGCACTCTGCAACTATGTAATACTTGTTCCTAATGTTTTAAAGTTATATAGTATTTATTCATTTTATTTTTTAAAATATTTATTTTTGAGAGACAGAGTGGAAGTAGGGGAGGGGCAGAGAGAGAGGGAGACATAGAATGTGAAGCAGGTTCCAGGCTCTGAGCTGTCAGCACAGAGCCGGATGTGGGGCTCGAACCCACAAACCATGAGATCATGACCTGAGCCGAAGTCGGATGCTTAACTGATTGAGCCACCCAGGGTCTGTGCTGACAGCTCATAGCCTGGTGCTATGTTATATAGTATTTAATGCCCAGTTATATAGTATTTAATACACACGTACGAAGCATCAGATAAACACCAGGAAACCTACCACCCAACTTATTGAATAGAATAATATACTGTGTTTTTCCCTAATCCCATCCCCGCAGCTTCTCCACTGGAGATAACCACTGTCTTGAAGTTTGTGTTTATCATTCCCTATCTGTCTCTGTCTGTCTGTCTATCTATCTATCTATCTATCTATCATCTATCTGAGAGCATAAGTGGAGAAGCATGGCATAGGGGAGAAAGAGAATCTTAAGCAGGCTCCATGCTCAGCACAGAGCCCAACACGGGGCTTGATCCCACAACCCTGGGATCATGACCAGAGTCGAAATCAAAAGTCAGACTCTCAACTTACTAAGCCAACACCCAGGAACCTGCCCCCCCCCACCCCCGCCGCCCCCTGCTTTTTTTTTTTTTTTCAAATGTTCCACATTTGTACAGCACCTATTTCTTCATATGTAAGATAAAGCTTTGCTCCTAAACTCCCCTTCCAGCTCCAAGGCTATGAGATATGATTGGGTGGGCATCAAAGTTACACACCTAGCAGAACCATATGTTTTTCAAGGGCTTTATAAAGCTACAACACTGACTCTTCTGTTGACATCTCCAATTCAACAAAAGGATATCTCAATGGAGCTTCTAATTTCAAAATCAAAACTTCCCATCACTTTTAATTTGTACCTCTGCTAGAAAGTTCTCCTCTACAGAAAACCAACACAAGGAACAAATAATCTGTCACCTTGTCCAATGAAAACCTAGAACCCAAGCCTGAGAATGAACTAGAAAGCAGACTTCATTTCAATGACAAGCATTTTATTTTTTTTAACGTTATTTTTGAGACAGAGAAAGCATGAACGGGGGAGGGTCAGAGAGGGAGGGAGACACAGAATCCGAAGCAGGCTCCAGGCTCCGAGCTGTCAGCACAGAGCCTGATGTGGGGCCCAGACCCACGGACTGTGAGATCATGACCTGAGCCGAAGTCAGGCACTCAACTGACTGAGCCACCCAGGCGCCCCTCAATGACAAGCATTTTAATAAAAACGAAGAGGCATGGTTGGGTTAATATGAAGTATTTCATACAACCTGGATTTACATCCTCCATAAAAATGTGTAGGTCTTCTTGTCTTCATGTTTCTTCAAAGGCTCTTCCACTATTTTAGTTTTTATATAAAACAGTCTTTAAGGTAAACACAAATGCAAATCTGCTGACCATATGGTTGTTCTCCAGGGGTACTATCTGGCCTAGGATGCTATTTTTCCTAGCTATAGACAATCTTAACTTTTATATCTGTCTCACCAGTTACCAAGTTTATGAGTTAAGCGAGTTGGACCAGGCAGTGGAATTGCTGTGTAAAGGGCAAATGTCCTGTTCATACAAAGGTCTGCATTGGTCAGACCTCAGTACAGCTATTATAGAAAGTCACCTGAGCCTGTTGGTACTGGGGTAGCAGGTTAATAGTGTCCTCAGTGACTTCTGAAGAGGCCAGGACTGTAAAGTAGGATGTGAATATGTTCTGGACCTTAATCGTACCAGGAAGACAGTCATCAAAAGAATGAGTGGTCACTACAGTATTTTTCTCATAGAATTTTGGTGGTTTTCCTTATGCTACCCACTGAGTTGGCACAAGAAAACGTGTATTTTTAAAAAATTTTTTTGTAATGTTTATTTTTTATATTTTTGAGAGAGACAGACTGTGAGTGGGGGAGGGGCAGAGAAAGAGGGAGACACAGAATCTGAAGCAGGCTCCCAACGCAGGGCCCGAACTCCCGAACTGTGAGATCGTGACCTGGGCCGAAGTCGGACAGTTAACCGACTGAGCCATCCAGGCACCCCAGAAAATGTGTATTTTCTTAAAGGTCTCCTTTCCAAGGCCAGTCCTGCTTCAATCATTTAAAATATAGTATACAAATCACCTTGATTTTTATAACTTGCTTCTTTAAAAATGGTAATATAAACACAACGTTATCTCCTCAGTGTCTGCCTACTTTAAAGCTTAAAATGAACTGGGAAAAGTAACACTAAAGGACTCCAAGAATGCCAGTATAGGTATATACATTTTGTCTAAGAGATTAACGAGGAAAAGGTACTACCATGCATTACTTGAAATTAAATCCAGATATTCTCCTTGTTTAGCTCGGGTACAGCTACCAGGAGAGCTCAGAATCATTTTTACTTCCATGTGTTTATCCCTGGTAAGAACATTTGCAAATCACAATGGCACTTCTAGAACCCCTACAGCGAAAGGCAATCTTCCAAAAAGCAAATCCTCTCCTTGGGGTAGAGTATGGAAGCCTTGGATAAGATTGAAATGCGGGCCTCAAAGGCTCTCTGGGCTAAAGTTGTGAAATACCTCTGCATTTAACCTGTAACACTTGACTTTAACTGAAATTAAGGCAGAATATTCAGCTGCTTACCTGTCCACATTCCAAAGGGAAGTCATCCTCTGAAAAAGAGGATCTCACAGAGAAGTTTCTCCTTCCCAATTCTGACAGATGTATAGACTTAGTCACTTCTTTATTCTAGTTTTTGGGAATTTCCAAAAATCTCTAGTAAACTAAATCCAGACTAGTGAATTCTAGGCCCAATAAACATCCCAAGTAGTCCCTGAAAGCTCCTGGACCAGACAAATTGGCTGCTTTAATCATTAGTTTACTAAAGAAACAGCAGGCTTGTTTATTTTGTGAGCTAATGAAATTAACACAGGTAGGCGTTCTCCTACAGTGAGTGGTACTCACACTCGAAAAGGTCAGATGTTTTGTGACTTTGTGATTTCTGATTCTTTTGTTGAGTTGTATTCAAGCAGTTAATTCTTTGCAATGAGACTCACACCCCTGCTTGTTCTTCCTAAACTGGTTAGGTGTTCTGGATTACAACTACAGAATAGACAGTTTTGTTGTTATCACCCAAACAAATGAAATCAACAGGGATTTGTAATTTTCCAGTAAGACGAGTACTTTTAAAACGTTAGGTTGTGAGGTATTGGTTGATATACAAATAACCAGATTTAGTGGCATAATGGGTGTTTTCTCCCCCCTCCATACATTATCACCATCTCCAGAGGAAAAGGTTTAGTTATTCACTTAAGATCACACAGCTAGAAGCAGAAATACCTTGTACTGGGGCTTATCTTGAACCTGTTTTTAGAGACGGCAACTAAATAAACTGCTCTGCTTCATTAGGAGAGACTCCAATGGAAAACTCATGAAAGGAGGCATTCCATAAAAGCCCACTCTCCCTTATCTGTTACCCACAAACAATGCTAGACAGATCATTTTTGAAATTATTTGTAAGCATGCTTCATCCAAATCCTTATCTATACCACATCCTATATCCCTCTCCATGCAGACTTCAAACCAAACCAAACCTGAAAAAGCCAACCAATCAACAAAAACAAAAAAGCAAAAACGCACAGATAATCCAAATAAACAAACAAAAAAACTGGTCTGGGGAAATCATGAGGTTTCCTCTTGAGAGCCAACCAGATGCTAGGACAGCCCGAGCTTTGGGTGTTTCAGAAATTGAACTTACTCTACACAAATCCCAGGGTAGTTGGCAGGGCCATCACAAATTTAAGCTTTGAAGCTTAATCAAATTTCACACACAGGTGGAAAGCCTATCTCTTCCCCACGCATACATTGTTCCTCTCCATTCCAATCTTCACTCCTACATAATCTACACCTGGTTTGACACCGAGTACAATTTCCAGCTGGAATGTGGGAGAGATGAAAAGAAACCTACCCTAGGTTGGAAATATTCAGAGAGCAAGATGTTCTAAGATTTTAACCAAGAATGGGGTATTTTGCTATATAAATGCTATCAACATCTTGAGGACTCTGGATAAAAAGATGCACTGATCAAAAAAGGCCCATTCCTATAAATTCTAAAAAGAAGCTTGCTGATGTGTGTCAGAGAACATAAATACAGTTTTTTTTTTTTTTTTTCCCCAACCCAAGTTTCTTGCCTGCTTTAGCTGGATCCTTTAAGATAACTTTAAATAATTATGTTTCATTAATGTGGAACAGGATGTGATTTCTGATCTTGGGGCTGCAGGTACTTAATGAAACTATCAAGCTATCTATGTTGATGCTTTATTTGAAGCAGTTCTTCTGAGTTTGAGAGTTCTTTCCTGCATCAAATGAATGAGACTCAAAGCAGAGAGGAAAAAAGAAAAAGGTACTTGTCAGTTTGAAAGTCACAGTTTATCTTTCTATAATTAGGAGAAAAAAAAAATGAAGAACCCATTGGTAGCAGGAAGAAGCAAGAGTCTTCTAGGGTCTGGCATCTGCAAGGAAATGAGAGAAAAAGAAGAGATCTTAGTTCCTGTCAGTGATAAAAACACCAACTACATCTGACAACAGGCCACATAACCTGATTAAAATCTCTTGGTCAGCTGGAAGAATCTGCTGTTGTTAATGGCAGAACACCAAGTACCTTCTGACCCTTAACTTTTCAGTTCCACTAAGCACACAGAAACTTGTTAATTGAATTAAAAACATTCTACACAGAGATCGATGTACACTCCTTGTGTCAACAGTTTCATGAGTGAGAAGAAAATCAGAATTGACTATCCATACAATTGACTCCTCGAGACAATTCTGGATTAATTTCAACTAACATATTGATCTTTTTCTCTTCTCACATACTCTATCTACTCATTAGTTCAGTAATATTTTTTGAGCTGTTTACAATGCACATTAGGGGAACAAAAATTAATATATCACCTGCTTAGAGACACGTACCTAGTAAAAAGATTTGTTTATAAAAACACAATGAGATAAAAGCATAGTAAATGCAAGGTGAACCGATCCTTTTTATGTATATGTATTAAAAAAAACCTCCACCCATACTTAAGTTCCTTAAGGGATAAAGTCCTATCTTCTCTTTTTTTATCTTTCCAAAGAAGCTACAGCATTCTACAACAGACATTCAAAATATGATGCTTTATTTTTTATTAAGAGAAAAAGGTCTGTGGCTGTTTAAGGATTCTTACCTAAACTAGGATAATTTTTTTCCCTTGGTTCCTCAGAGGTTATATAGAAAAATACATTTTCAGCATGTAAGGGGTTTAACAGCAAAGAGTTAAGTTCCAAAGGAGAGGAACATCTAGTATTCAGCATTAGAGACAGGAGCTTCTCCTAGGCTTTCATCTTAGAGTAACTTTTTTTTTTTTTGTAATCTCTACACCCAATGTGGGGCTCGAACTCGCAACTCCAAGATCAAGAGTTGCATGCTCTTCTGAGTCAGCCAGTCGCCCCTAGACCATTTTTATTAGGTAGCTATCCAGACGAGATGAGCACCAAGCATCTTGGGAGGCGTGTCAGAGAAGGCTTCAAAGTTCGCCATTCATCCAGGTCAGTGTGTGCTTTCCTGACACACCCCAGTGCTGCTGTAGCACTTTCTCTTCTGGGGCCAAATCTAATTTTCTGGTTTCCAGATGTATTTAACCATGTGACATCAGAACCTACCAAGAAAAATGGATAGTACCTAGAAGCAACTTGTAAATATTGTCCGTGGCTAAAGGGTGTTTGCTTTTAGAATCTCTTTTCTGCTTCTCACTAGAAGAAACATCAGTTTTGGTACAACATGAACCCTAACTCACAGGAGATCCACCTGCTTCACTGTCCAGAGGAAGCGAATGAACTGGAAGGCATCAGGCCAATTACTCATTAAGTAAATATTCACAGAGAGCCTACTATCTGCATGACAGTGGGGATATCATCTCCTCCCTAGACTAATAATATTCCTTTTGCCAGGAGCAAGACGGCCGGGCAACCTCAACCAAAATAGCATTTGAAGCATCAAATTTGGCTCTGCCATAGGTGTACACGGTTACCTCAAGGAAAGGCTTTCTCTGTAAAAAGATTTTGCTCCCTTCATATAGATTTTGTGAGATTCTACTAAATCAGGTATTCAGATAAGATCGACAGTGCAAGACTCTTAGAGACCCCAAACTTTTAAGTGCTCATTAAAAGGAGTGAATTTTTTGATGAGTGTTAAACTGTACAGCAAAGGAAAAATTGCAGAGCAGTGAAGCACAGCTGTCTGATTAATCTCAAGCCCATTAAAAAGGCATGATAGATCTAGAATGCAACTTTGATAAAAAAAAAAAAAAGAAGAAAAGAAAAAGGAAAAAGGCAATGTGTATTAACGTTAGGGAAAGCAACTTGGCATGTTAACAGAATTCTAATTTAACCAGTAAATGCCTATTCATTAGCGTGTAAAGCCATAATAGAAGCTATATACTTAAAAAACACAGGCACACACAAAGCTTTAATTTGGTACCATAATCTGAAAGAAAATTGGACCCAAATTGCTTTATGTCCAGTTAAATCTTGCTACCATCTGAAGAGATAGTGAAATAAAACTGAAACACTTACTTGATGAGATAGATATTCAGTTACTGTGCATTTCCATCTATGGAGTAGAAATATTTCAAAATAAATACACCATGACAATTGAAACTCACTCCATTCCCTATTCTTACTAAACACAAATGACTTATTCCTGGGGTAGGCTGAATTACAATATAAAAGTAGAAGAATTCAAAATTAGTGATTGGGTTCTACTCAAACGCATGGGAAAAGAATAGTTCATTCATTACCTATCAAGCCTTCAGGCATATGATCTGGTGATCTCATTTTTTTTGGAAATGGAAGTATCCAAAGGGAAATGTTTTAAAGGGAATCTTTTAGCCACCTACAAAATTAGCTCAAACAGCAGCAGAGACCGAAATCAAGGGAATGTGCATTTGGGAGCAACATTAGGAAAGTACGTATTAAATAAAAATGACAGTATCTTGGGTGTGGGAATTTATCAGGGTGATATGATATGAATTCAGTACCTATTTACCCAGAACGGCCTCTGATGCCTAGGGAAGACATCGGAATACTATTCTTAATGCCAGTTCTTCTGACTTATTACTTTCATTTTCTCTCTTTCATTTCCTTTTAGGTCTCTGCAATCCATTTCGAATCCCAGTTTCCTATTGATATTATGCCTTGAATGTCAGGGATGACTTCCTCCTAGGCAAAATTAATAGCTTTTTTATTGGTCCCCAAATTTGCCCACGGTATTTGATGTCAGTGGTCACCCCAACTTGAGCACATTCTTTTGGTTTCTGCGATCCTGTACTTTCCTGTTATTAACCAGGGCCAGGGCTAGGGTGAAGAAAGCGAAGT
The DNA here is from genome assembly GCF_024362965.1 of Panthera pardus. Taxonomy (NCBI): domain Eukaryota; kingdom Metazoa; phylum Chordata; class Mammalia; order Carnivora; family Felidae; genus Panthera; species Panthera pardus. The sequence continues at coordinate 61,036,380 of NW_026526991.1, read as the reverse complement.
GCTCAGAATGCAAAATTCAAGGAGGCACTCACTCTCAGGGTCATGCGAGTGTAATGTGTTCACGCTGAACATGTTTTTGGCTAGTCAAGACCAACCATATTTACACAATGAAAAGAATAAAAGCATTTTGCCTTTATTTCACTTACTGTTTTTCCACGGCAGAACATACGGCAGAGACTTGGGAACACGCATGCCTGAAGCCAGGTTACTCTTATGTTCCATAACTATGTTGCTTGCAGGGCTGCAAAAAGAAAGACAAATTTGCCTATGCCCGCCTATCTGTATTCTCCAGGCAGGCACACACAAGACCATCAAAAATGTGTTTTTTGTAATTTGGGGGAAAACAGCAAACTACATTCTGAAATGTAAACACATTTCCATCAAAACATTCTTGCAATTAGAATGATTACTACTTCTCTGAAAAGCTCACTGTTCTGTAAAAGCATTAAGATGGGTCTGACCATTTTCATTTTCCAGAAATTGAGATAAACAGCAATGCCATCTACTGTTCAGTTGTGTGACAGGCTCATCAACTCACTCAACAAATATGAGAGATAAAATGCCAAGACAACCAAACCAAAGGCAACACATCTCATAGGACGGAGGGAAAATTAAAACTGTACTATTAAAATTCATCTTCACGTTCTTCTATTTTAGTGCACACACACAATAAGGTACACATGCAATTGTTAACTTATCTTAGGAGCTAAGAAATAAAAATTGATAAGCATTCTATTTGGGGAAAAATGAAGTCTAGCATCTCATTCCTTCATTTTCTAATCCATAAATATTTTCATTTCTGAATATTTGCAATTTGGTCTTGTTTGAAGATGAAGTAGTAATGAGAAATCTTTTTTTTTAAAGTTTATTTGGGGGGGAGAGAGGGAGGGAAAGAGGGAGGGAGGAGGGAGGGGGGAGGGGGGGAGGGGGGAGAGAGGGAGAGAGAGAGAGGGAGAGAATATGAGAATGAATGAGTGAATATGCAGAAATGAGCAGGGGAGACAGAACCCCAAGCAGGCTCCACTCCCTGATCTCATGAACCATGAAATCACAACCACGACCTGAGCTGAAATGTAGAGTTGGGATGCTCAACAGACTGAACCACCCAGGCTCCCCAGTAATGAGAAATCTTATAGATTTAGATACAAATCAGTGGAAAGAAGAGATGTATTTTCTTCCCTACCCAAAGGTACTCTGGCTTACCCAGTTTCAAGTCACAAACTTTTAAGATTATTTTTCCTTAGACATTAGCTACCCAGAGTAAAACTGATCCATGTGGTGTAGCTGGAGAATTTTTTTCAAAGTGTTTAAATACTGTGAACCTAGCAAAAAAACCAAACAGACACAAGAATGTCTCGTACCACTGTCTCCCTTGCTAGGCTATAAGCTAGTATTTTTGTGTTCCCATAGTGATTAACACAAAGCATGTGACTTTTTTATGAACTGAGGAATAAAAAAGGAAAATAACTCGTCAAAACCACATCTAGACTACATTACCACCAAGTAACACCATTAAGGAACGAGATCAAATCAGGCTTTGGTGGCTTCCTTTGGTAACAGAGCACTTGGATTTTGGGAGGCAGTGCTGGGAACGAGACCATTTCATTTACCTGTTGTTGCCACAGTAGTTGGCTGTGCCCCAGACAAATGGGGTGCTGGTCTGTTCCCACAGATCTGCCAAAGAAAGCAAAACACAGTTTGTGGTGCTGTAGTTTATGCTAGTTGAATCTGTAAGGTGGGAAATAATACACCTAAGTTTAGAGAAGCAAGTAAAAATTGATCAAGTACCCTGCCTGACACAGTAGCAGGGATTTAATTGAAGGATATAAACACAGCAACATAAATAATAATAAACGTGCCCAGTAACAACCAAACACAGATGGTACAACACAATTTATGGAAAAAAACAGATGTAAAGAAGTGCTTCTTCCAATCAAGAGGGATAGGCTGTTCCACGTGTCTGCACAGTGATACAAATGTGCTCGTTCTGGGGCCCAATAAAAATAATAAGGCATTCTGCACAACATGGTGTGCTCATAAAAAAGGAAAATCTTCCTTCTGTCTAAAGCAAATGACTTGAGAATTTAGACACTGTGAAGAAAAAGACATAGAAACACTTCACCTTTATCCCAGTCTTCATCGCAAGGAGGGCACTGCCAGGTGCTCTCGGCCAGAGACTCTTGTCCAAGGTTCCTGGTTTGGTTGACTGCAAGATAATAAAGACTCTGCTGTAAGAAGGGGACATCGCCAATTATGTTAAAAGGGGTCAATGGCCTAAAAGGTTGCAGGGTAGCCTAACAGGTCTTTGTTTCCGAAAAATGGATGCTACAAAAGCTAAACAGAGAGGTCTTATCCCTTTGCTGACAGAAGAAAGAGAAGCAGAAACAAAGACATTTATCATATTTACGGCAATAAAATGATTCTTATTTTTAGATGAATTATTGGTAAAATGGATCAGGCTGTTCAGAAGGGAAAGCAGTCTGACAAACACAACCTGACAACCTGTTACTGATGAGATAAAAAACTCAAAGGCAGAAAGGTATTATTCTTCTGAAATGATGAAAGTCAAAAATCAAGGTGACAACATAGCACAATACATAGCTAGGGCTAACCTCTAGCACTGGAACATTTTAGCTAGTCTTACCAACATCCTGCTCAATACAACTTTTATCATCACAGCTTGAGATATGGTGGCTGATTTCGGCCCGAGGAACCTGGTGGCGAGCATTGAAGGGACAAGTAGCCAATTTGTTTGCGACATCAGGATGATTCTGCAGAACACAAATTAAGGGGTCTGTCAAAATAAGGAGGTTTATTCTATAAACGACTCCACTAATATCTCTCAATAAACTTGTGGCTTAACTATGGGAGGCAAACTCATGGTAGAAAAGTGAGAGGGAATTATTTATCACTCACACAGACTGTACAGGTGACCTCAAGATCATCAAAACATAAGTTTCTTTGTTAGGATCACAGAGACTGACAACACAGATACTGGGTCAAAAGTGGCTTATACGGAAGGACATGGTGAATTTCGGATTGGGTATTTGAGCCATCTTTCTCAGGATCACAAGACTCTGGCAGCACAGCCTATAACGGTGGAGCTCTCTGGATGTCTTTGAAGGGTGATATTCAGGAAACAGTAACACGGAAACACGCTCTTGGTCTGCATTGCAGTAGCGCCCCTATTATTGCAATGCAATAGTGCTGGAAAATAGCTGTTGGAAGGGAGCCGCAGAAGCAGCAAAGCAATGGCTTTTTAGATTAACACAGGAACACTTATTTAAAGTAACGATCCCTGAAATGACGCTGTGAACAATTTGACCTTTATTTTGGTTATTGTACTGAGGAAAAGCCCAAATGAGGGTCTGTTCTGCTGACCAAGTTTCTTATTTTAAAAAACAAAACAACAAAGTATTTAACATCACCCAAATCCTGTAGCAAGTATATCAGCAGTTAAGAAATTCATTTATTATTAGAAGCAAAACACGTATCACAAATGATACTCAAAAATGTAAAAATAATGTGAAGGGGGAGGACACTAGAGAAAAACAGAGGATGAAGAAAATTGTGAGGAATTTGCAAGCATTCCAATGCAAAGATTTTTGCGGTGAAAGATTAAGAGCATCACAAGAAGAGAGTTAAAGACAGTGTCTTTTTATCGCTTGGCTTCCTTTCCCAACCTTTACCCTTGGGGCATGTTTGAGAGCCTAGGGAAGGAAGTCATTGTGGTATCTGCTGGTCCAGATTATCCAGGTTCAACTTTAAGGGATCCTTGCTCTAGAGATTCAAAAGGGGTGGAGAAATGATCACCAATGGCATTACAACCATGTCTCCAAGATTACAAGAGAAACACCCTTTAAAGGATGTTAATGCATACATGAATTGTATGCAGTTTGGATTAAATACCAAAAATGTTGTCCAAGCAAAAGTCCTTGCAGACCTTTGCCCTCTGTATCTGACATCTGTATTCTAAAAATCCTTTCTAAGTGCCTCAATTAGTATACCAGAATTAAAGTAGTTTACATCAGCTAAGACCAGAGAAAAAACTCAGATGACTTCTTCCCCCCCACCCTCCCAAACCCCAAAGACGCTTACTGTTTAAACTTGGAGAAATGATTATTTTTAGGAATCTTTTCTTAGGCTAACCTCTAGCTGTTCAACTTCTCTAACACTGCTAAACACACAAACAAAAAAATAAAAAATAAGTGTATTATGGCACTCAATCCTTATCAGGACAACGAACACATCAAATTTACAAGCCAAGAGGGATTTCTCGTTGCTAGCAAAATTAGTGTTTCCTCTGTTTTACAAAGAGTGAAAAGAGCATATAAAGGGTGTTTTCTCACTAGTTAAGGGGGAAAAAAATGAAAACGAGAAAAAATTTATGTACTCAAGAAATAAATTCCTTTCTATAAATGTTGGTAGTTAGAGTCCTAAAACAATTCCGGCATTAAGTTAAAACACTTTTGTTAAAATTATACGGTTATTTACAAAATCTGGCCTCTTAAAAGAACTCAGGAGGTCATTACAAGGCAAATAATGCAAACAATATCTTACCTTTCTGCACTTGATAAGATGATAAGGAAACCTGCAGGCCCTGATCTGGTGGTTTTTATCATAGGGGCATTGTAATAACTTTTCAGGGTCCAGGGAATCGACTAAAAGAGAGAAAGGTAGGATAAACATAAACCCAACCAGCCTTTGTACAACTCCAGTATTCCAGACACACTGGATTTTTCAACAGAATCTTTAACAATAGAACAAGTCAGTCTAATGACAACTTGGCATTTTAAAAAAAAGGGTGACTAAACATTTAAACACGAAAATGTAACTCCGAGAAGATAAAACTGTATTACCACCAAATCTTGGGAAGTCTAGCAAAACAAGCTATCATGGGATAGCTTGATAGGATATTGATAAGATAGGATCTTATTAGTTCATATTTGGTTGTACATAAATTTGTTTTATACGAAGAGTAACAATGAAAACAACAATAAAGTTAAATGAAATGACAGCCTCTTCTCCCTTCTAGATGTGCTAATTCAGGGTCATTCTTACCTCTAGCTAGCCAAACCAAAGCCTCCCAACCAGTATGCTAAAGGTCAGAATGGATGGTGTGCCAATATATTGATGGGGGATTCCTCTGCACGTGTGCCCTCTATCCCCCATCAGTCAGTTCTAGGGCAAATTGAGGGTAGTTAATACCCTTTGCCAGCATTCCTGCCTATTTACTAGTATGCCAGGTCGTGAAAATAGTTCATAAGCACTGCTCTAGATCTAGATTTCTTTTTCGTTTGTTTTGACTACTGTTAAGTAGTTCCTGATATTGGTTGCTGCAGACACCTCTCAAATGAAAACAATACCTTTATCAGACAGGTGGTTTTACCTTTTTTTTTTTTTTTTTTTAATTTATCTTGAGAGAGAGAATATGCCTGTATGTGTGCTCACATGTGCGGGAGAAGAGAGAGAGGGAGAGAGAACCCCAAGCAGGCTTTGGGTTGTCAGTGAGGACCCAACGCAGTGTGAGATCATGACCTGAGCCAAAACCAAGGGTTGGACATTCAAACAACTGAGCCACCTAGGCGCCCTGGTGGTTTTACTTTTCATAGTTTGGAACACAGGTGAGGAAAAACCAGAATTCTCTAATCTAGTGATTATCAAGTTAGATAAAAAAAAAAGTAAGCTACAAAAACAGAACCTCCTAAGTTTAAGACAATTGCAGACATATGTGAAAGAAAGCCCCTAACCTAGATCATGCTATTTAAAACTACCCTTAGAAGACTATACTTTTGGGGTGCCTGGGTGGCACAGTTAACCATCTGACTTCAGCTCAGGTCATGATCTTGCGTTTCGTGATTCGAGCCCCACGTTGGGCTCTGTGCTGACAGCTGAGAGCCTGAGGCCTGCTTCGGATTCTGTGTCTCCCTCTCTCTTTACCCTTTGCCCGCTCGTGTGCGCGCACACACACACACACCCTCTCTCTCTCTCTCTCAAAAAAAAACAAACATTTTTTTTTTTTTTAAAAGAAGACTATACTTTCAGGAATTACCTCTATAGTTACGAAAGAAGTTTCTCTAAATGGATAATGCTACCTGTAGACTTCACATGATGCCCAAGCTGAGCCCCAAATTCTAACAAGCTTGGTTAAGAAAGGAAAATTAAATGGCTAAGCACATTCTGAGTATATTATGAGGACAAGAGGCAACCTAATAAAATGCTGTTGCCATCACTGAAGGCAATGATAAAAGTGAAATCATGTAAACAATTCACATTTGATAAGCAGCTTATAAACCAGGAGACTGCTCTGAAAATCAGAGGTCAGTGGGGAATTGAAACAGGCAGTTTCACTGGGAGAGTGGTAAACATGGAATAGACTGCTAGCCATGATCGTGATGCAAATGAGCCAGAAAGGTGACTTGAAGGACGGAAAGAATAGGAAGGAAAAGTATTAGAGGACAGGCAGGCTTGTTACGCCAACCGGGCTCATATTTCTGAAGCTTCAAGACACCCAGGGAGAGTTTACAGATAGAATTCTTATTAGTTTCTCTTCATTTAATCCATTCCATCATGAGCACGTCGGGCCATGTCAGCAGCTGACTGACTGGACACACCTTATGACTCGTACACGTTATACTACCCGTACAGTGCCATGCATCAGAGCTGATAATGATGGCTTCCTACCATTAACGCTTTACTTCCTGGCCTCTGGTAACTTAGGTCAGCTCTCAACTGGTTTCTAGATTTGAAAAATTTTATTTTACTTCTAAGTAAAAAAATTTTCATGGTGATAAACAGATACACAGCATAAAATTTGCCATCTTGGGGCGCCTGGGTGGCTCAGTCGGTTAAGCATCCGACTTCAGCTCAGGTCACGATCTCACGGTCCGTGAGTTCGAGCCCCGCGTCGGGCTCTGGGCTGATGGCTCAGAGCCTGGAGCCTGCTTCCGATTCTGTGTCTCCCTCTCTCTCTGCCCCTCCCCCGTTCATGCTCTGTCTCTCTCTGTCTCAAAAATAAATAAAAGTTAAAAAAAAAAATTTGCCATCTTAACCATTTGTAAGTCTATAGTCCGGTAGTGTTAGGTATATTCACATTGTTGTGCAACCAGTTTCCAGAATTTTTTGCCTAGCAGAACTGAAACGCTATACCCATCAAGCAATCCAGAACCAAAATGCTATCCCCATCAAGCAACAACTCCCCATTCTCTCCTCTCCCCAATCCCTAGCAACCAGTAATCCTGCTTCTTGTTTATATGAGTTTGACTACTCTAAATACTTTATATAAGTAAAAGCATAGGGTAGTCTTGTTTAAAATTTTTTATTTTATTAAAAAAAAATTTTTTTTAATGTTTTAATTTATTTTTGAGGGACGGAGCGTGAGGGGAAGACACAGAATCTGAAGCAGGGTCCAGGCTCTGAGCTGTCAGCACAGAGCCCTATGCGGGGCCCGAACCCATGAACAGGGAGATCATGACCTGAGCCGAAGTCAGACGTTTAACAGACTGAGCCATCCAGTCGCCCCTAGGGTAGTCTTTTTTTGACAGGCTTATTTCATTTGGCATAATGTCCTCAAGGTTCATCCATATAGTAGTATGTGACAGGATTTCCTGCACCTATTTTGCTATTTGTTTTTTTTAAGTTTTTATTTACATTTTTAAATAATCTCTACCCCCAATGTGGGGCTTGAACTCACAACCCTGAGATCAAGAGTTGCATGCTCTTCCAACTGAGCCAGCCGGATGCTCTGACCCCCTGCCCCCTTTTTTTAAAACTTAATATATCCTGGAGCTCCTTCTATGTCAGTGCATACAAGGAATATTCAAACAAACAAACAAACCAAAAACAACCAAACCATAACAGGAATATTTTAGTGTTGCATAGGGATGGGCCATAGATTTTTAATCAGTTTTTATACGGATGGACATTTAGGTTGTTTCCAGTTTTTTGTTATTATATATAATGTTGTGACTAACAATCTGGTATACACTTCTTTGTGTACCGTATGAGCATTTCTCTTGGACAGATACCTAAGAGTGTGGCATTGAGATACAGGTGTATTTAAAGTCCTAAATACCTGTAATAAATACTATCAAACTGCTCAGCAAAAACTCTGTCTGGCTTTTTGGGAATATAACTTAATTTGGAAAACAGAGTAGGCCCTGTAGATAAGCTGCCTCTAAAAGCACAGACTCAGATGTTCCTTACCCTTGGGTAGGGCCTGGAACCCACGTGAGAAAAAATGGAGGAAACTTCATAGAAATCAGGACTAGACCCAACAAAAGTATCAACAGCTAAGAGGTACGGCTCCCAAGCAGAAACTGGAAATCTTCTGGAATCTATCAAATTAATTTTTTTAAGTTTATTTATTTTTGAGAGAGAAAGAGCATGTGTGTGCATGCGTGAGTGCGCGTGCTCGCATGTAAGTGGGGAAGGGGCAGAGAGAGAGGGGGAGAGAGAGAATCTCAAGCAGGCTCTGTACCCTCAGCATCAGCGAAGGGCTTGATCCCAGGAACAATGAGGTCATGACCTGAGACAAACTAAGAGTCAGACATTTAACCAACTGAGCCACCCAGGGGCCCCACAATCTATCAGATTAAGGTTAAAATTTAAGGTTGAGAAGGTCAAGTATATTCTAAAGCAGAGCTTCTCAAACTTTAACATAATCCCTAGGCGTTAAATCACTTGGGGACTGTGTTAAAATGCAGATTCTGATTCAGTAGGTCTGGGATGGTGTCCTGACACTGTGCATTTCTAACACACTCCCAAGTGATATTTTTCTAAGCAAAATAGAAACATATGGCTGAAAAAAGTAAAGAATGAGAGACATAAAGGGGAGTTGTTGCTTTCTAATTTAATAGAGTAGTAAGCTTCCAAGAAGAAATAAATATTTATCTGCCTATCTCACATGGAATTCCAGGCTTAAATTATAATATTTTAAGAAAAATTAAGGGAGTAGGGGAGGGAGCCCTACGGAAGACCAAAGAGAATCAGCTTTCTAGATCAGGGATTCTCAAAGTGTGGTCCTCTGATAAGCAGCCTCGCCTGAAATCATGTCAGAACTGCAAATTCTTGGGTCCCAGACCTTCTGAATGAGAAATTGTGGGATTGAGTCCAGCAATCTGAGTTTTAACAAGCTCCCTCGGTGATTCTGCTGCATGCTCAAAAGTCTGAAAACCTCTGATGTAGATATTTAATAACGACCATTTCCATGTAGTTTCTATAGATTGGTAATAAAGATTCTACTGGACTCTTCCTTGAAGGTAAAATGGAACAAAAATATCCTTTCGTTGGAACTTACTCTAAAGACATTCTGAACGAGACAGCAAAGTAAGAAACAAAGCAGGCCCCGCTGACAAGTTTCATCCATTCACTGATGCAGAGGTTCTTTAAACTTGGTTAGGACCTAGAAAGCATAGTGCCTTATGGTATCAAGTATGGCATGGCACATGAAAAACATAGGACTCTGTCCCTTACTACGCGACCTTGGGAAAGTCAGTTAACCCAGGTTCTATTTTCTCGTAGGTAAAATCTGAACGTTAAATGAAATGATTTTTCAGGTTTCTTTTGTTTTTACGTTTGTATGATTCTAGGTGCTCACTCCCTTTTGACTTCTTGGGCCATCTAAGGTGCCTGGGTCACTTGAGAATTAAGAACTCTTCCTAGGATGTCTTTAAATCCTAAAAATTCAACGTACGTCAACATCATTATGTACACAATATTATTCCTCACAATAGAAAGAAAACAGGGGTTACTAGCCCCTTGTACTTAATAGGAGCAACTGAAGTCCTGAGAAATTAAAATGCTTCATTTAATAAAAATATAGTTTAACACAGCTGTCCCAACTGTAGCCTTTTCAAAGCTTGATAAATTTCAAGTGTCTTATTTCTTTTTAAAAAAAAATTTTTTTTTAACTTTTTAAATTTATTTTTGAGACAGAGAGAGACAGAGCATGAATGGGGGAGGGGCAGAGAGAGAGGGAGACACAGAATCGGAAGCAGGCTCCAGGCTCCGAGCCATCAGCCCAGAGCCCGACGCGGGGCTCGAACTCACAGACTGTGAGATCGTGACCTGAGCCGAAGTTGGACGCCCAACCGACTGAGCCACCCAGGCGCCCCTCAAGTGTCTTATTTCAACTTTGGGTATTTCTCTACTACCTACCACATAGACATCTTCAGCAGTTTAGGGAGAAATGTGAATCCTTCCCAACACACAAAGTCTTGTCAGACATAAAACTATATGTAAAGAATTTAACTTATTTTCTAAAAGCAACAAGAAGTACATACTGTAAGTTTCTTCCATGTTGGAAATGAAGGAGCTGAATCCAAGTGCTGAGGGGGGAAAAAAAAAGCAGTGGTTCAGGTAACCAGAAATAAAAATGTACCAAAGGAAGTCCCAAAAAGGGGAGTCGAACTGGAATTGAAGCTACCCAAGTTCAATATAAGAAAGCCTGACTGTCCTGTTCCCCCAAATATTTACCCTCCTTTAAAGCATTCTTTACTACTTTGAAGTATTTTAACATGCTTGCCTAACACACGTTCTTGGAATAAATTCTAGGGCTCACAGTTAAGAAAAACCAAATATGACTACTAATTTAAACTGTATTCAGGTGATAAGGCAGTCTACTTTAAGTACACACGTAATGGATCCAATAAGCCCAGAGCCATTCTAGCTTATTATTTCTGTGACTTTTTCTAAGCACGACTGCGAAGTGCCACACTTATTCCAGTGATGTTTCACCTCCCTTCCCCCCTGCCAATCTCCTATGCTAAAATGGATACACTTGGTTAAGTGCCTCCAGTTAGAACTCATTCCCTGTACCACTGAGGGAAAACTTTTGAATGTTAGGACTTAAGAACTGTTCATTTTATGGATACCACAGTAACAAAAGTACAGCTCTCCACCAGAAATGCAGACGATTAAAGGATAGGAAATAGTTCTGTAGTTTGGATCCTCTTCTACTGAAGATCTCCCCCTATTTAGCATTGTGATTAAACAAACATCATTATGGGGAAGAACTAAATTTATATAAAGCCATTCTCATAGGAAACTCCTGAAAATTGGCTAGATTTACGGCTATTGTCTCTAGAGCAAGCTCTGCTTTGGCCCTTCATACAATTCTACACCCCTTCCCCCCATTCTATGACATAAGCAGCCTTGGAATCTATGATAGGAAATACAAGTGATCAGCTGGAACTCTAGTTTAGAAATTTGCTGTGGAGCCCATTTCTTAATGACAACTGTTAGTGGAAGTGTTGTAAAAAATATTTTTCATATCTGGATTAAGAAATCCCGATCTGCCTTTTGACAAGTTTTACTTATACGTACTTTACACGTTTTCAATAAAAACTAAGAGGTTTGGAAAGAAGAACCAAGTATTAGGTTCCTTGATTTTTAAGCCACCGTAAACTTTGGGGGCAGAACGCCTAATTAGAGTAGACTAAGGGCCCTGGAACCCATAGCTTCATCATTCAGCCGTGTCCACTGAAGTATCTTCCGTAACGAACTGTTAACAGGCGATTCTTTACCTTTTCCCTAGTACTAGACCGCGGTGAAATGGACAAATTACGTGAAGCAGTCAAGTTTGGGGGGCTGGATGTAGTCTGAAGCGACCGGTTAAACTCTTAACAGAGATGGGGTCTCAGTAAAACTATCGTTTTTCTTCCTTTAAACGAAACAATCAGAGTAGATTTAAGCAAGGAGACTAAACTCGAGAAGGGGGGGGGGGGGGGGGAAGGTGGTTAACTTAAAAAAATGGAGACAAAAGAGGTAGAGGCCCTCGGGGTGCGCAGTCACAACAGCAGCGCCGGGAACCCACAGTCCCAAGGCTACGGGAGGAAAAAGGAAGATATTAGAGGGCGAAGGTGTCCCAGCACACTAAAGGGGAGGTGTTCGGCGGCCCCAAGCCAGACGGGCCTCGCCTTCCCTACCTGGTCGAGACACGCTCTTCCCACAGTGGCTTTCTCCTCACCTCCGCGCCCCAGCAACGCTCGTTTCCGGCCCCTGACGTTGGAGGGTGGGGCCCCCACTTCCTGTGACGCTGGCCTCTGCTCCGCGGGAGCGTGGGCTGCGTGGACCCTCCTTTCCCTCGCCGTGGGCCCCGCCTTGGCCCCTTCCTGCCCTTCAGGTTCCCCCACCTCGCGCCATTCTCCTTTTTTAGCCCATCCTCCTGGGGGTCTCCGGAACGGTAGTGGCCTTGCGTGGGTGGAACCCGCCCTGCCTTCCTCGGGGTTCGTGGCGGCCATCTTAGGAAGGCGAATGTGCGCTCGAAGCGGGAATGAGACTGGTTAGGGCCGGCTGCTGGTGGGAAGGAAGCCTTGTTGGTGTCAGTTACCCAGGTAGAAGTGTAATTTGGATTTTGCGGGGCGGGAAGAGGGAAATCGTAAAGGAGACAAGCCTACAGAAGAGCCTAAACAAACAAAACACCAAGGACAGGAATCTAGTTGTTTTTGTTTAGCAAGCGTTGTAGAATCTTAAAATTCAGAAGTCAATAATAGTAGGTAAGAATGCTTGGGAGGGAGGATGACCTCGTTGGGTTAAAGGGAGTTTTAGAGTTGAGGGGAGAGCTCAGTGAAAAGAGTTGGAGAGGTGAAGGGAGCCAGAAAGCTTAACTTGATAATGGAAACCCAAACATAGATTTGTTCGCCCTGTTGTGGAAACTGTGATACACACACACACACACACACACACACGCACACACGCGGTACTTGTCCCTGAAGTGCTTAGGAAAACAGGCCTAGAGTGGATGAAAGGCAAAATAGCAGTATAACAGATGTCAAAAATATGGTCAGGACTGGAAATTTACATTAGGAAGAAATCACTGAGGCCCAAAGTAAGCTGGGAAGGCTTTATGGAAAAAAAGGACTTGTGGTCTTTGAAGGTTAGACAGGAAAAAAGGAAGATGTTGACATCTGTTATGGTAGATCTGGTGATACTATTTTTCAAAACCAAGAAGTAAAAATATGATATGACAAAAATTTTTGTACTGTCCAAAGTATAGGAGGCAGTATGAGAGATCAGTCTGAGTACTGAAATATTGGGATTTTTGAAACATATCAGTGACTAATAGAGCCTAAATGTGACTTAGGAGAACTTATCCTGATAGCATGAACTGAATGTGGCTTCAGTGAAAAGGATCACAGATGGTACATTTTATTTTTCCGAGAATACTCTAAACATAATTCGTTACCTGTTGTTGGTTTTTTTTTTTTTTTTTTTTTTTTAAGATTATCAGCTCTTGGACTTAGGAGTGTGCATCACAGTCTTTGGCTCATATTAAGACCCTAAAAAGAAATGTGTTGTTAGGTGCCCTGCCCAAGCCATTCTTGTAGGCTAGTGATTTTTAATCTTGTCTGTACATTCCAATCATCTGGGGAGCCCAAGTTCCCCTTCCAGACCAGTTAATCAGAAAGGGCTGGGCATAGTTATTTTTAAAAAGCTACCCAGATGATTCTAATGTGCAGTCAAGGCTGGGAACCACTGACCTAGGCACTGTTTTGCATTTAGGAAAGCTATTCTTTCACCTGAGTGGCCTGGATAATTCCTGTGAAGGAGGAGCAAGCTGTTAAAGTGCTTCTTGAAAGATAATAGCTAAGAATGAAAGCTTCACTGCAAGCCTAGCACAAAGCATTTTAGAGAAAGCTGCTGTTTCGGCAAATCGGTTTCAGATTGTTAGGAATATCTTAAGGTAACCTTTCTGAAATTCTAAACCTCTTAATTTATCACATCATTCATGCAGATTGGTGGGGCCAATGTGATTTGAAGTGAAATGTGATTTTTCAGGCTTCAAATTGCAGTAAGCTGGTGAAATTGTTGACATTGTTACTGTGACCCATAAGTACTTTTCAGATACCTGCAGACTGAAATTTCTGAGGAAGACCTAGGGCTTGAGAGGACGGAAGGGGTGGGTGGGTTCCAAACCAGAATCCAAAGTCAGGCTTCACTGCGTTCAGTAATGCGTCAGGGTGACAGGATCCTCAGCTGAGAAAGCTGTTCCATTTAGCAGGAGTGAACAAGCCCACCAACTTGTAAACAAACTCCCCCCCCCCCCCCCCAACTTTCAGTGGAGATTTTAAAATAAAAATGCGCCACACATCTATTCTTTCTATTCTTAAATGCTTTGTTCATTCATCTCCAACCTAGAAAGTTCCTGCTTTATCTAAGATCCCTGCTGAGTTGTCTTTCAGACTGGCTTTTCAGCCAGGTTGAATATATTTGAAAAGGGAAAAAAACAAACCAAGGCATTTACACAGGGTTAGTCTAGGAGCTAGAAGCTAGCTAGGATTAATACCATAAACCGAATCTGATCCTGGCTGGTTCTCTCTGATGATAGGCTAGCATTTGTCCTTAAATTATAGATTATGTATATTAAATTTTTAAAAAAGTTTATTTTGAGAGAGAGAGCATGTGTGTGCGCTCATGCTTGGGATGGGAGGAGGGCAGAGAGAGAGGGAGAGAATCCCCAGCAGGCTTTGCACTGTGAGCGAGGAGCTGGACATGGAACTCCAACTCACGAACCGTGAGATCATGACCTGAGCCAAAATCAAGAGTCTGGTGCTTAACTGACTGAGTCACCCAAATGCCCCTATAGATTATATTTTTGAACTAATAATTATAAGGTAAAAACAAACACTCTGGACTAATGACTATAAAGACAGATCTGTACCCTAGTGATTAAAAAAACAAATCTTTGTTAGAAAATTAGTTTTCTCAGCTTTTAGGATGGAAGGAACTCCAGTAGTCCTTGAGATTCTTTGGGAGTTTCAGTGTTTGAGATAGCCCAATAAAACTGAAACTTTAGTCCACCGGAAGACTAAAATATTAAATTTCTTTGTTTCTGGCTTGAGTGCTGTCAACAAAATCCTGATTCTCTTATCTAATTATAGATGCCGGTCAGTAGTTAAGTGCATAATTAAAAATAGGAAAATTATTGGGGCACCTGGGTGGCTCAGTTGGTTGAGCATCCAACTTCTGCTCAGGTCATGATCTTGCGGTTCGTGAGTTTGAGCCCTGTGTCGGGCTCTGTGCTGACAGCTCAGAGCCTGGAGCCTGCTTCGGACTCTGTGTCTCCCTCTCTCTCTGCTCCTCCTCTGCTCATGCTCTGTCTCTCTCTCTCCTTCAAAAATAAATTAAAAAAATAGGAAAACTATTCAATAAATACAGTTGCAAAATATTTCAAAATGAGAGAGCTAGGGGATCATAATAGATGTTCTTACTGATGAGGATAGATTGGGAAGTATTGCTGTAGAGGAGGGTGAAAAGTTGGGCCTGGTTACAATTTTTCGGGGAAAGTAGCACAGAGAAGTGCTGCCAGCAGGGAGCCAAAGAAAATAAATTTATGTTTAAAGAAGAGTCCCTAGTGGGAGTTTGGATTGAATAATAACCAATATTAAGCTCGAGAAACACAGGATAATAAAGGGTGAATAAAAATAGTGATTTTTAGAGGTCCCTGGGTGGCTCAGTTGGTTAAGCGTCTGACTTTGGCTCTGGTTATGATCTCACAGCTTGTAGGTTCAAGCCCCACATCGGGCTCTGTGCTGACAGTTCAGAACCCGGAGCCTGCTTCGAATTCTGTGTCTCCGTCTCTCTCTGCCCCTCCCCGGCTTGTACTCGGGCTCGTTCTCAAAAATAAACAAACATTAAAAAAAAAAGAAGTAGTGATTTTTGAAAAATTTGTACTTTAATTCTGTGGCTTAATATATAAATGTCATATACCTATGTAATCCACATTGCCTATAACAGTTACCAGTGGGCTTGAGAAATCTGTTCTCTGTGTTTTCTGTGACTTCCAGCTAGTTCTTTTTCCAGGAGTCAGCAACAAATAGCTCCTCACACTGTTTCTGATGCTGGCAGCTAAGATGTAAATTGTAAGTCAAAGTTTGCAAACCATTGTGAGTATCACTTGGCTTATGAACAAATCGGTGAGGAAATGGAACTGCTTAAAAGAAGTTTGTTGAAAAGGTGGTAGAATGGCAGAATTATACTAAAGAAATCTTACCCACTAAAAATTACATAAAGGACTAATCTTGCACTGAACAGTTCTAAAATTCTGTCATTCTGATCTGTTATTTTTAAAAACGTCAAATGTTTTATGAGGACTTTAAGATACAAAACAGATGAACATATGGGAAGGGAAGCAAAAATAATATAAGAACAGGGAGGGGACAAAACAGAAGAGACTCTTAAATATAGAGAACAAACAGTGTTGCTGGAGGGATTGTGGGAGGGGGGATGGGCTAAGTGGGTAAGGGGCATTAAGGAATCCACTCCTGAAATCACTGTTGCACCATATGCTAACTAACTTGGATGTAGATTAAAAAGTAAATAAATTATTAATAAAACAAAAAATAAGATAAAAATGTCACTCAAGGGTCATTTTTTTCTCTGAAACCTAATGTTTGCCTGGGATTAAGTTCTTATGTTTTCTTATAACCTCCTTCCACCCTCCTTCCTTCCTAGCACTTAAACTGTGTGTTAGACCAGTGGTTCTCAAAGTGTGGTCCCAAATTGCAGCATCAGTATCACTTAGGAACTTGAGAAAATGCCAGTTCTTAGGACTTACTACAGACGTACTGAATCAGAAGCTCGGGTGAGATGTCCTTTCATCTGTGTTTTAGCAAGGCCTTCATGTGATTTTGATACCCACGAAAGTTGGAGAACCATTGCCTTATACTCTTACTGTCAACATTGTTCCTTTATAATGGACCACGCCACTGTAGTTCTTAACATAGTGTGGCAAGCACAGTAGATACTTGATTATTTTAGAGCACAGGTGTATTTTGTCAGGAGCTGTTAGGACAACTGTGAGACATCATCTACCTTGTAAGAAAACGTGGGAAGAAGAGACTAAAATATTGGAGATTTGTCCTTTCCTCGTTTTATACCACAGTTGCTTGGGAAGCCTGCACAGAAAGGTCAAGAAGTATGGACCAACAATAAGATAAAGCTGGGGAACCAATGAGCTATAGTTTGGTACATTATGACATGAGTAATGGGCCTTAGCAATTGTTTCCCCATCATACTGTGAATGTAAGAGTAGAAATCCTAAATGTGATTGTAGGGAAGAAACTTCATAGCTAGGAAGGCTTGTTAGCATTACATAAATACAACTTAAATTGCCTTGTTAGGACTTTTTGGTGAAAATGAGTGATTCTGGTTACCAAGGTTTTTGAAAGATTGATTTATTCAGTATAAATATTTAATCCAGGGCACTGAGTCTTCTTTATACCCCATGTCTATATACATTCTTCATGTTCAGCAACTTTGATTTTTCTTTTTTTTGTAGGCACAGAACTGTTACATAGTCAAGATCATGTCTCTCCTAAAGCACCTTATAGAATAATAATAAATCAGAATGAAGGGACATTAAATGGAGACATAAACCACCTGTTATGGGAGTATGGGGGAATAGTTAAGACTTTGGGGATCTAGGCAGGCTTTGAGGCAGTTACTTTGAAACTTTGCTTTTTTTTTTCCTTTTAAGTATTTTTCCATAAGTTTGTTTACTTTCAAAGCTTTGACCAAATGTTACGTCAAAGGCCAAAAAAAAAAAAGTGATATTTTAGTTTCTATTGTGCCTTCCTCCAATGAACTCAAAACTTCTCAAAGTGAGATTTGAGTAGATCTGACATCTATATTTTGAATGGCAGCTGCCTAATTAATGATGTTTTATTCCTTAAGACTAGGGTGGCCAACGTGTTGTTGTTGTTGTTATCCTAGGATAATTATTGTTCCCCCTTCATGCTCAAGAGTATCCTGGTTTGAAGGAAAGATTATGTGGTCACACCAATCAATTAAGACTACATGGCCTTTTAGGGGACGATACCATATACCTAAGATATGATAAAGGAAGACATCTTTGTCTTTTGGGCTATTTTTCCTAGGAAACATTTTCTTAAAGTTTTTTTCAAAGGTTTATTTATTTTTGAGAGAAAGAGAGAGAGATAGAGACTGTGAGCTGGGGAGGGGCAGAGAGAGAGGGAGACCCAGAATCTGAAGCAGCCTCCAGGCTCTGAGCTGTCAGCACAGAGTCCAATATGGGGCTTGAACTCACAAACCATGGGATCATGACCTGAGCTGAAGTTGGATGCTTAACCAACTGAGCCACCCAGGTGCTCCACCTAGGAAACATTTTAATTTTCATATAGTTTGGTGTTAATATACCAAAGTGTAATTTAAAAAAATCAAAATCTGTGTAAGGCCTTAGATGAAAATCTTGTTTATATTATGTAAATACAAGGGAGCAAGTCAGTAGCCCTCCTTTGTACAAAGTATACTAGAATGTGCTAGATTCTATAGGTATCTAGTTATTCTCCCTTCTATTTTCTGCTTTAAAGGGGAGAAAAAGATCATCTGAAAAGGATCTAGAAAGTATTTAGGTAGGAATAAGTCTCATAGGGTCAGAAAATATCCATTTGATTACAATTTCTACTTTTAATTGTAAGTCTAACTATACCTGAACTAATCAGTAAACTAGCAAAAAACTGAAGTCATTATTTAAAAAAATTTTTTTAATGTTTATTCATTTTTGAGAGAGAAAGAGAGACAGAGCACAAGCCAGGGAGGGGCAGAGAGCGAGGGAGACACAGGATCCGAAGCAGGCTCCAGGCTCTGAGCTGTCAGCACAGAGCCCTATGTGGGGCTGGAACCCATGAACCAAGTGATCATGACCCGAGCTGAAGTCAGACGTTTAACAGACTGAGCCACCCAGGTGTCCCTGAAGTCATTTTAAAATTAGCTAGCTGCAAAAAACAAAAAACAAAAAACAAAAACAACAGCTTAAAAGGAACAAATTTTGGCCTGTTATAAATTGGGTCTTGATTCAGTTTAAGCACCAAGTATGTGAATATCTCCTAGATGCATAGCACCAGGCTAGTGATATATGGTATAGCAAATACAAAGCAGCATGTGATTCTGACTTCTCTTGTGAAGATTTGTGGTATGGTTGAGGTTGGACACTTGGTAAGTTTAAATGTGGTGAGGCATAAGAAGTAGCCTTAAAACAAAACAAACAAACAAACAAACAAAAAAACAGCTAGAAAGAGATTTCAATGGTTGAAGGGCAAGGGGTAACATTTAAAAATGAACAGAGTAGCAAAGAATAAGGTGTATATAAGATTGGAATAACCTGACTTCTATAGAGTTAAGAAGGGAGATTTGGAGACATGCTCCAGACTCAGCTTCTCATAAAAATTATATCTTTTTTGTTTGTTTTGTTTTCTAAAGTAGTCTCCATGTCTAACATGGGGCTTAAACTCACAACCCTGAGATCAAGAGTCACATGCTCTACTGACTGAGTCAGATGCTCCTAAAAACTGTATCCTTTTTTTTTTTTTTACTTCTTTTTAAAGTTTTTATTTTTTAATTTACATCTAAGTTAGCATATAGTGCAACAGTGATCTCAGGAGTAGATTCCTTAATGCCCCTTACCCACTTAGCCCATCCCCTCTCCCACAACCCCTCTAGTAATCCTGTTTGTTCTCCATATTTAAGAGTCTCCTATGTTTTATCCCCTTTCCTGTTTTTATATATTTTTTTGCTTCCCTTCCCTTATGTTCATCTGTTTTGTATCTTAAAGCCCTCGTATGATGAAATCATATGATATTTGTCTTTCTCTGACTGACTAATTTTGGTTAGCATAATACCCTATAGTTCTATCCACATAGTTGCAAATGGCAAGGTTTCATTTTTTTTGATTGCCCAGTAATACTCCATTGTATGTGTGTATACACACGCACACACACATATATACCACAACTTTATCCATTCATCTATCGATGAACATTTGGGCTCTTCCATACTTTGGCTATTATTGATAGTGCTGCTGTAAACATGGGGGTGCATGTGTCCCTTAGAAATAGCACCCCTGTATCCCTTGGATAAGTACCTAGTCGTGCAATTGCTGGGTTGTAGGGTAGTTCTATTTTTAAGTTTTTGAGGAACCTCCATATTGTTTTCCAGAGTGGCTGCACCAGTTTTCATTCCCCAAAACTGTATCTTTTAAACATGGAAGGTTTGTACAAAATTAATTGAAGAAGGTTGATCTGATGGTCATGTAGTACATGACTTGGAGTAGGAAAAAAATAATCGGAGGATAAAGAATCTGATTAAGGGGGCGCCTGGGTGGCTCAGTCGGTTAAGTGTCCGACTTCAGCTCAGGTCATGATCTCATGGTTTGTGAGTTCGAGCCCCACGTCTGGCTGTGTGCTAACAGCTCGGAGTCTGGAGCCTGCTTCAGATTCTGTGTCTCTCTCTCTGCCCCTACCCTGCTCTCGCTCTGTCTCTCTCTCTCTCTCTCTCTTAAAACTGAATAAATGGGAAAAAAAGAAAAACAAAAAAGGATATGACTAAGGTTACTGTATTTCCTCCACTAATAAGGGAAATAGGCAAAAAAGCCCTCTAGCCTTTTGGTTGACAAATGAGGATATGAAAACAAGGAAGACTAAAAAACCAAATGAAGCTGGTCACAGGAAGGATATTCTTTATTTAAATAAATAAAAACATATTAAGATGCCAACAATGACTGGAGTTGTTATCTAAAACTTGACAGTTAAGATTCCCCCAAAGTTTGAAAAAGGACAATACATTTTCTGTCTGCTGGCTCTTTAATCCACAGCTTCTCCATCAGTTTTTCTGACCTATGGGTAGAAAGAGAACATTAAAGTAGTGTCATTTTTTATAGTGTTTTTATAGAAGACCTAAGCTCGATATGTGTTAGTTGCATTTCAAATAGAGTTTTAGACAGTTCTTTCTCCATACTCTGACTTAAAGGCATTGGGACTTTCCTTGCATTCTACTATTTGGTGTGGAGAAGGACTTAGAGTAGAAAATATGGTTTATTTTTTTAAAGAATAAAAGTTTGTCTAAGAAACTTTGAAGATTTAGAATACGACATTAGTGATTAGTTAAAACTATGTTAATATCATAGAACTATGATATTGTTAGTTTTTTTTTGAGAGAGTGCAAGCATAAGTGTGAGAGGGGCAGGGGCAGAGGGAAAAGGAAAGTGAGAATCTTTTTTGTTTTTTAAATGTTTATTTATTTTTGAAGGAGAGAGAGACAGAGTGTGAGTGGGGGAGGGGCAGAGAGAGAGGGAGACACAGAATCCAAAGCAGGCTTCAGGCTCTGAGCTGTCAGCACAGAGCCCATCGCGGGGCGCGAACTCACCGCGAGATCATGACCTGAGCCGAAGTCGGATGCTCAACCCACTGAACCACCCAGGTGCCCTGAAAGGGAGAATCTTAAACAGGCTCCACACCCAGTGTGGAATCCGACTTGGGGTTTGACTTCCCCAAGGTCATGACCTGAGCATAAATCAAGAGTCAGACACTTAATTGACTGAGCCACCCAGGGACCCACTAGTTTAAAAAAGTTACGCTACCTTTTCTCCAGGACTTATAGTTGTTAGGATGTTTTTCATCCATAGTCTCTTTTTTTATGTCTCCTGAGTCACTGTAGAAGATAACCAAAAAAGGAAAATTAGTTGGAGACCAGCACTGAAGATTTAGTTTAGATAACCAGTTCTAGGGGATTAAAATTACTTTATAAAAAAGGTTTATTTATTTATTTTGGGAAAGAGAAAGGGAGAGTGTGCATGAGTGGGGGAGGGGCAGAGGGAGAGAAAGAATCCCAAGCAGGCTCTGAGCTGTCAGCACAGAGCCTGGTGTGGGACTCCATCTCACAAACTGTGAGATCATGACCTGAGCCAACGTCACAAGTCAGATGCTTAACTGACTGAGCCACCCAGGTGCCCCAGAGATTAAAATTACTATATTATTGTCAGAGTAGGAATTATTGACTTCGTGCAAGCTTCTGTTTATACAGTCCCTTTGTACTTCCCATACCCCTGTACATGTGGTGGGTAATTCCATTGATGGCTTCTCTCTCTCTCTCTTTTTACTTTTTTAATTTTTTTAATGTCTTATTTATTTTTGAGAGACAGAGACAGAGTACATTCGAGTAGGGGAGGGGCAGAGAGAGAGGGAGACACAGAATCTGAAGCAGGCTCCAGGCTCTGAGCTGTCAGCACAGAGCCCGATACGGGGCCTGAACCCATGAACCATGAGATCATGACCTGAGCTGAAGTGGGACACTTAACCAACTGAGCCACTCAGGTGCCCCTCTAACTCTTGTTTTTAAGTTTACTTATTTTATTTCGAGAGAGAGAGAGCGAGAGAGCAGGGGAGGGACAGAAAGAGAGGGAGAAAGAAAGAATCCTAAGCAGGCTCTGCACTGTCAGCACGGAGCCCAGTGTGGGACTCAAACTCACTACCCAAGAGATCATGACCTGAGCCAAAACCAAGAGTCAGATGCTTAACCTACTGAGCCACCCAAGTGCCCTGGCTTCTCTAACTCTTAGATGTGCCCTTCAAGCTTGTTAGGTTGGGGATCCTTGTTAGGTTGGTTCATGTGTAGTATAATAATTATTTTCCCTTTACAATTTTAGGATTTTTTTTTTTATTTTTGAAAATATAAGATAGAATTGAGAACCTGTGTAATCAAGTCCTTAATGGATTAAAGTCCTAAGTGGAGCCTTAGGGAGGGAATGGAGGTACTCAGAGCCCATGAGTATAGATTTTTAAAAATTTATAATTGAAGTTTAGGCATCTGCCAGGTCTATGACGTAGTGGCCATCTAGCTTTAAGAATTGAACTTAAAGGTATTTTTCTCTCTGTTCCAATAACTTTAAAAAATTTTTTTAGAGAGAGTATGCAAGCGAGGGAGAGAGGCAAAGGGAGAGAGAGAGAAAGAGAGGGAGAATCTTAGGTTCCATGCTCAGCACAGAGCCTAATGTGGGACTTAATCCCATGACGCTGGGATTATTACTGAGCCAAAATCTACATGCTCAGCTGAGTGAGCCACCAGGTGCCCTACTATTCCAATGACTTCTGTAAGATGATTTATCTTACCTTTCACAAACCAGCATTTTTGGAGCAAATGTCTTAAGAACAAATAAAGGAGAATGATATGTGTTATCTAGAAAGGAGGAGAGAGGATGGAGATGTGATACAAGTACTAAGCATTTTTTTTTTAATTTTTAATTTTTTTAAAGTTTGTTTATTTTATGAGAGAGAGGAACGCATGCTGAAGGGGCAGAGAGAGGGAGAGAGAGAGAGTCCCAGCAGGCCCTGCCCCATCAGCATGGAGCCCAATGCAGGGCTCGAATCCATGAACTGAGAACATGACCTGAAGAGTCAGACACCCAACCGACTGAGCCACCCAGGTGCCCCAGTACTAAGCATTTTTAGATTGTTGCAGAGAAAGCTAGTTGGCAG
Organism: Panthera pardus; assembly: GCF_024362965.1. NCBI lineage: Eukaryota > Metazoa > Chordata > Mammalia > Carnivora > Felidae > Panthera > Panthera pardus. Next base: position 61,013,110 of record NW_026526991.1, on the reverse strand, counting down.
CAGAGATTTGAATCTCTCTTCCATAGTTGTTGCTGGGAATTGCCTGTGCCGCCAGGGACAACGTTCCCACCAGTTTTACCTTAGGTGTGGCCATATGATTAGTTTTTGCCAATGGAATGTGAGTGGAAGTATTTTCTTCTGGGTCAAGCTGCTTAAGAGGCACCTGCACCTCCACTGTCTTTTTGTGGCAGTTTGGGAAGCCAAGCGTGGAAGGTGACAGTCACAGATGAAAAGAGCCTGTGGTCTCAATCTACCATCCCCACTGAATGCTTGCATTGGGCTACACAAGGAAACTTCTGTTGTGTTAAACCAGGATATCAATACAACTTGAACTTTATCTGTTAAAGGAACTTGCATTATTCTAATACACACATACATCTTTATTTAATACTTATCTTATAAGGTAGGTGTTATACCTTTATAGGTGAGGGAGATGTGGTTGAGAAGTAACTTTCCTTATGGCCACAGCCTATAGTTGAACCTAGACTGACTGAAAAACTAGTGAATTCTTTATGGCATGCTACATTTTAGAGAAAGGATATCACTTGAGATGGGATAAATCCAAACCTTTTAGACTACACGTTTCAATTTATACCAATACTTTTTTCTATGGAAAGTGACCAGATATTGGTAAGGTAAGATTCTTTAAGCTGTTATAAATGATTTTTGGTTTTAATTAGATCCCTTTTTGCTGGGTTGCTTCTCCAGATGCAGATGAAATTCCCAGATTTATTTGACTGTGTTGAAGGATTTTGTGGGAGGAGTATTAAGACTTCATTTATCCAGGACTACAGTACTTATCAGCTATGAAGGACTTAGGGTCCAAGCCTTCACTTATGGCTGTGTTCACTGTTTCACCCTTGCTCACCTATGTTCCAGACATCAGGGTCTAGAATCTGATTGGCAGTATTAGAAAGTTTTTCATTTGGCTCCAAACTCGGAGAAATAACCTTTGGAAGATTAATGGCTCTGAAATAAAGCAGATCAGAAGTTGTAGAAGCAGAGTAGAAACTTCCTTTTGTTTTTCATTCCTCTTAGTGGGCTAAGACTTCCCTAGTTATGAAATATGGAGGGCATGGGGCAAAAGAACTTGATGCCACTCATCTATCCTCCCCCCCACCCCCCCCAAAAAAAGACTTACCATCATCTACAGCAGTTCTATTGACACAGTTAGCCTCATGTTCCTTGAGCCTTTTGACTGGGACCACATGGCAAGCATTATATTTGCAATTAGCCATCTTTTTAGCTATCTTCAGATTTTTCTAAAAGAAAAAGGCTCTTGTGAAATGGCTATTAGGTTTTGCCTGTATTCTACCCTCCATTCCTTTCATGAAATGCTGAAGACAAACCATTTCCAACATTAAGAACTGCTAAGTGCTATGTATGGTCAGAAGCTTGTTCTTTTTTTTTTTTTTTTTTAATCTTTTAACTTTTTATATTGAGCTTATATTTCTTCCACCAGTGATTTAACATTTTTTTAAAAATTTATTTATTTATTTGAGAGAGAGAGAGAGAGAGAGAGATTAGAGAGGGAGAGAAGGAGAGAGAGAATCCCAAGCAGGCTCCACACCATCAGCACAGAGCCTGATGCAGGACTGGAACTCACAAACTGAGATCATGACCCGAGCTGAAACCAAGAGTGGGATGCTTAACCGACTGAGCCACCCAGATATCCCAACATTTTGTATTAACCAGGAAAACGTACCTTTCTACATGATGCCAGGTGGTACTGTAACCTGCTGGCTGGCATCCTGTGGTTTGGGTCATAAGGACATATTTCTAGGACTTCTGGCTCCATGAGGCCTAAATAGTAGGAACCTTGGGTTGACAAAGAAAATATTGACATTTAAGATCAAGTAGTTTTGACATAGGCCTACTTTCTGTTCTCAAAAAAAGAGGCAAAGATATGGGTATCTCCCTATGAAAGTTTTGCATGTTTAAAGCAATAGCCTAGTCAGCTAATAGGAGAACTTCACGGCTTACATGCCTTGGAAAACTAAAAATTAACATTTATACATATATTTTAGTCTCATGGGTTCTTTTGAATAGAATTCTGTGCCCCCAAATAGAGTATTAAACAGACAAGGCTCTTTGGAAAGCTCACAGTACTGGGGTAAGATGAAATTCACCATCAGCTTGAGTGTTCAGGAAAGCAAGGCTGGGGCAGCTGGTTCCTTTACAGTTCAGCATTGCTCCCTTCCTTCTCTTTGCCAAATCTATCTAAATTAAGCCCTTTGCTAGACAAAGATGCTACTTGTCAGATCAGCATAGCCCTTTTGGGGAGAGGGGAAGAGAAGAATGAACAGTATCATGTTCAAGTTCAGGCTACTTTATAATTATCTGCGAATGCCAGTCTGAAATCTTTAAAGTTGTACGTATCAGCATATGAAGACTCCTAGAAAGAACTAAGAATATACCATCTCAAATCTGCCACATTTGACTGCCAATAGGAGGCCTACTTTCCCTTATGGCTAGCTGTCTTTAGCTATCCTAGCAGACATTCACTTCAAGGACTCCCAAGTTTCCAGGCAACAGCTACAGCTGAGATTTCTGCAAAGCAGGGACAGCATAGTCTGATTGAGATGGGGGGGGGGGGGGAGGATCAAGGCAGAGTGGCATAAGAAGGAAGGATAGAAAAGTGCCTAGAATAGCCCATTTCAATTCTGCTTTGGATCATGCCTAGGGCATAGACAAAGGGCACAGAGCTAGACTGTTAAATGTCAGATTTTCCTGAGAGCATTTAGATGATTAAGTCCAGGGATTTACACTCAGGTGCCTTTCAGGAACGCAAGCCAGGGTGGCCCTTTCAAGCTTACACTGCATGTTAATGATAATATTAGAGCCACGAACACTTATTATAAAGTGAATTGGCTTTCTGGAAAATAACACCTGCAGTATAATCCAGTATCATACAGTTATCTTTAGATTCTTAAAGATAATAGAAGAGCTTTAATACTAAAATGTAGTCTTCAGATAACCCCAAACCCTTATTTTATCCAGCAGCCTAGAAAAGTATAAAGTTTGATCAGACTGATAAGGCTGGTCTTAACAAAGAGTGCTTCAAAAGTGGCAGCAAGAATTGGTAAGCTTGGACCATTTGTCTAATTATCGATAGCTGAATATCCCATGTTGGGAGGCCAAGACTATAATGGAGGCCATTTGATTTAATACTATTAGACTTGGCGAGAATGTTGTAGCCTCGAAGCTACTTTGACAATTAAACTGAGTCTAGAGGCCTTTGAGATCTCTTACGTTATTCTTGAAGCAGTGTCTCTCAAGAATCTGAAGGGAAGTGTGTCTGAATCTGAAGAGGGAAACAATCCTACAAGTCAGAACAAGGCAAATTTCGCAGAAGTTTGGGGTGAGGGAGAGCAAAGTACCTTTGTCAAGTGATGTAAATCAACTTTCTGTTCAAGCTACTCAATTCCTCTTCTCCCACCATATGGTCTATGGTTTCTCAAGAGGTTTGGAAGTTTTTGATGTCATAGTTAAGTCTTGAATGACTGTTTTTCAATCTTGGTTGTGCATGAAAATCACTGAGTAGTTTTAAAGTGACAGATCTTCCAGAACTAGCAGATCAGAATCTTCACACATGAGGTCTGGCTAACTGTGGCTTTAAAAGAGTTCCACAGGGGATTCTGACTTGTAGCCGGGGTTACTAGGCCCTGCCCGGGGGTAATTGAACCACCCTCAGAAGGGTTCTTCCAGTTTCCAGGAGGAACTGCTGCATGGTCTTTCCAGTGAAGTTTCTCTAAAGTCTACCAGTTGGAACAATTAGTCCCATCTTTAAATCTGGCCTTTTTATTTATGCGATGCCAAGTAGAATTTCACAGAAAGTGACATAAGCTCATCACATACTAAAAACACCCAAATTTTACTTTCTTTTTGGCATTCTTAATCCAGCGTACCAGGCCTTGAGCTGAATGTTTACAAACACCATATCATGTAACCACTTCTACAGGTATATGAGGAATCACCATGATTTTATAGATTAGGAAACCAACTCCGTGAGTGAGAGAGATCCTGAAGTTACAAAGCTAGCACATGTTTGAATAACATTAGAATTATTTGAGGTAATACATACAAAGCACTTAAAGTACCGGGTCCCTAGTATATAACTAGGTCATCACTTCGCATGTAGGACCTTAATACAGTTCTTTTCGGTAGGAACTGTTATCAATATCTCCATTTTGCAGGCAGGGAAACTGGATCAGAGCTGCTAAATGATAGAGTTGGGATGTGGACTCAAGCTTTATGGCTCCATAACCTGGGCTCCTTGCCTCTAAATCATAAGGCTTTGTCCATTGGACTCAACTAACATTCAAGCCCAAAATCTGTCCTATGCCAAAATGTAGGGTTTTCACATATACTAAATACAAGCAAATAAGTGTTTTCCAGTCTCCAGCAATCTTACAGTTCAGCTGGGGTGGCAGTAGAGTATGAAACAGGCAGTCAAAGATGGGACCTAATTTAGATGTAAAATATGTGGTAGTGACCAAATACTGCAGGAGTTCAGCAAGGGCCGGACTTAGGACTTTTGGAGCCAGATCCAGAAGATCGAGTAGGATTTGGGTCAGCAAGAGGGAAAGCACACATCATGAGAAAGGCAGAAATGAATGTGGCACATTCACAGTAGACTACTAGGCTGGTCCCTGCTGGGTTGGGGAGTATATATTTGGGAACAGGAGAAAAGATTGGCTTGGTATGGAGAGTCTTCAACAAAATTTTCAGGAGGATAACAAATGCAAGTGAAAAAGATCCAATGAAACTATACTAACCTGATAAAAAGGCTGCGGCTATATGGCAGCTGTGCTTCCTACCTGTTGGTGCCTCAGCAACTGCTCTTAATCTCCCCCATCAAGGTGAAAGACCAGTAGAAATCCCACCAATGTCTTTAGTAGAACCTGGGTTTCTTTGAGAATAGCGGGTAATTCAAATCTTCAGGGCCAATAACACCTCATTCCAGGCCCCTAGCTTTCTAGGGAGTCTATCTAGTAAATAAACTGAAAGGCAGATTCTGTTTTCCAGGAGTATAAAGTTTCCCTTAGGGATGTTTGAAATTTTGTGTGTTAAGCACTGTCATCTTGTTTCTTTAAAAGAGACATTATCTTGAGAACAAACATATTAAGATCTGTATATGATAATGCCAATCAGCTCTCCTATCCCTCCATCCCAGGATTTATTGGAATAATGTAAGAGCCCTGGATATGGAAAATGAGAATGATTGAAAAGTGGAAGGGGTGCCTGGGTGGCTCTGTCGGTTAAGGGTCCAACTTTAACTCAGGTCATGATCTTGCGGTTCATGAGTTCGAGCCCCGCATCAGGCTCTATGCTGATGACCACTTGGGAGCCTGGAGCCTGCTTCAGATTCTGTGTCTCCCTCTCTCTCTGTCCCACCCCCGCTCGTGCTCTGTCTCTCTCTCCCTCTCTCTCAAATAAATAAATGTTAAAAAAATTTTTTTAAAGAAAAGTGGAGAAAAGGTATTGGAAAAGAAGTAGATATGAAGACAACTCTGTTTAATGTAGAATTTTTCTGAGGGCTTTCTGCTTTTCTCCTTGAAAGAAACATGAAAGTGAGTTGGTTTTCTTGAATTAGGGAGCTAAGGCCTGGTTAGAATGGCAAGAATTTTTTAGTGCTAAAATTTATTCAGCCTTCTAAGATTTAAAGTCTATTAACTACTTTTCCCTTGTTGATCTCAGTTAATATGGTTCTTCATGTGGCCTATTTCCCAATTTAGTCTTAATAATTCAACAAACAAGACAGCAACTTTACTAAGTGGTTGAGTCCAAGAGGTGGTGTTCTAGATCAGTGTTTCTCAACATGTATTTGATGGAATATTTGCACCAAATCCTCCCATGGTACTTAGAAATGCAGATTTCTAGGCCTCACTGCAGAGTTACCAATCCTGAATCTCAGAGGATAGGGATTGATCTCAGTTTCTTCAGCACCTTTAAGAGCCATTGTACTAGATGGGGGCCTGGGTGGCTTAGTAGGTTAAGCATCCAATTCTTCATTTCAGCTCAGGTCATGATCTCACAGTTTGTGAGTTCAAGCCCCACATCGGGCTCTGCTCTGACAATGTGGAGCCTGCTTTGGATTCTCTCTCGCACTGTCTCTCTGTGCCTTCCCCACTTGTGTGACTGTTCTCTCTCTCAAAATAAATAAATAAACTTAAAAAAAAATAAATGAACTCTTGTGCAAGAGCAGTGGTTCTCAAACTTGAGAGTACATTGGAATTACTTGGAAGGCTTATTGAAACACAGAGTGCTGGACCCTACCCCAGAGTTTTGGATTCAGTAGGTCTGGAGTGGGTCCTGGGAATATGCATTCTAACAAGTTTCTAGATGATGCTGATATGACCACATTTTAAGAATCACTGTATTAAAGTATTGTGAAAGATATGAAGAAGTATTAGATACAATTCCTGTCATTAAGGGGCTTATGATGTGGTTGGGGGAGATAAGTCATATACTTAAAAATATAGTGAAGAATATGGTGTTCTGTATAGTATTTGACACTGGAAGGGATAATGTGGAGGATTTGGGATTTAATCTGGGCCCTAAAAGATGGATAGGCCTAAGGTTCAGCTGAGAATAACATAGGTGTTCCTTTTTTTTTTTTAATTTTTTTTAAACATTTATTTATTTTTGAGAGACAGAGACAGAGCATGAGCAGGGGAGAGGCAGAGAGAGAGGGAGACACAGAATCTGAAGCAGGCTCCAGGCTCCAAGCTATCAGCACAGAGCCTGATGTGGGGCTCGAACTCACAAACCATGAGATCATGACCTGTGCCGAAGTTGGACACTTAACCGACTGAGCCACCCAGGCGCCCCTAACATAGGTGTTCTTGATAGGGATATATAAAAGAGAAAAAGCTTAAAGGTGGATGGGAGCGGGGTAGTCGATACTTGTTTGTCTGGTGCAGAGCTTTTTATAGGACTCTAGTGAAGGGGTAAGGCCCAAAAGTTTGGTGCTAGACTGTGAGGAGCCTTGAAAGCCTGTCCCTCTCCCCTGCCTCCACCAACTTCACAGTCTTACCAAAAATGCTACACAGCTAGAAAGAGGAAGTGTCTCCTGCTGAGTGTGCAAGAGGAAGCACAAGAAGATTCTGAAGGCCTGTGAGCTGTAATGACTGCTTTCCCCCATGAGCCAATTGTAGAGGCTACAGGAAGACCAGCGCACCAACCAGGCTGGGTCCCTCCGCCCAGGGGGTGTCACCACCCAAGCTGAAAGTATTTGGGGAGATTCGGCATTGCTGTCCGGATACTCCTCTCTTTCGGTGGCCATCATGTCTTTGACCTCTGCCTACCAGCATAAATTAGCCGAGAAGCTCACTATTCTGAATGATCGAGGTCAGGGGGTTCTCATCCGCATGTATAACATCAAGAAGGTAAGCATGAACAACTGGGCCAGTACTAATTATTCCAGCAACAGTAGGGCAGGGGACCCCGTGGCTGGCAGTTCCAGGGGCTAGACTCCTCTTCTTTCCCACTGGCCTTCAGTCACTCGGATTACATAGGCCAGCCAGTGTAGGAAGGCAGAACGGGAGGCTCTTTTTAAGGGCTTTCCCCTTCTAGATATGATTCTCGCCCCAATGAGAGTGTCTGCTTTCTGCTGGGCATATGGAGGTAGGAAATAATTTTGTTCTGAGTCACTTGAATAAGGTCTGGGATCTAGAATTCTGGGTCTCATTGTTTATTGTTGATCTCCCATACTCTGAAGACATCCAAAGTTGGGTCTCTGGCAAAAACTTTTCCATGGAAGTACTTACCTAAAAGGAAAAAAATAGATATTTCAATAAAATATGGGTAGGTGCCTTCTGAGATACTTAGAGTCTGAGAGTTCATGCTCTGGTTGTGTGTGTATGCTTAGGATAGGATCTGTTGAGTTGAGAGAGGCTGGTGACAAGAGTGAGACTAGGCGGGGCTGTGGGGTGGGGGGTGGGTGGGGGGCAAGGAGCTGGGCCTAGGGAAGTAAAGAGAGAAAGACAGGGGCGGGAGTGGGGAGTTTCTGGAAGAGAAAATAGGGAGAGGGAACTTTTATGCATTTTGTAATAAAACAAATCACCAGGAACATGGTTTGTCTGACCCCGTGACTCCTACAAATGCCCTCTGGGTGAGATACTTAGATATGGACATAATTGTGACACATTTGCCCATGAAGTCTAATTCAGGAGCAGCTGCTTTTCTCACTCCTTCCGGCTTCAGCTGAGGGGTGGGGAGAGAGCTTCCTCTTTGCGCTGGGGCCCCAGCAGACGCTGAATTCACTGAATTCTTCTCCGTGAGACAAGATACCCAGGTTGTTCAGCTCTACTGATAGTTGGCTTCATGTCTTGGAGCTTGTTCCTCGTCTGCTTAACAGTAGACTTTCATAATGCTTTCATTATGAATTCTCAGATTCCCTTTCCATGAGACTGTGTGAGAATGAATGCTACAGGGAGGGGTATGTTTGGAGGGACAGGAGAAAGGGTTGAAACAGAGTGTGCTTTATTGGTGCAGACTTGCTCAGACCCCAAATCCAAGCCACCTTTTTTACTGGAAAAGTCCATGGAACCTTCTCTCAAGTACATCAACAAGAAATTTCCCAACATTGATGTCCGAAGCAGCACGGTGAGAACATGATCCGTCTCCTCTCTTTTCTCTGAAATAATTCTGTGCTTGGATGGCTTAAACTCTCCTCTTTTAACTGCCTTTCTTTGAACTTGGGCAGGGCATAGAGTAGCCTCCTTTTAGTTTTCCTGGGCTCAACCACAGGGCTTCAGGCTCTTGTAATCTTGAGAGTTCTGAGATAAGATGGGATTCTCTCAGGGTAAGCTAGAGCAAAGCATTGCCCCTTTCTCTGTTGCAAGATTCATGAAAACACTTTGTTCTTGTAGAGAAAGACAGCTTGGTCAACCCAGCAGGGTACATTTATTTTACCGTTGTTCCTGTTTCCCCCTCTGTTTCCTTGCTGATTATCTGAGAATCAGGCATCTCATGGAATGTTCCTTAGTTCTCCTCCATTAAATATTAGCCCTAGATTTCTTACCATTATACATATAGCATCTTCTCATTCTGCTTCTTTTGACTTTAATATAAATGACAAGCCTCTTTGACTGAAAGAGACCTTGAAGTTTCCTCTCATTTAGCACTCTGTATCTAGTCAAGATTATACGCATCATCTTACCTAGAGACTCTCCTCTGTTTAAGACCTTCAAAGCATTGGAGATTTTCCAACTTTGCCTGTTAGTGTATTTCAAGTCTTTTCAAGAATGTTTTAGGCATGACTCCTATTCTTCTTGGATTACCTTGAACAATTGTGTTATTTTGTGTTTTAAAATTTTTGCTTTGTGTTTCCCTCAGCAACATTTAGGACCAGTACATCGAGAAAAATCTGAGATAATTAGATTCCTCATCAACTACTACCAGTCATTTGTGGATGTCATGGAATTTCGGGTGAGCTCTCTCTAGCCTAGGACCCCAGTATAGGCATTATCCTTCTGAGGCTATTCCTTCTTTAGTAGATGTTCATTTATGTTTCTTAATATTGTTTCTTGAAAAAGTAAGGGATTGGGGCGCCTGGGTGGCTCAGTCGGTTGGGCGACCGACTTCGGCTCAGGTCATGATCTCGCGGTCCGTGAGTTCGAGCCCCGCATCGGGCTCTGTGCTGACAGCTCAGAGCCTGGAGCCTGTTTCAGATTCTGTGTCTCCCTCTCTCTCTGACCCTCTCCCATTCATGCTCTGTCTCTGTCTGTCTCAAAAATAAATAAACGTAAAAAAAAAAAAATTAAAAAAAAAAAAAAAGAAAAAGTAAGGGATATGTACTGATGTGGAAGGATATCTTGGTTAAAGAAAAACAAGTTACAGTGTATGATATAATTACATTTCATTTATGGGGCACCTGGGTGGTTCTGTTGGTTAAACGTCTGATTCAGCTCAGGTCATGGTCTCACGGTTTGTGATTTCAAGCCCTGCGTTGGGCTCTGTGCTTACAGCTCAGAGACTGGAGCCTGCTTTGGACTCTATGTCTCCCCCTCGCTCTGCCCCTCCCTGCTTGTGCTGTCTCTCTCTCTCTCGAAAATAAATAAACATTAAAAAAATAAAAATAAATAAATAAAAGGATACATAGGCTTGTATATATATATAGTGTTAGTATGTACTTGGGCAGATTTGGAACATTATACATTTAACTGTTAGGAATAACTACCTTTGGAAGTAGACTATGATTAGCTTTAATTTATTACACTGTATATATTTAAGCATTATTAAGTATTCAAGTATTTTAAGTACCATTCCCCAATATTTTATTACAAATCTGAAAAATTTCAAGAATATTACAATGAATATGATTCTATTCTTCTCTTAGATTTCCTAATTGTTAGTATTTTACCATGTTTGCTAATCTTTATTGTTTTCCTGAACCATTTGAGTCAGTTGCAGATGTCGTGCCATTTCCCTTCCTAAATACTTTAGCATACATCTAAGAACAAGAATATTTTCTTACATAACCCTAATATAATTATCGCACTCAGGAAATGTAACATTACTGCAATATTATTAGTTTTAACATACAGTCCGTGTTCACATTCTACTAGTTGTCTCACGTATAACACATTGGATTTAGCTGTCATGTCTCTGTAGTCTTTTTTTTTTTAAATTTTTTTTTTTAACGTTTTATTTATTTTTGAGACAGGGAGAGACAGAGCATGAACAGGGGAGGGTCAGAGAGAGGGAGACACAGAATCTGAAACAGGCTCCAGGCTCTGAGCTGTCAGCACAGAGCCCGACGCGGGGCTCGAACTCACAAACCGTGAGATCATGACCTGAGCCGAAGTTGGCCGCTTAACCGACTGAGCCACCCAGGCGCCCCTGTAGTCTTTAGAATAGTTCCCAACCATTTTTTTTTTTTTTCCTTATGTCTTTGATGACACTGACTTTTTGGAGTCCAGACTAGTTATTTTTCAGAATATCCCTCAATTTGGATTTGTCTGATTTGTTAACTCTCTGATTGTAGTTTCGGTAGCAATACTACATAGATGATATTTTCTTTGTGTTTTAAATAATGAGCGGGTACTATTTTTGTAAATGTAAACAAACTGTAAAAATTATTTGGTATGATGTTTTTGAAGGGCAAATTGATGATGTGTTTCAAAAGTCTTAAAAACACATATTTTTTTTTTTAAAAAGTTTGTTTTGAGAGAGAGAGAAAGAGAGAGAGAGAGAGAGAGAATGAGCCGGGGAGGCATAGAGAGAGGGAGAGGCAGAATCCCAAGCAGGCCCTGCTCTGTCAGGACAGAGCGTGACTTGCCGCTCAAACTCACCAACCATGAGATCATTGACCTGAGCCGAGACGAGTCCGTCGCTTAAGGGGCTAAGCTCCCAGGCATCTCTAAAACACATACTTTTTAATGTAGTAATTTTATTTCTAGACGTTTTTCTTAAGGAAACAATCAGAAGTACAGAGATATGTAAGAGTATGTACTCTGTTAAAAAAAATAATGTACTCTTTTGCCTTATTTAAGATCGTGACAAATTGATAATTGATGTATCCGATATATAGAGGTTCGGTTAAAAGTTCAGAGTATATGTCTATAAATGAATATTATGCAGCTGTGAAAGATGATAATATTTATGATAATCAGCATGGAAAAATGTTTTTCATATATTCTTTAATGTCAAAGCAAATTATAATACAGTAAGACATAAGATGTCTCTAATATGTATATTTATATGGGGAAACACGCATATAAAGAAAATTTGAACTTCTGATTGGTGGGATTTTGAGTGATTTTAAAAATGAATTAAAATTATGCTTGTTTGTATTTTATAATTTTTCTGCAATGAGCATGTTATTTACATATTCAAGAAATAACACAGATTTTAGCCATCTGAGCAATCCAAGTTTGTGATGGTACCATAGGATTTCTTCAGATGAAACAAGAGTATGGAACCCTGCTTTGGGTGCCCCGAATCTACCCGAGGGGGCTAATCCAGGCCTTTCATCACACAATGAAGTGGGGTCATGGAAAACTGTAAAGTCTGAAGGAGGGTCAGGTCAGAAGTTATTAATCTTGGAATTGAGGGTAGTGGTTAGGAAGAAGGTAGGCAGGCACTGGTGGAGGTGGTGGAAAGAATGCTGGATGCATATAAACTAGGAAACCTTTGGGTCCAAAGGGGATTTTAGGACACCTTCTGGTTGCTGCATTGGTAAAGTTCTGAGCCCAGGGTGTATGGTATCGCTCATTTAGGGTAAGAGGAATAATAGAGACACTGAGATATTGTGCATTGTAAAGTAGGTAGGCTCTGAATCAGACAGACCTGGTTTCAAATCTCAGCTTTACCATTTGCCAGATGTATAAATTTAGAAAGGACACTCTTTGGATTCCAGTTTCTTTATCTATAAAATGGGGAAATAAGATCTATGTGGGGTATTTGTGAGAATTAAATGAGATGATGCAGGGAAAACATCTAGCTCAGTGTTTAGCATATAGTAAGGTTATAGGCCAACAAATGCTAATTCCATTCTCTTTTGATTCTTACCTTTAGAAGATGACTTATGTAGTGACATTGTGTGAGTGGCTGATAGTAAATCTCATCTATAATCTTTGGGAATTGGGTTTCAGGAAGATGTGGTAGAAAGGCCCTCCTAGCAAATGAGGCAACATAGGGGTAGACAGAGATTTAGAAGTCATGTAGTATACAGGGAAAATCATGAGCTCTGTGTTCTAATTCTGATACTATCCCTTACTAGTTAGTGATCGTGGGCATGTATCTTAACTGCTCTTACCCTTGGTTTCCCCATGTATTAATTTATTTTTAAATTTTGTTTGTTTATTTATTTATTTATTTATTCATTTGAGAGAGAGAGAGGGAGGGAGGGAGAGAGAGGGAGAGTGTGCATGCATGGAGGAGAGGGACAGAGAGAGAGAGAGAGAGAGAGAGAGAGAGAGAGAGAAGGAGAATCTTAAGCAGGCTCCACGTTCTGCACAGAGCCGGACATGGGGCTTGATCCCACAACCCTGGGATCACGACCTGAACTGAAATCAAGAGTTAGATGCTCAACTGGCTGAGCCGCCCAGGCGCCCCAATCCCCCATGTGTTAATTTAGATTAGGTCTTTTGGGGAAGATAACGTGGAAACATTTTTTCCTGTTTTAATAAGTTTGACACATATATGCACCTATGTAAAAACCACCACAGTGAGAGTATAGAAAATTTCCATCACTCCAAATGTTTCCTGAGCCTTTTTTTTCCCAGTTCAATCCCTATCTCCTCAACTCCTGGCCCCAGGCAACCACTGATCTGCTTTCTAGATTAGAATTTTCTTTTCTTCTCTTTTCCACAGGTTCATATAATTAGAATTTATACAGCATGCATTCTTTTGTATCTGGCTTCTTTCACTCAGTATAATGTTTTTGAGATGTCTCTCTGTTGTTTCATGTAACTGTGATTCATTTCCTATTTTTGTGGAGTACTGATCCGTTGTATGGATACAATTTATCTATTTACCTGTTGATGGCCATTGGGTTGTGTCCATTATGCATATTGGTGGCCATTATGCCCACGATGCTATAAACATTTGAGTACAAGTCATTGTGGCAACATATTTTTCATTTCACTTGGGAAAATAATTTAGAAATTGAATTGTTAAATGGTATGTGTATGTTTAATTTTGTAAGAAACTGCCAAACTTTTTTTCCAAAGTCGTCGTTCCCTTTTCTCCTCCCATCGGTCATATATTAGTGTTCCAGTTGCTCCACATTCTCATCAGCACTTACTATTAACTGACTTAAATTTTAGCCTTTTCATGGGTATACAGTGTTGTTTTAATTTGCATTTCTCTGATGACCAATACCGTTGAACATCTTTTCATTTGCTTATCGGCCATGTGTATATTTGTTATTATCAAGTATCTGCTCAAGTCCTTGGCAACACATTTTTAAAGTAAAAATATATATATTCTTTGATCTAGCAGTTCCACCTTGTAGAAATGAAAGTACCAATATGTTAGGAATAGGGAACAAAGGAGAGGCCAGGGACTGGGAACAAAGAAAATGTCCATCAGTGGGAAAAAAGGCTGAATGAATTGACCACACCATGGGCTATTATGTGACCATTAAAAAGAAGTACATTAGTGTTCTACCAGATGACTTGGAGGACTTTAAGCAGATAAGGTTGGATGAGAAAAACAAAATGGCAAGAAGAATATAACATTATCTCAATTTTATAACACAAATGATGATGAAGAAAACCTCTCTCTCTAGTTTTCTCCTCCCCCCCCCCCCCCAACTGAATAAGACTATATAAATAGGGAGAAAATTAAGAAAGGCCATACTGGGTTGTTAAACTGGTTTACCTGGGGGTTGGGGCAGGATGGAGGGTGGTGCCGATGTGGGGGGAGGGAAGTGTCCACAATAAAACTGCATATTTATTTAGGTAAAATTATGTATGAAAAGAAAACGAATCCCTATCACACTGGAATGAGGGTTCAATGAAGGATATGCAAATTACCTAGTAAGTAGTACTTAGCACATAGTAAGTGGTCAGTAAATAGAAACACAGGTTGGGTCGTAGTCTCATCTGTTAATGACTAATTTCTGAAAACAGGAGATGGATTACAAGAAAAACTTTTGGGATTTATCAATAAAAAATGGGTCTAATTTCCGGTATCTTAGAAACAGCCTATCAGATGATCTGCATTTTGTAACCTTTTTGTGTGTGTGTGTGTGGAGGAAGGGGGCACTGGGATGATAAAATTAGGGAGAGTATGTGTAATATAGTAGTGACTTGTGTCTGTGGAAACTTGGGCATTTGGTAGGGTAAGCTTAATGGGGGCCCACTGATGGCTTCCGGAGGAGAAACTCCCTCTATTCAGCTTCCCTTATGTAACTCAGTGGCTCTCTAGGACCTCTAAGGGAGAGAACCTTCCCTTCAAATTCTAGTAGTACATGTCACCTTCTCTTTATTCTTTATTCATTCTCATTTCCAATTCTACCCCCAGGATCATGTATATGAGCTTCTCAACACCATTGATGCCTGCCAGTGCCATTTTGATATTGTAAGATTCTTCGTCATTCTCTTCTACCCTAGAAAAGGTCTTGGTTGGAACAGTGTGGGTTGGGAAGGGACTGGAAGAATGGCTATTCCTTCAGGATGATAATATATTACAATATGTTTAATATAATATACTGTATTATTCACTCCGTGACTATGGTTCTTTTGTATAAAGTGCTGAAGTTAAAGGATATTTACATGTGAAGCAGATCAGCAGTATGATTTATTTAATATAACAATGACACCAAAATGTTCTTATTCCACCTCTTCTAACCTCCAGATGTTACCAAATTTCCTGGCCTTTTTGTATCTTGAGCTCATTTTTAACCCCTGACTGTGGTTCCGATTTTCTCCTTCTGAATTTTCCATCCTACCAGTTCCTCCTTCTGAACAGACCCTTTCGGAGTCTATTTAGTACTGTCTGGAATGGTGGGTGAAATAGGGATTAATTGGCCTTGCTGTTCTTGGGTTCCTATGTATTTTCCTTGCAGAATCTCAACTTTGACTTCACCCGGAGCTACCTGGACTTGATCGTGACTTACACCTCAGTTATTTTACTTCTGTCACGGATTGAAGACCGACGGGTACTCATTGGCATGTACAACTGTGCCCATGAGATGCTGCATGGGCATAGGTGAGTTAAAGGGATTTAGGAGATGAAGAATCTCATACATGGTGGTATGAGGTACAAGGTGGACACAAAGGAAATAGAATCCATGTTTTCTCATTTGAGGACTTACACTCTACATGATGATCCAGGCCAAAAAAAATTTTTTTTAAATCCTTATAATGGCATATGTCAACAAGTGCACAGCTCTTTTACATATAGTTAACTCTTGAGCATCTTCTAGTGGATTATCCAATTTGCATTGTCTCTGATCATTTTTTAATCCTGGGCTGGCTTCCACTGTGCTTTTCAGGTTATTGCGAAAGGAAGATAAAGTTTTCTTTTTTTAGTATTGGTAGGAATAATATTAGCAAGGTAAAGCCATTAGAGGTAAGTAATGTATGATAGTACATTTGAAGCCAAATATAAATGGATTTTGGATTATCTGAAATTCTGTGCCCCTCCATTAGTGCAAATAAAAGTATTTAAGGGCTGAAAAAATGAAGACGAGAAGAATCAGAGTAGGCTGTGACACATTGTTCTATGTATGATGTGTATTCCCATGTGTCTCCATGAATACCTAGGCACGTGCCTTACCCATTAGCTTTGAATTTACTTGTATCTTTTTGGGTTGTGTACAGATTTGGACCTAGGCATGTTACTCGAATTGCAACTAATTAACGTGAATTTATAGAGTACCTATCATGTGTTCAGTACTCTTTTGGGTACTTACATGGCAGAAACTTTCATGGACCTGCCCCAAACTATGTAGTTCTATCTAATAGCTTGATACACTTGGGTCTGGAATGGGTTATCTATATATGTAACTCACAGTTTAGTTTCTATATCTTTGAAGGTGGAGGGGGATGCCAGCCTATGCACACAGCTTTATCCCATCTGCAAACATGAGAGTTTATATCATGGTCAAGGGAGACCTGTAACTCTTCTTTCCTATGCTTTTTCCAGTGACCCCAGTTTTGCCCGTCTGGGGCAGATGGTGTTGGAGTATGATCACCCTCTGAAGAAGTTGACAGAGGAGTTTGGGCCTCACACGAAGGCATGTTTCCTGAGAGAGTGGAGAATTCCTCTGGTGGAAGTATATCGTCCTCGTCATTGACATTAAGGATTCATTTGTTTCTTCCCACAGGCTGTGAGTGAAGCTCTCCTCTCTTTGCACTTCCTCTTCGTCCGGAGGACCCAGGGGGCTGAGCAGTGGCGCAGTGCCCAGCTTCTGAGTCTCATCAGCAGCCCCCCAGCCATGATTAACCCTGCCAATTCAGACACAGTACGTTCCCTTCTTTGGTCAGTGATAACATTCTCTTTGCCAAGGCCATCTCTGTAGAGAGTGCTTCTTTCAAGAAATATCATCCCTAAGAGTGCTTTAGCCCTCTTCTAGGATATGCATCTAAGTTGATAACCTCTTATAGCTAAAAAATCATGTTTGGATTCGAGCTTTTGTTTGGACCAGGATTAGCGTGTGGCTGCCCATAGGAAGAATTTAATGAATAATCATAGAATGAATGGACAGATGAAAGTGAGTCATTAGACACCTATTCAGCCCAGCAGGAAATTAAACATAGGCATCAGTTAATGAACAAATATTTTTATTCAATTAATATGGGCCCAACATCCGTGCTTCAACAACATAAACTCTTGGAGGGAATATATGCCACGTAGTCATAAAAATACAAGAGATGGTACAAGATGAATGAGAAAGGCCAAATGAGTGATTTGTACTTGAAGTGGCAAAAGAATCCAAAGGAGGAAGCGATCATGAGAACATTTTGAGTATTGCTTTTCTAAGCTGTTAGAGAGATATTATATTACATGTTTCGTTGTCCCAACTTCCAGCCCAAGCTTCATTTCCTTTTCTCAAGTGTATTCATTTTTGCTCGTTTCACTTCCACTGCCTCACCTCCATGATTGGCAGGTTCCCCAGCTACTGGTTTATCAAAGTGTCCTGAGTCAGTCTGGTAAAATAAAAGTTGGTTTTGATACTTAAATTCTAGTTTGACTGCCCTGGTCTTGACTGCCTTAGTCTTTAGGGGAAGACCAGGTTCAATAACTGCTTGACCATCTCTGCCTCTCTTCTCACAGATGGCCTGTGAGTACCTATCTGTGGAAGTGATGGAGCGCTGGATTATCAGTAAGTTTCATGGGATCAGGTGGGAGTAGATGTCGCAGCGTGTTACGTGGATAGAAAATTCTAAAAGTCTTCCTCTGCACTATTTTATCCACCTGCAGTTGGGTTTCTTCTTTGTAATGGGTGCCTCAACTCCAACAACCAGTGCCAGAAGCTGTGGAAGCTGTGTCTGCAGGGCTCCCTGTACATCACCCTAATCCGGGAGGATGTGCTACAGGTGCACAAGGTCACCGAGGACTTATTTAGCAGTTGGAAAGGGTGAGACATGAGAGCCAACTAATCTTATTTTGAGATTTTTAGGGTTTTGGGGAAGAGGGAAGACAGAAGTGAAGGGAAGAAAACATTCTCAGGAGGGAAGATCGGTTATTTACATTAGATGACATTGAGAAGTCAAAGAAAATGAGGACTGGAAAATGTTCATTGGATTTGGCTGTAAAGGTGGTCTTTGTGCCCTTCCTGTGCACAACTTCAGTTGAGTGGTAAGGTTGAAAACCGGGTTGTGGGTTTAGAAGCAAATGGGAGATAAGGAATTTAATAAGTAATTCTTTTAAGAAGTTTGACTATGAAGGGAAGAATCGAGAGAGAACTATAAAGAGAAGGAGGCGTTGGATTGAGGAAGGGGTCACATATCTTTATTACTTTTTTATTATTGCGCACTAATATCCAGAAATGTACAAAATAGAAAGTGGACGTTGACTACAATCTCATCTCCCGGAATAGTTTGGCGTATGTCCTCCAGATGCTTGTGTGTCTGTAACACGTAAAGGCGTGAATGTGTTTTCAGCCTTACATAAGCAATTTTTAAAGAGCAATGGACCCGCCGCTACATTATGTTCTGCAGTTTGCTTTTTTTCACTTACTATATTTCGGATATTTTTCATGTCCGTCTATAGTGACTTAATCTTATTCTTTTTAACAGTTGCATAGTATTCTATTATGTGGTTGTAACATAAGTTATTTACCCAATCCCCTGTGATGGACATTTGAACCATTTCCACTTTCCTTTCTTTGTTTTTTAACTGAAGCATAGTTGAGAGTGTTTCCTTTTTAAAAAAAAAAATCATTACAAACAATGCTATAATGAACATTCTTAGATGCATATCTTCATGAACATTTCTCTAAGGTAGATTCTCAGAAGTGGAATTGCTGGGGTAAAGGGTATGCATATACCAAATTTTAATAGCTCCTACCAAATTGCCCTCCAAACAGCTGTATTATCTGCAGTCTATGAGAATTCTTATTCCTCATACTCTCAACAACTGGATATTACCATAAAAAGAATCACTGTCAGAGTTAAGAGAGAGTAAGTCTAAGATTAATAATTAGAAGTTACAAGGGGTGGATTTGGGTCTATATCTACATCCATATCTTTATACCTATAAAACTTTCTAATAATTATTGCTTGTTTTTTTTGAAGTTTCTTTATTTCTGAGAGAGAGAGAGAGAGAGAGAGAGAGAGAATGAGTGGGGGAGGAGCAGAGAGAGGGAGACACAGAATCCAAAGCAGGCTCCAGGCTCTGAGCTGTCAGCCCAGAGCCCGATGCGGGGCTCGAACTGGCAAACCGCAAGATCATGACCTGAGCCGAAGTCGGATGCTTAATCGACTGAGCCACCTAGGTGCCCCAAATGATTATTGCTTTTAAGGAATGGAAGCACGTTTGAAGAGTGTTCAGTTCCCCATCACTGAGAACAACAACTAAGATGTAAGGTTTATAGTTGAGGGAGGTTTTTGGTATAAATGATCTAATTTGATCTTCATGGTACTTATACTCATGTGTAAGTATTAATATATTTTTTATAGATGAGAAAATGGAGTTAAATCTCAATGCCACTCATTGGAAATAGGAAATAATTCCAGATTATTTGACTCTAATCCTGTCGCTTTCCATCATACTATGTAGAGGTGAAAAAATTATCTACCAGGAATGCTGTGGAGTTGAATCCTGATTTAATTAAGATACTTTCCAAGTCTAAATTTCTTTCATTCTGTGCCAAGTTCAGTAAGGGAGTGGTTTGGAAAAGGGAAAAGAAAGGTTATGAAGTTTGACTAATGCAGTGGCAACAGTGATGCAGGACAAGAGAAGACAGATCTAAGGGACACAGGGAACACACAGAGCCTAAAGTAATGTGGGATTTTTGAGCCTGGATCACTAGTAGAAAAAGGAGATGGTCAGGAGAGTCAAATATCACAGACCAGTGAAGATCAACGAAAAGGCCATTTGGTGATTCAACAGTTCACATTGACTTTAGAGAGAACAGTTTTTTAAGTGTCAAAAGCTTTGTGGGATTCAGGGGTCAGTGAAAGGTGAGGAAGTAAAGAGTTTAGGTGTGTCTTTGGAGGAGTTGGGTGGTGTGGGAGGACAGGAAGTTCAGCAGATTGTCAAGGTCAAGTGAAAGTCTTTCAGGATAAGGGAGGCTTTGAACTTATGTGTTGGGAGTAGAGACTAAACTGGTGGAGAGGGAGAGACCAAGTGACAGAGGTAACTGATAAAGAAAAATTCTAAGAGGAGAAGGGTGAGAATGGGATCCAAGGTAGAGCTGGAGTAACTACTCCTACTTAAGAGCAGGGCCCGTGCACTGCCTCTTTTGTCTCCCCCAAACCTGGAAGAGTACTTGGCCTAATGGTGTCAAGGCAGGAGCACATGACAAGAAGTCCAGACCCAGTTTTGCCATTACAACCCTATGTAACCTTGGGCAAGTCGTTCCTCTTCCCTGGATATTATTTTCTTCATCCGAAAATAGTGAGGAGAACTGGATAATCTCTAAGCTGTATGAGTCTCTTATTAGTAGGCCAGGGAGAAAAGTTGGGTTTGGAAAGATCCTGAAAGTGAGGGGTGCCCATGCTTCCCATACATAGGCTGTCATTTGGAATCTCTCAGGACTGGGAAGGTGGGACAAGGTCTCTAATTGGTGGTGTGGCCAACCCTGCTGTGCTTGTGTCAATTTTCAGGTATGGCAAGAGAGTGGCAGACATAAAGGAAAGCAAGGAGCATGTAATTGCAAACAGGTAAAGGTGGGGAATGGGCTCTCCAAGAGGGGATGGAATAGGAATCTCTCTTGACCTTTGTTCTCACCTAAACCGCCCACAGCTTAATTGCTTCAACCCAAGAACCTGCTGCTGCCCCACAGATTCTTGTGTTTTCTTACCAAGTCTAATGGCAGCACTGAATGTTCCTCCTATCTGATACCCCTTCCTAAATGCCTTAGGAGGATTTTTAAGGATGGGAGAGGCACTATTCTCTCATTTCTACTTTCTTTCCTTAGCGGCCAATTTCACTGTCAACGGCGCCAATTTCTGCGGATGGCAGTGAAGGAGCTGGAGACTGTGTTAACAGATGAGCCAGGACTGCTGGGTCCTAAGGCAAGAAAATGAAAGGCTGGCAGGGGAATGATGACCAATGATGAAAGACTCTGTGGGGGAGTGACTTGGCATTCGTTAGTTTTTGCATTTCTGAGTCGTTCGTGATCTGTTTATATATGTATACACTGATTCCCTTGAATCCTCCTGGAGCACCCCAAAACTTTTTGGATCTTTTTATTGGGTACCATCAGGGGGTAGTATATGATGCATTATAGCTATTTGTGTACTTGTCTTATCCTCTGTTTGAGTGTGATCTAATTGAAGATAGAGCTTGCTTTTTTTTTTTTTTTTTTGCCAAACCACATAAATGCCTACTAAATATTTCCAAGACTTAATAGAGATGAAATAGTATTGACTGTGAGCTAATGTCAACATACGTGCATGTCTGATTCTGTTTCACGTGGTTTTTATGGGTCTCTGTGTTTATTATTGGCTACTATTGCTGGTGAGGTTACATGATTGTGTCCGTAGGCATATTATCGTGATCGTTCTCTGTGCTCTGAAATCCATTTTTAAAGTTGAAAATTCTCATAATCTCTGTCCTCTCCTTAGGCCCTTTATGCTTTCATGGCTCTGTCCTTCATTCGTGATGAGGTCACCTGGCTGGTTCGCCACACAGAAAACGTCACCAAGACAAAGACACCTGAGGACTATGTTGACTCGTAAGTACTTGACATGGTTAAGAGCCTTGACCTTAGATGGATTGGGAAATGGGACAGGGAGGCATCAAATGACCTCAGGAGGTCTCCGTTTCTGCTCTATTATCACTGTCTTTGTCTCAGTTGATATTTCTAGCCTCAAAACCTCCCTGTTCTCTTCCTCGACTCTGCAGGAGCATTGCAGAATTGCTTTTCTTATTGGAGGAGATTAGGGCTCTTGTCCGGAGACACATCAAAGTGATACAGCAATACCACCTTCAGTACCTGGCCAGATTTGATGCCCTTGTGCTCAGTGACATCATTCAAGTAAGTTTAATTAACTAAACTTTGGAACTGTCAGGGTGATCCCTGGTCATTTCCCGCTGGGGGCCACCCTGGCTGAATCTCATGCTTTGTAGATTGTCAAAAAGCCCGATTTTCCTCTCTGCATTTGTTGAAAGAAAAAAAAAAAAAGACTGATAATCTCCACGGTCTTTTTTTTCCCCCCTCTTACATGAAGAAATAGGAGAGAAAAATACTTAGGAGAGAATATTTCTTCTTACATGAAGAAATAGGAGAGAAAAATGCTACTTAGAAATAGGAGAGAAAAATAAAGAGAAACTGGGTGTTAGCATGGCAGTGAACCCAGGGGATTTCCTCCATCTCTTGGTTAGCTCTTTCTGTTTCTGGCACTTACCAGTTCTTTCTACCTTCATGAACTGACTGAGCCTTGTAGTCCTGGTTTCTGTCCTGGTGGAACCTCTACCCACTTGATGTCAACTTGAACTTCTCTTTTAGAACCTGTCTGTGTGTCCTGAGGAGGAGTCCATTATAATGTCCTCATTCGTCAGTACTCTCTCCAATCTCAATCTCAAACAAGGTAATTGGAGGGAAGAGGAGAAGGTAAGGTATATAAGGGTGAACATCTTTTGTTCTAGAAATATTGATCTCTTGAGCCAGGGAGTGGGACAAGATGACTTTGAAAAGGACCTACCATTCTGTGGAGTTTGATATAGGGTGCTGTTTTATTATTTTCTTTTAAACTTCTGTTTTTCTTGTAGTTGATAGTGGAGAGAAATTTGAATTCTCTGGATTGAGGCTGGACTGGTTCCGTCTACAGGTAGGTCTGTTCCTGTTAATGGTCCCGCATTCTCAGGGTTCTTCCTCCTCAACAATCCCTTCTCTGTTTATTTCCTAATCTCTGCTGTATAGAGTGATTCAACATTGACAACTACTGATTGACAGGACAAACCCTAGCCAAACTGTAGCTCCTAGGTGGGCTGTCCTTTTCATTTATTTTGTTCTTCTCCACCCTTTTCCTAACTCCAACCACAGGCATATACCAGTGTGGCTAAGGCTCCCCTGCACCTTCACGAGAATCCTGACTTAGCCAAGGTGATGAATCTCATTGTCTTTCACTCCCGAATGCTGGACTCAGTAGAGACTATACTGGTGGAAACTTCTGACTTGTCTACTTTCTGGTATGCCCTTATTCAGAGCTCTTTATCATTTGACCTGATCTCTTCCCTGGCTTCTGTGGAGAACAGTAGTTCCTTCCAACAGATGGGAAAATATTGTTTGAGAGTTCCTTAGAGGCAGGTGCTCCAACTCACTCATGCCAGGTTCTACCAAGTCATAGGAATTTTAGGTTGACTCCCTTTTGTTTTGGCTTTCTTTAGGATAATTATCTGTGATAATTCATCAGTATATATTTTTCCACACTGGTATCTTTGGAACCTTCTGCAGCTTCTTTTTATTCTTGGGGTATTGTGATTTAAAAGAGACATGGAAAATGTGGGGTTTCAGTGGAGGGAGCTGAAAATAATTGAGAGAGTTGGAGAATAGGGCCTTTGGAGAATGAAAATTAGTTTGTCTTCCTTAGGTATCATTCAGCATTTATCAAGTGACCACTGTTGGACATAACTCTGTCCTTTGGCAGATCAAACAAACAACACAATATGTTGGCTCTGTTCTCTGCATTCAGTATAGGTGGGGAGATACAACACCCATGTACATGTGAAAAGGACATCAACATAATAATTGCAAATGTAAGAAAGTGTAAAAAGAGTGCATGATATTGAGAGGATATAGGGTTGAGGAAAGATTAGTATCATGGAATTAACCTGAGAAAGTTTTCTGGAGCCTCAGTGGTCGAATTTTGGGAGGGATGTGAATTAATATTACTGTAGGACTTCTAAATTAGGGGGAATAGCCCAAATCATGCAGAAGCTCTAGGGCGCCTGGGTGGCTCAGTCGGTTGAGTGTCCGACTTCAGCTCAGGTCATGATCTCACAGCTCATGAGTTCGAGCCCCGCGTTGGGCTCTGTGCTGACAGCTCGAAGCCTGTTTTGGATTCTGTGTCTCCCTCTGTCTGCCCCTAACCCACTCGCATTCTGTCTCTGTCTCTCTCAAAAATAAACATTAAAAAAAAATTTAAATCATGCAGAGGCTCTGAGGGAAGAATAACAAATTTTGGACAAGGGCAGGGAAGAAGATTAGCACTAAACCACCATGGGGTCCAGTATGAAAATCGAAAAGGGTTAAGTTTCTTGGTTTCCTGTCTACCTTAAGAGTAGGGAGTTGTGGGGGCACCTGGCTGGCTAAGTATGTAGAGTATGTGACTCTCAATCTTCGGTTCATTAGTTCAAGCCCCATGTTGGGCATAGAGCTTACTTAGAATGAGAGAGAGAGAGAGAGAGAGAGAGAGAGGTAGAGAGAGAGAGAGGAGGGAAGTGAGGGAGGGAGGTGTGAAGATCAGTAGATATTTGTTGAAAGAATGAATATTCTCTCCACCTCAAAGGGACCAGCTGGCTCCTAAACCCTGGTTCTAAGTCTGCTTCCCCTTTGTCTGCAGCTTCCATCTCCGCATCTTTGAGAAGATGTTTGCCGTGACCCTGGAGGAACCTACCATGTTACGTTATGCCATTGCTTTCCCTCTGATTTGTGCTCATTTTGTCCACTGCACTCATGAGATGTGCCCGGAGGAGGTGGGTACCCTGACCTCTAAGCCCTGTCATCTCTCTAATCACATCTCATCCATATTCCACAAAACACAATTCCAAGGGTTGGTTTTGGTCATAAGAAGGGTACAAACATAGGTATGTGACATGTGACCCTAAGTGTCTCAGCTTGATGTAGAACGTGTCCTCTCTCTGGGTCTCAGTTTCTTCTTCTGAGTGGTGGCTCAGAGCAGATTATGAGGAAGAAGTGACTGTCTTGGTGATGACAATTTCTTCCTTGGTTCCTCTTTTCCAAAGTACCCCCACCTGAAGAACCATGGCCTTCATCACTGCAACTCCTTCCTTGAAGAGTTGGCCAAGCAGACCAGCAACTGCGTCCTGGAGCTCTGTGCTGAACAACGAAACCTGAGCGAGCAGGTAGGCTCAGTCTTCTCTCTCTATTTCAGTTTCCCTCTGTCTACCTTGTCTTCCTGTCAAATGCCAAGTTCTCTAACCCTTTCTCCCAAGTAGAGCTAGGGCTTTTGTGTACTTGAGTTTATGGCAGGTTTCTTTTCTTAGTGTAGTTCCTTCAGTCTTTACTCCCTTAGGACGAGATAGAGGTGTCTAAAAATACTCTTATTTGAACAGCTGCATACCAGCAAAATCTGTGCTCTCACTTGAAGCGTTCTGAGAGAGGAGTTAGCTCCCTTGTTTATTCCCCCTCCCCTCTCTGCCCTGTGTATGCATAATTAGGACTGTGGCCCCTATATCACCTGTCTTGTCTCACCTTTCTGTCCAGCTGCACCCTAATCCGTGGCCATGTGAACATTTTCAGGCACCTCCTCTGTGTTTATCCTCAGGGCTGCTTTCTTGTCCTTGTCTGCTTGTTTCCCCCACGCCCCACCTTGACTGACTCACAGCACCTGGTCATGATTAGCTCAACCTAAATTTCAGAAAATTAGAAAATGAGGAACTTGTTGTCCTGGAGTCTTTCAGGCTTCCTAGACTACCCACCCTTCCTGGGTTTGAGTCAGGCTTTGTAGCAACTTTGGTAGAAGGGGGTCCAGGTTGTGTGTGTGTGTGTGTGTGTGTGTGTGTGTGTGTGTGTGTGTTGTGTATACATATGGATGGTTAATATTATTACTTACGTAACCTTCCCATTGTCTCATATGTAAAATGTGGATAAAAATAGTTTCTTCACAGAGGTATCATAGAGATGCAATGAAATAGAGTATGTTAAAGATTTAGTACACTGCTCTCAATAGATGTCAGCTGCTATATTATTTGGTTCTTACTGAGCCCTAAGCTCTGTGCTGGATTTTTGGGATGGGGTCCCAGAAGGAAGTTACACAATCCCTGCCCTTGGGGAATGTCCTGGTTTAAGGGAAAGAGGAGTACAAACACATGCCAGAAAGAAATTTAAGTGATGAATGCCCAGAAGCTAGGCAACCAAGTAGAATTGCAGGCATATTCTTCACTTATTTTGAGTCCCTACTACATGCAAGGGACGCGAAAGAGATTTGCTCAGTGTTGTATCAGGGGTGACTCAAGCGTGATGTGAGTAATTGTTTTCACGCACACCAGGACTTTGTGCCCAGATGAGTATTGCCCCCTCTAAAGTTATCATTTGGAATAAATAATTAGTGATGTTGCCATAACGAGCAGAGTTACGTTATTTTGGAATTACTTTCAGAATCTACCGCAGACGTTTTGGCATAATATCAGGGTTGACACATCTTTAGGGTCACATCTCTTAGCATGACTGTGAAGTACCAAAACCGGTTTTCTCATGGTGCTTACGCTACTCTGAGAGGAATTCTGGATGAGGAGTTTCCAGACATGCTCTGCACAGGCTCCGCAGCATTGGATTAAGTGGAGAGAATTCGAAGATGATTATCTTGAAGGAGAAACCTGAATATATAATTCTATCTTATATTTTCTGTGCAGCTGACTGGGCTATCTCAGTGAAGAGAAGAGATACAGAATTGATTAATAATAATAAAAAAAGAAGTGGAAAGAGAGTGCTGGCCATATTGTGAGCTCTGGATCTTTGTACAGCTACGTAGCACGGGCATCTGTATCCATGGGACAGAATATGAAGGGATGTAAAGTGAGATGGTTGTTCCATCCAAGCAAAAAATAACTTTCTTCCCAGGTTGGAAGATCCTAGAAAGTGCAATTGCGTGGAGCTCTTAGGTCCTATTCCTTTTACTTGAATTTTTCCATCAGTAAAGAGTTTCTCTCAGGATGTGAGTGGGGACTTGACGATCTGATCCATAAAAAACACTGCCGTTTCTAGATTTTGAGCCCTACCCATGGAGAGATATTTAGTGATACCTAAAAGAAATGAGTGCATTTCAAATTGGCCCCCATTCAAGGAGGAGATGCTGGAAGGAAAGAGGGAGAAAGGCAGACAAATAAAAGAATAGACAATAGTGGAGGGTCTGCGAGATGGGCTCCTTGTCAGTTTTAGAAATGGATCTCACTATTCACTTGTGTTTGTCCCTAAAGCTTCTACCTAAGCACTGTGCCACTACCATCAGCAAAGCCAAGAATAAGAAAATCATGAAGCAGAGGCAGACTCCCAGAAAAGGAGAACCTGAGAGAGACAAGCCAGGAGCTGAGAGTCACCGGAAGAACCGCAGCGTCGTCACCAAGTGAGGACCTGGGCCCTTGAGGGCCAGGTGGCCACTGCCTCCAAGAAGGGAGAGCAGGGAAGAGGGAAGGTGATTCGGCGGAAGAACGTGGGAGTGGTGGTGGCAAATGGCAGATATGGAAAAGCACTTCCGTGTGAATTTCCTACTTTGCCTTTGAAGGCGGCATCAATGTCCTAGAAGCTGAAAGGGTCTGAGGGTCATGGGCCTGACAAATCCTTCCTGGGTACTAGCAGGTAGTGCCAGCCCTGTAATTAAAGCTCGCTTTACTTTCTCAATTTCCCAGCATGGACAAGCTACACCTAAACTTGACAGAATTGGCACTGACAATGAATCATGTGCACAGCTTCTCTGTGTTTGAACACACGATCTTCCCTTCTGAGTATCTCAGCAGCCATCTGGAGGCCAGACTCAACAGGTATCACTCTTTCCTTGTCTTCTATGTTTGCATAGTATGGTAGTCCTTTTTTTTTTTTTTTTTTTTTGAGAGAGAGAGAGAGAGAGAGAGAGCACACACATGTGAGTGTGTGCGTGTGCGTGAACGGGGAAGGAGCAGAGAGAATCTTTTATTAAAAAATTTTTAAAAATTTATTTCATATATAGAGAGGGAGCACAAGTGGGGAAGAGGGAGAGAGGGAGAGGAAGAGGGAGAGAGAGAGAGAGAGAGAGAGAGAGAGAGAATCCCAAACAGCCTCCATGCTCAGTGTGGAGCCTGACATGGGGCTCTATTCCATGACCCTGGGATCATGACCTGAGCCAAAATTGAGTTGGATGCTTTACTGATTGAGCCACCCCGGTGCCCCTGCATAGTATGGTAGTTCTTAAAGTTGGGTTCTGTTAGATTCATTCTGGTGGTCACTCTGATGGAGTTAATCTGGCATAGGTCTCAAGTATCTTTATTAAAATGCAATTAACAAAAAAGGTCCCAACATTCTACAGGTGGTTTGGTAAACAACCAGAACTGATCACCACTGGTTTAGTGGTTTAGTAGAGTGAGCGGGGATTTCGCGGTCAGGAGACCTGTGTTGACATCCTGGCCATTAGTTAAGACACTGAAGTGGGGAATCTGACTTGTTTGCGCCTTGTTTCCTACCCTGCAAATAAGGATAATGATATTTACCTTATAATGAGAATTACCTGTAATTGAGAATTGGTATAGAATTAAAGGTAATAATGTGTACGAAGTTCCTGACACATACAGGCTTCAATAAAATAGATTCCCTCCCTTCACTTTGCCTCTCTTTCCATTGCCCCCTGAAGTAGGAGGAATATTCCTTATATTGGAGTTGAGTGCTATAGTCAGTAATTAGGGGAATGAGGGGAAGAGGTTTTGGTTTTTTTGTTTTTGTTTTTTGTCTTAAATAATACTCCAGTCTTCTATGTTTTGTTTTGGAATTTGTAATCTATTCGCTTGAATTGCCAGGGAAGGCGTGCTTGAGAAAGTGACATTTGGGTAAACTCCTGAAGAAGCCAAGTGTGTGACTATCTGAGGAAAGAGCGTTCTAGGTAGAGGAAATAGCCAGGGCAAAGGCTCTGAGATGGGAACCTGCCTAGAATGTTCAGGGACACGGGGGAGGCCAGGATGGCTGGACCAGAATGAGCCAGGGACTGATGGGTCAGATGTCAGGTTAGAGACTAGGTTGGAGGAGTTGGCAGACTGTGTAGGTATTTCTATGTCATTGTAAGGACTTTGACTTTGACTCTGAGTGAGATGGGGAGCCTTGACAGGGTTTGAGCAGAGCACAAACAAATGTACCTACCTTTTTGGGTTTCTGTGAGATTTAAAGGAGGTAATGTGTGTAGTTAAATCATAGCACAGCACCTGGAACACAGTATAAATGTGCTGCTGCTGTGTTTAATATTATGATTGTGATTATGATTTTTGTCACCCAGAGCCATTGTGTGGCTGGCTGGCTACAATGCCACGACCCAGGAGATCGCGAGGCCTTCTGAACTGTTGGCAGGAGTCAAGGCATATGTCGGTTTCATACAGTCACTGGCCCAGTTTGTGGGTGCAGATGTTTCCAGAGTCATCCGCAATGCCCTCCTGCAGCAGACACAGCCACTGGACTCGTGTGGGGAACAGACGATCACCACTCTCTACACAAATTGGTCAGTGTTGCTTAGCCTCTTCTACTGCCTTATTCCTTTGTTACCACTTTTGCCCTTACACGGTCAGACCTTGGGTCCAGGCATTTCAGCTCTGAGGGTCATAGACCCCCAAATAGAGGCTTGTTTCTGCTAGAGGACTAGAGCAATAAGCGGGGGGCAAACCCAGATGTCCTTCTTTCCATGTACCATCTATTTCTGACCTTCCATGTAACACCCATTCGTCTACCCTGTAGTAATTTGACCTTTCCCCTCTTACTCTCCAGTTCCTAATCTTCCTTTTCTGGATTCTTACTGTTTTAATTTCAAATGCTCTCTCTTCCTCTTTCTGAAGTTCTCTTATTTCTCTTTGCCCAGCTTCTCTCCCTGAAGACTATTCTGTCTAATGCAGTATCTCCAGAATACAATCACTTCATCCCAGATAAGACCATGTCGAGTCTAGCAGTTTGTTTTTATTTTTTTTAATTTTTTTTTTCAACATTTTTTATTTATTTTTGGGACAGA
Organism: Panthera pardus; assembly: GCF_024362965.1. Taxonomy (NCBI): domain Eukaryota; kingdom Metazoa; phylum Chordata; class Mammalia; order Carnivora; family Felidae; genus Panthera; species Panthera pardus. Next base: position 60,983,123 of record NW_026526991.1, on the reverse strand, counting down.
GAGAGACAGAGCATGAACGGGGGAGGGGCAGAGAGAGAGGGAGACACAGAATCGGAAACAGGCTCCAGGCTCCGAGCCATCAGCCCAGAGCCTGACGCGGGGCTCGAACTCACGGACCGCGAGATCGTGACCTGGCTGAAGTAGGACGCTTAACCGACTGCGCCACCCAGGCGCCCCTCTAGCAGTTTGTTTTTAATAGGAAGGGAGCTGCCTCTCCAAAACCAGAGGAGGTAGGGATTAGCAATGTTTCCTTTGAGAGTTTAAGGCTGGAAAGGAGCCGGATTCCTACCTCCCCAAGCCACTGGGTGGCGCTCTTAATCCAATATCAGCTCAGCAGGAGCCAGGCTGCAAAGAGCCCCCCTGAGCAGGGGGAAAGACGGAGACCAGTTTTGCAAGTAAGAATGCCACCAGGGGCGTGTCAGGAAAGGAAAATGGGTGCTGTGGGTTAGGTGAAAACTTTGAATTGTTAAAGAGGGCATGCTTCTCTGAAGGGGGCACCCACCCCTTACCTCCACCTGATCACTACCCCCACGAAGCGCCTTACTTTTAATGGAAAGTCTCCCAGTTTCAAAATTTTGACAACAAATTCAAACTAAAAGAAAAAACCCCTCACCTTTGACGGCTGGGTTTGCCCCCCACCCAGGGGACTTCTGTAAGACCTAGACCCAGAGCTAGTTCCTGGGTGAGTGGCAGGGGCTGGCCACACCCTCCTTTGCCTGGAGGTCAGGAGGGGATATTTGGAGGCTGGATGACCAGTGCTCACAAGGCTTCTGTCAGTCCAGGAGGTTTGACTTGGGACTCGGCTTCTAGAATCCTATGTCCTCAGTCCAACATTCTTTTATTTAAAATTTTTTTTTAACATTTATTTATTATTGAGAGACAGAGACACAGCGAGAGGCAGAGAGAGAGGGAGACACAGAATCTGAAGCAGGTTCCAGGTTGGTCCAACATTCTTTTATTTTATTTTTTTTAATGTTTATTTATTATTGAGAGACAGAGAGAGACACAGTGTGAGCAGGAGAGAACAGAGAGAGAGGGAGACACAATGGAACAGAGAGAGAGGGAGACACAATCTGAAGCAGGGTCCAGGCTCTGAGCTGTCAGCACAGATCCCGACTTGGGGCCCGAACCCACAAACTGTGAGATCATGATCTGAGCCGAAGTCGGACGCTTAACGAACTGAGCCACCCGGGCGCCCCCCCTCAGTCCAACATTCTCATTGGAGAGGTTGAGGCTAAGTATATTTCAGAGGAGCCCAGTTAGTAGGAACTTTTTTCTTGTCAGTTTGGGCTTGTCTTACCTGACAGAGAGAGGCCTAGGGTGAGGGGAGAGAACAGTTGGAAAAGAGCAGGGGCTGAGAGAGGGGAGTGCATACTGTTACATCTGACAGCGCCCGTGAAATACCCTGTGGACTGGAGGAGAAGCAGAATTACAACATTGCCAGTTGTTCTTGAGTCAATGGCTTGGGGTGTTAATTAGAGTGTTTTGCTGTCTTCTTTGAGTTTCTTCCCCCCACCCCAGCCTTTGGCAGAGTTTCTCTTCCCGAGCCCAGTGGTAGTAGTGGGGAGCAATGGCAGGGAGAAACAATCGAATGCTAAAATCGTGTGCTTTCTTGCCCAACCCTTAGGTACCTAGAAAGTCTGCTTAGACAGGCGAGCAGTGGCACCATCATCCTCTCCCCCGCCATGCAGGCCTTCATCAGCCTTCCCAGAGAGGGGGAGCAGAACTTCAGCGCAGAGGAGTTCTCTGACATCTCTGGTGAGCCCCGGGCCTGGTCTCCTTGGCGAGGAGCTGAGCCTTTCCCCTCAGTTCAGCATCTCAGCCTCCAGACCTTCCCAGAGGCTCATTCTGTAGGCTCCTTAACATCTCTGCGGGATTACACGTTGGGGACAATAAAGAGATCCTAAGTGAGAGCCAGAATTGAGGAGTGGCCGGGGGGTTGCAGGTGGAGAGGGAGAATGAGGGGAGTTGGGAGCTAGGTAAGGCCACTCAAGTTACTGAAAGGGTTTATTTTTCGAAGGGTGGTAAATAGTTATTTTCCATTTCCACACAGAATAAAGAGTTAGACATATAATGAAGGGTAAAGGATAAATAAATAAATGTAAGAAGGGAATTCTGATATTTGGAGTTATTAAATAGTGGTCTGATGTCATGGCATCTTCTTTCTGAGGGATAAATTTTAGGGCCTGAGCCAGAGCTTGGATTGCTGATGTATAATGATGATAAAATAATAGATGACATTCGCTGTGGGCTAAGTTCTAAATGTTCACACCTATTAATCCCTTTAATCCTCACAATGGCTTTGAGGTAGGAACTCCCATTACCCCCATTTTACAGATGAGGACACTGAGACACAGGGAGGTTAAGGAGCTTACCTAAGGTCACACATTCATAAATGTCTGAACTGGGATTTCAACTCAAGGCAGTCAAATTCTAGAACCTGGGTGCTTAATCACATGCAGTGCTGCTTCCCAGTGTCTAGAAGGACTTTTGTGTCTTAAGGCCGGTGGGTAAGGATTGTGGAGTGAATGAGTTGGGGTGTCCTTCTCTTTTTAAAAGAGGGCTGGAAGCCATACAGATCCTTTTTAATGGATTTGTTTTACTGACTGATTGATGAACTATCCTACTGTTTCCTCCCTCCTTTCACCTCCATGTAAATCCTGGCTCCTGCATGGTGTCTGGTACAGGTGGGGGATGCTTTCCTGACCCCGCCTTCTCCATTCTTCCCCTTCCTTGTTTGAGGCGGGGGGGGGGCATGTTATAGAAGAGCACACAGTTCTGTTGTCCAGTGCTGTCTCCTTCTTACCCTCATTCTGACTCCATCAGTAAGCTGACCCTACTCTTTGCGTTCTGGAGGCTTCAGATGTCCCCTTTCATCAACTCCACCCACAAACTGTAGGCAGCATCTAAAATCAGCTTTAGGTCTTGCTGACAACTGATGAGCAGCAGGAGGTAAGGCTGATTCCCCCTTCTACCACCCCCACCCCAATTTCCCCGAGTTACCATGGTGATGGGGCAATGCTACTGTAAAAATAGATAGATGGAAAGAGAAGGATGGCCTAGGGTTACTAGCCTGGAGTTGAGAAGACTAGAGTAAGGAGATTCAGCAGATCTGAACTGGATGATCAGTGTGTTTTCTCTCTCCAGGGGAGGCAGTTCAGCCCCTCTTCCTCTCTATCAGCCATTTTGGCATTATCAAGTTGACCAGGTGGCACATCTTTTTCTAATTCTCAGCTCAGTTTTTTCTACTATAAATCGGAGAGGCCAGAAGTGTGTAGTATTTACTCTAGACGGGGCTCTGACCAAGTTCCACTTCCTCTGTTCTTGGTGGAAGCAGAGATCAACTGGTCCTGCCTTCAACAGCTTGAGCGTGAGCCTTGATTTCTTTCCCCTCTGAACTCCTATTAACAACGCTAAACTCACTTTTCTGCTACCGGTCTCTTGTTGTTGCTACTTTTGGTTTTGTACGATTTTCTCTGCTGGGATGATGCATGGCCAAAGACCATCGCTGGAGCTCCTTCCTATTTGGATTTGTCACTAATGTTTCCAACAGGGGATTTCCCCAGTAGGGTGTCGTTTAACCCACAAAGAGCCAAAAGTGGGATGAGTAGGGACAGATAAGGCATCCGGGGCAGACTAGAGGGAGGAAGGACTTAGAGGAAAAAACAACTGGGATTCTGGGGATGTGTGTTGGTTATGAAAAAGAAAAGGTAGGTCCAGGAGAGGAAAATTTGGACAGTGAAGCATTCAATAAGGGAAGCAGAGGGAGGAGCACAGAAGACACCAGAGCTTAGATAAGAAACTAGTTGTGGTATCTACAGAAAGGGGCAATAAGAAGACATTGTGCTAGGTTTCAGGTACCAGCCCTTGACTTGGTTAAGTGACCTTGAACAAGCGCTTGACCATGTCTGTTAAACCAGAAGAATGTACTGTATACCTCAGAGGGCTGTTAATAATGATCACATCAATAATCCTTTAATCATATATATCTTTGTGGGCTTCTAAGATTTTTAGCATGGGCTCTTATTGACTCTCATATCCACTCCGTGAAGTATTCGGGGCAGATATTAATTTCTTCATTTTACAGAGAGGTAAATGGAGGCTCAGAAGGGTCAGTGATTTGTTTAAGGTCTTACATCTAACAAGTTAGTACAGCTAGTCTTGCAAGAGCAAAACCCAGGTACCACAGAAAGGGACTTGGGAAAGGATCGCTTCCTGTAAGAATGTAAAGTAAATATCATTTGCGGTAAGTGTTTGCGTGAGTACCAGTGGGGAGGGGGTAAATGGTCCCACAGGATGGCCAGGTCTGTCACCTAAATGTAGGATTGCAGGCCACTTCTGCTCCCCAACTTCCCACTTCCTTTCCTTGAGGAAAAATATTGTAAATGTTCAGATTTACCGTCTGTCTGTGGTGTAAACACTCCAGTGCCCTCTGAGTCCCACCCGGGACCTCTGTAACTCTGTTTCAGAGATGCGGGCCTTGGCTGAACTGTTGGGCCCCTACGGCATGAAGTTCCTGAGTGAGAACCTGATGTGGCACGTGACCTCTCAGATTATGGAACTGAAGGTACTGTGGAAACAAGGCCTGGGAAAAGGCGCAGCCTCAGGGAAAAGGGGCAGGAGTAGGAGATTGGTCCGGGGGTGGGGGGATGTACCACAGTCTTGTCTTCTCCTGCTTCATGTCTCTGTGTCCTGGCTGCAGAAGCTGGTGGTGGAAAACATGGATGTACTTGTTCAGATCAGATCCAACTTTAGCAAGGCAGACTTGATGGCTTCTCTGCTGCCCCAGCTGATAGGTGAGCACCTCCCTGATGGGACAAGGAACTGTAGCCATGGCATTACGGATGACAGGGGTTTTGGGGGAGTGGGGCGGGGCTAGGCTGGGTGTGCAGAAGCAAAACCCGCACTAGTCTCCTAAGTTCTACTTTTCTCACGCTCTTCCTTCTCCGCAGGGGCTGATAATGTGCTGAAACGCATGACCATCATTGGAGTTATCCTCAGTTTTAGGGCCATGGCCCAGGAGGGACTTCGGGAGGTGAGCTGAGGGCAAAGGGCTGCCCCAGAATCACAGATGCCCCTGAGGGGAGGGTTTGTATGAGAAATCGTGGAGATGTGTGGTGAGCATTGAGGAGAGAGGGGGAACGTAATTTGGTAGAGGTCCCGGAAGATCTCTGGGGACAGATGAGCAGAGGACACCTAGAAGCATGATGCGAGGGCCGTGTGGGAGGCTGGTGGGGCCCTTATCCAAGCTGGGGCCCTTGTTATGTTTGTTCCGTCTATCTTTGCAGGTACTGGCACTGCCCTGTGAACTCATTTATCTTCTCTCTCCTCCAGGTGTTCTCCTCCCACTGCCCATTTCTCATGGGTCCCATAGAGTGCCTGAAGGAGTTTGTCACCCCAGACACAGACATCAAGGTATGGGACAGCTCGAAGTGCAATCCACTTAGGAGATTGTTGTTGTAGAAAGGACGTACCCAGGACCTCGTGAGGGAGGGAGGGCTCTGAAGAATACTGTAGGGAAGGAGCCAGCATTTGAATTTTTTTTAAAATCTTTATTTATTTTTGAGAGAGAGCGAGCGAGCAGGGGAGGAACAGAGAGAGAAGGAGACACAGAATCTGAAGCAGGCTCCAGGTTCTGAGCTGTCAGCACAGAGCCCGAGGTGGGGCCCAAACTCACAAACTGCGAGATCATGACCTGAGCTGAAGTTGGACACTTAGCTGACTGAGCCACCCAGGCGCCCCAAGGAGCCGGCATTTGAATAGGAAGGAGCTGGGAGAGATTTTGTAGAGAGAGGAGTAGTGGTCAGACGATATTCTTGGAGAGACAGGGCAGAGCTGGAGAGACATGAGGGGGATGGACAGAGGTGGGAGCCTGGCGTACCTGTGAGAGGGTTGGGGAAACGTTACTGGAGAAAGGTAAGATCTAGGGTAGCATCGGCGGCTTTTTCTAGCTAAAGTGTGCCAATTAGATACTGAACTGTGTGCAAACAAGTTCCCTCTTCAGTCAGGAGCTCAGGTACTTTTTGTAAAATGATTTATTGCTTCCATCCCCACCCTCTCCACCTGAGCCCAGTTTCCCTTTTCTGGCCTTTCCTTCCTCCTGGTTCTGAAACTTTTTGATTCCTCTATGTCTGTGTCACCTGGCTCAGGCCTGCATCTACTACAGAGATGGAGAGAGGAGGAGGGGCTTCTGCAGGCACCCTGAGTAGAACATCCACTTCTCTGCCCGCCCCCCCCCCCCCCATCTTTGCAACATCTTCTTGTCTTTTGGATCACCTGAAACAAACAGGTCTGTTATGTAGGATATACAGCCAAAGGCTGGGAACAAGGGTCTTCAGACACATAGGGCAGGCCACTTCTTCATGGAGAGAGCTCTGTGATTAAGAGGGAACTGGTCAGCAGGAAGAATCAAAGTTGGATATTAAGAAAAACTTCCTTGCCTTGAGATCAAAGGAATTATGAAATTTCCCCTCTCTCCCCCTGAACCTCAGGCTGAAGCAGTCCTGGGGACCATGTGGGTTTGATGTTTCACTGGGCTGGCTGCCCCTTCTGACCGTTCTTTTACAATGAACTTGGGTTTCTGGAAGCTGCTGATGTCGGGGACGAATGCTATAGCCTGTCAGAAGCTTGTCTACCTGTATCTCCTGGGCAGCACTGATTTTAGGCCCTGCCTGCTTGTGAAAATAAGTAGGTTGGAGCCGGAGTTGGGGGGGAGGAGAGGTGGCCTGTCCATCAGAGATTCTGTTGCTGTCTCAGAGGAGTGTGAAGATTAGGGAAAGAGAAAATAAGACTCCTTCGATCATCCCTTTCTTCTTCCAGAAAAATCACAGGTCATGGACCCGGTCCCTGATCTCCCCAGACCCATGAACTATAGGGAATTTAAATAAAGGGCAGAGCAGGATGTGGCAAAGGTGAGCCTTCCATGACAAGTACCATAGGTGAAGTGTGTGTTGATTGGTGTATCTGTAGGGTGCTTTGCTAAAGTTACCCCACCCAGTTGTCTACTCTTGAAACAATTGTCCTTGTTCTCTCCAAACATTTTCAAGTAATTTGGTTAACCTCAAATGAGGTCTAAATACTCGGCATGGGAGTGGGGCTTTGGGGCCATATCCCGGGAACTTGATTTTAAGTACTAGAGATTCAAGTATCGATCAATAAATGTATTTTTGTAATTTAAATTTGGTTAGCTAACATACAGTTCAATATTGATTTCAGGAGTAGAATTTAGTGATTCATTACTTACATACAACACCCAATGCTCATCACAACAAGTGCCTTCCTTAATGCTTGTCACCCATCTAGCCCATCACCCACCCACCTCCCTCCATCAATCCATAGTTTGTTCTTTATTGTTAAGAGACTCTTATGGTTTGTTTCTCTCTCTTCTCTCCGTCTCCCTTCCCATATGTTCATCTGTTTTGTTTCTTAAATTCCATCAATCAATAAATATTAATTGAATACCTTCTATGTGCTTAGCGTTGTGTTAAAAACTAAAGAGGAGAAAAAGAAGTGCAATGTTCCTGGCTTTGAGATAAAGGAAGAGGAGGAAAGGAATAATGTTGATTGGTGACTAATGTTTATTAGTGACTCTGAGTGTGTAGGGTAGATGCTTTATACATGTGACCTAATTTAATCTCCACAACAACTCTGTGAGGTATTGTTCTCCCAGTTTTACAGATGAGGAAACTGAGGCTCAAAGAGGTTAAGTAACTTTTAGCCAAGGTCACACATTTAGAAAGTGGTGGTCCTGGGATTCGAACCCAGATCTTCTCACTCCAAGGCCTTTATCTCCCCTCAGATGCCATGAGGTTGTAAAGGATTATTTTCTAGGTGCTGAGATAAGCCATATGTGCCACCTCCTATCTGAAAAGGTAACTGATAATACCATGTGTGATCCATGATAAGTCCGTGGTACCACTTTAGGAAGGAAGAGATGAATTGGGCCTGAAGTGTTTCAGTGAGGGCTTCACACATAATATGAGATTTGAGTTAAGCCTCAAGGGGTGGGTGTCACTTAGATATAAGTAGAGGTCAGGAAAAGACACTGTAGATGAAGAGGGAACCAAAGTATGACAGTAAGGAAGCAAGTTGTAGTTTGGAGGCAGTGAATTGATGACTCTGGTTGCATTGACTGTAGGAAGCTCTTGGGGAATTAAGAGTGAGAGAGGAAATTCGTACTGTGGAGTATCTGAATGCCAAACAAAAGCATTTGTGCCTTTTCTCTGTAGGTTATGGAGAGCTATGAAAAGAATACCTAGAAAAGATGATAATTCACTGAAGGGTTAACATCTGTGATCCGGGAATCCTGACTACCTGTAGCTTCTGTCAAACACTTTCCTCTGGGAACCCTGTCCAGAATGTTGTTTTCTTCTCTACTAGGTGACCCTGAGTATCTTTGAGCTGGCCTCTGCTGCAGGAGTGGGCTGTGACATTGACCCAGCCCTGGTGGCTGCCATTGCCAATCTGAAAGCTGGTAAGATTGGGGAAAGTGGGCAAGGGAGGGCTTGGACCATTATTTTCAGGTGGGAAAATGTCAATGTCAAAAGAAATCTTCCCTTGGGATTGTGAATTCAGAGGATATAAGCTGGGAGCTAAAGAAAGACTTAAAGTGCAGTCCCTAACCCCCAGAAAACATTTACATAGGCAATTTAGATTCCTAGCCACGTTCCAACCAGTTGACCTGTCAATCTGCTAAAAAATATTAAGCGAGAGCCCCTTTGATGCTCAGCAAATACTCAAAGGAACTTGTGCTCTAGTTGGGGAGGTAAGATTAATGCAAATGAGACAATGAGAGAGCAAGCCACAGTTACATGTGATTTCATGCTGAGTTACATGTGATTTCATGCTGTGGTACAGCATCTATGTGCCTCAGAGTGATCTGGTGCTCTCCCCTCCCATAGAATCACCCTGATGCTATTCACTTCTTCCTCTCGTCTCCTGTTGTCTTTTACATTTCCCGGTACACATTTCCTCTTTCTTACGCACACTCAGAATGGGATGAAACCAAGGGGCTGGTATCAAGCCCTTTTAAAATTGCTGGACTGGCCCTTCTCTCTTAGTTTGGTAAGACTCTTCCCTCTCCTTCCTGCCTCCCCACCCCATCAGGCAGCTGACAGTGTCCTCTGACTGCATGTCTGCAGAGCCCTTCCCCAAGAGCTCCACTTTGGTCACCAGAGGAGGCCTCCAGGATCAGGCCCCTCATGAGAAGTGGAGGCCAGTCCTGTTCCCCTTCAGCAAAAATGACTTGCCTGCAGTGCTTTAGAAAGCGTTTTCCTAGATAATTTTCTTATAGGATCTTCCCAGTAATCCTGGGAACTAGGACCTCTATAGAAGATAACTCCTGTTTGCTGATATTACTTTCCCTCTTTTTTTTTTTTTTTCGTCTTACCAGATACTTCATCCCCTGAGGAAGAATATAAGGTGGCCTGCCTGCTCTTGATCTTTCTTGCTGTTTCCCTCCCACTCCTTGCCGCTGACCCTTCTTCTTTCTATAGTATTGAGAAAGATGGTAAGTAAGGAGTAGGTGGGAGGGACCAGTGCTATTAGGATAGTCTCCTGGGGTAGGGAGAGGAGACGGAGACATTTGTCTGGAGAATGTACAGAATTCTGACTCAGGTGTAAAGTTCTGTTTCAAAGAACACTTGAGAATGAAGTCTCCGTAAAATTCAATTCCAGTGAGATTTCTTAGGAATACCCTTATCCTAATATCTAAATATCTTCTGATGTTTCTAGGAATATCATCCCCCAAATGCCTCCTGGTCCTTTTGGTGTCAAACGGGGGTGGCCTAGCCTGAAACAGTGAGAAAGTGCCAGCTGGGGTCAGCCTGGGGTGGCTCACTTTATTCCTTTTTGTGTCTCTCCCCCTCTGTCAATCATAACCTAGGTTACAACAACAATATTCACTGCTTGACCAAAGCCATCATCCAGGTATCTGCTGCCCTCTTCACACTCTACAACAAGAACATCGAAACTCACCTCAAGGAGTTTCTGGTGGTGAGTACAGAGCCCAAGGCATAGCCCACCTCAAGCCCAACACAGGGCTTTGAGATCAAGAGCTGAGCTGTGATCAAGAGTTGAGTTGGACACTTAACTGACTGAGCCACCCAGGGACCCCCAAGTCCTCTGTTTTTAATAAGGTCTCCGGGACGTCTGATGCACAATCAAATTGGAGACACCAAGTTTTAGAACCCATAAGGAAGCCCTTTCCAACTCTAATCCTCACAAACAACAACGGAACCTTTTTTCACATTCTCAAACCTTAGTGTAAATCAGAATCACCTGGAGAATTTCTGAGTCAGTAGATTTGAGGTGGGGCTAGAAAATGTGCGTTTCCAAGATCCCAAGTTGATGCTGTTCATCCTGGGATCTCGCTTTGAGAACCACTGGGCTTGATTTCTAGGACTGGGGCTTATAATCAGGCAGCCGATTCTACTGTAGGTTACATCCCATTTATTCGAGAAAAATTGTTTCAAAAAATATTTTTAGCCAAGGTTTGACTCCCTGTAACAATCACCATTTATCTTAAGTTTTGCCTCTGGAAAAACACAGAATAAGTAGTCTCTTTCCATTGTTGAAAACCCTGGGGTTTTCCATTCTAAGTCCTCCATGGTAGAATTCAATCCATACGCTTCTGATACATGGTCCATTACCCACTGCCTGACTTCAGCATTCTCAACAATGGGGAACTTCTTCCTCTGCAAAGCATGGGCCTGACTTAAGAATTAGGGCCTCATTTGTCTCCTTTTAGGAGGACACACGGTAAATCATATTCTCTCCGGAATCATACCATTTTCCTGGAAGCTTAGTTAGAGGGTCTCCATTTAAACTGGGCCAGCCAGCCAATCAGAATGGGATCCGAGCATCTTAGATATAAAGAATATTCGTACCAGATCTCTAAGATGGGGTGAGAAGGGACCCCCTCTCCCCTTTTCCGTTTGCCCTGTTTCTTTACTGAATGAGAGTAACCTGGGCCTGGGATGCAGTTAACCATGTTTCTTCCTCCCTCTTTGATCTGTTGGGGGCCTGGAGGTGAATGGAGAAGACAGGCATTTGGGAGTTGACAGGAGGGGAATGTGAAGAACACTGCCTCTGAATCAGAGGCCCAGCTCTGTCTCTAGTCTGGTGGGGAGTCAGCTGTAAACAACTTGGTGACAGTGCTGTCTGAAGGCTGCCTAGGAAAAGGGATTAATCTCCAGCATACAGTATTACCTGTCTTTGTTCTAGCTTTTGTCCTCGCCCCTTGCAGCCTCTCCCCCAGCACCTCTGGCAACCTCCTGTTGTCTGCCCTGCCTGGTTTACAGGCAAAGCGCGTCTCTGGAGCCTAGGGGATTTGCTACTTTTCCACCCAGAGTCTCCAGGAACATCGCAGCACTTCTTAACTCTCCTCCTTGATCTTTGCTTAACTTCCTGTAGCCTGAGGCTGTCCCACTCTGACCTCCATAAAAATCTGCTTTCTTACAAATTCTTCCCCTACAGGTGGCTTCTGTCAGCCTCCTGCAGCTGGGCCAGGAGACTGACAAGCTTAAAACCAGAAATCGGGAATCCATTTCTCTGCTCATGCGCTTGGTATGTATTTGGTTTAAGTTGGTCTGGGAACAGAAAGAGCAAAGGCCAGAGGGTTTTGTGTCCTTGCCTTGTTGTGACTCAAAAGCATGAACTCAGGGGCACCTGGGTGGCTCAGTCGGTTGAGCGTCTGACTTGGGCTCAGGTCATGATCTCACAGCCCATGGGTTCCAGCCCCATGTGGGGCTCTGTGCTGACAGCTCAGAGCCTGGAGCCTGCTTTAGATTCTGTGTCTCCCTCTCTGTCTCTGCCCTGCCTCCCCCCCCCCCCCCCCCACATTCTCTCTCTCTCTCTCAAAAATAAATAAAAACATTAAAAAAAAAAAAAAAAAAAAAAAGGCCTGAACCCAGAACTGAATTCGGCCTGACCGTTAGGACTCACATTCTGGCTAACCTTCCAGACTTGTCCTGTAATCCCAAGGTAGAGTCTTCAATGACTTCTCTGCAGGACAGGGCCTACCTTGTCCCTGGCTGACTGGGTCCTTTTTCCTGCAGCATTCTCAAGTCTGATCTGATGGGGCAGCTGTGTCCCTCATCCATAACTGCCTGTCCAGTGCATGTTTGATTTTACTTGACCACTTCCTACCACTGTATGTCTTGTCCTTAAGAAGTACTATGGGAAGGGTGCGGAATAATACAGAGCTGAACTGGGGGTGGGGAACTGGGGGCTCAGAGGAGGAAAGAATTTTCCCCTGAAAAGCTATTAAGACCAAGAGCGCGGTGGGTCATGAATCAGGCGCCTCCTGCTATCTCTTTCTTCCCAAGCTGTGGGCTTTTTGCTACTTTGGCAGAAACTTCTGGGAACTCTGACTCAGTTAACTTAAAAAAATCTTTTCCTCATGACCCTGTTTTCCTCTTCAACACGCTTACTCACTCTTTTGCTCTAAATGTCTGATTCTCCAGGTTAGTACTGCATTTAGATATGGTCAGGAGAGACTCCGGGACTGACCCCTGTGTTTCAGAGGCCCTCCTCTGGCGTATGGGGAGAGGACAGGCCCATCTGGAGCCTATGCTCCGCCTTGAAGTCCACACTAAAGATTTCTGGGACCCCAGAATTCTCTGCTAAGCGGTTCCAGCCTACTTGTAGGGCTTGTGCAAAGTTTCTTCCCCAAGTGCATCCTATTGAGGCGGGCTGTGCTGTTGGAGGATTACCTCTAGTGCTCAGGGAGAGAGACAGAGACAGAGACAGAGAGACAGAGAGACACAGAGTGTAAGTAGGGGAAGGGCAGAAAGAGAGGGAGACACAGAATCAGAAGCAAGTTCTGGGCTCTGAGCTGTCAGCCCAGAGCCCCACAGGGGGCTTGAACCCGTGAACCGTGAAATCATGACCTGAGCTGAAGTCGGATGCTTAACTGTCTGAGCCATCCAGGCGTGCCTTTATTTTTATTTATTAATTAAAAAAAATTTTTTTTGAGTCTAAGAATTCTTAATTCAAACCTGACCTTCCACAAAATTATAAAGGTAGATTGTGAAGGTTGAACAACAGAACATAATAGTTTGATTTATTTAATCACATAGTATGCTATACTCTTGGCAAGGCCCACAGATGTTAGGGGCAGGCATGCCTGGGACTCCCTTTGAGTCTGCTGTAAATACACAGGCATGGAGTGGGATCTGTGTCTCAGCTAGAAAAAGGCCTAGACTGGGCTAAGGATCCTGTTGGAGATGAGAAGAGAATGGAATGAGGGTGTGGGGGGAGGGAGGGGTGTATGGTGAGGGGTGAAAGGGCAGAGGAGGCAGATGAGGGCAAAGGCCAGTAGTGTGCTAGGTAGAGCACAGTCTTTGGAGCAGCATGACCTTGGGCAAGTTAATTAACCTTTCTGAGACTCTGATTCTTTATCCAGAAAAGTGGGCCGTAGTCCTTGCCATAGAGTGTCAGGATTCATAAGAAAATATATGTGAAAGTGCTTAGTACATAATACATGCTCAACGAATGTTAGTTCTCTTTCTCTGCCGCTCATTTTAGTTTCTGGATGATTCTTCATTTGCTTCGTCATTTACTTGGGCAGCTGTCATCTCTGTAAGGTTGGAGGCGATTCTGTATGGCCACTCAGCCCTGCCTCCTTCTGCTTTGCTGGTCCCCTGCTCGTCCCCAACTCTCCCCCCCCACCCCTCCCCCTCAATGTGGGAGGGTGTCTGCCCCTTGTGGCCTCACAGTGAGGCAGCCGAGTAGCTGGGACAGAGCTAGGCCCTTTTTGTTAGAGGGAGAGACCTAGGGAGGAGCTGCTGCAAAGCAATTTAAATGCAAATGTTTCCCCACGGAAATACAGGGGAAGGAACTGTATTCTGAGTTAAGAGGCTACTCATGTAGCCCCAACTCCTGGCCAGGCACTTCTCTCCCTGGGGGTCTTTCTGTCTTGGCTGTCAAGCCTGGGCAGTGCCCACCCCTGTTACTGCCAGCCTGTTCCTGGCATGGGTTTAGCCGGGGAAGAGATGGCTCTCAGAGAATCATAGAATTCTAGATGTCAGGATGAGACCAGATCCTGGCAATTGGTCCAGTCCTTACACTTTATGGGTGAGGAAACTGAGGAGAGGGCGGGAAAGATGACACATGCAAGGTCTCCCCCAAAATATATGGACATGAGAACCCAAGTGTCTTGGCTTTCACTTTAGGGCTGTTTCTACTGCCATGAATTTCCTCCAGTTAGGAGCCGTGTTATCCTCTGTGCTTAATGGAGCAAAGAATAGGAAGTCTTGGGCCAGTGGATTCTTCGTGAAGCCATCACTCATTTCCCTGGACCTGAGGGTCATATCCTAGAAAAGAGACCCTATCTCTCTCCTGGCTTACGGTTTGAAAGTCTTGCCTAGCGAGAAATTCCTTGTGTTATCCAACCTACGATCGGAGCTACTGTTTTTCTGGCAGATTTCCTTTCCTCCAGCCTGCCGTGTCTGTTCCTCTGAGGCTGTTTGTGTGCGTTTGTATGTGCACATATTTGAGAATAGCAGAATCTTATAAAATTTAAAACTTGAAAGGACTTCAGAGAAATAAACACATTAGAGTTGATATAGTAGATTCTCTTTCCAGGATGAATTTTGAGGAATCAAAAACACCAGACATATTGGGGAGGGCCCATCTGTGTAAATTGCCAGAGGATACAGGACACTTCTCTCCAGAGTGTGTTTTTTAGTCCCACAACTTCATGGATGAGGAGAGCACTGAAGGAAATACACCCTGTTTCTTCTTCCGGGATGGGGAGCCTCCAGCCCAATGCTAGGCTGTGGGCTCTTCGCTAATATGCCCCCCTTCCCCCACCCCCTCTACCCTCAGTCTTATCCAGGCATCTTGATCTATCTTTCTGCTTGGCTGTGGGGGCTGCTGGGATCACCATAGCACACAGGCTTCTAATTAAACTAATTAATCATGCCTGCTCCTTTATGCAGCATCCTTACTGCTCCCCAAGCACTGTACTGAGGGAGGGAGGAGACTGAGACCCAGCACAAGAGGACCCATGTGGATTCCAGGCCCTTCTTTCTTGGCCTGCAGTGGTGATTGTTGCCTTCTCTGTAAAGCTCTGTCATTGGCGCTTTTATCCAACCTTACCTGCTTCTGTGCTGCCCCCCGCAAATGATTTGGCATCCAGAATGGGGAAAATGGGAGTTTTTCTGCCACTGGAGAAGTGATTCTTTCCTGCCTTCTGCTTCTGACCTTTTCCTGTAACCCTGAGAAGGGACACAGGGGCCATTATAGGGAAGCTGAAGAGGCCACGTTGCTTTCCTAAAGCTAAACCAAGTGAGGGGAAGAAGGAGGGGGTGTGATTTAGAAACTTGTTCACTTGCAACTCTAAGAGCCTCAGAGGGCCCAGGAAACTGAACGAAGGAACAGGGTGTCACAGAGTTATACCCTCCCTGAGGTTCTCATCTCTTGACCTGTTTCCCTTCCAGGTGGTAGAGGAGTCCTCCTTCCTGACCCTGGACATGCTGGAGTCCTGTTTCCCTTACGTCCTGCTTCGAAATGCCTATCGGGAGGTATCCCGGACCTTCCACCTGAACCGAGTGCCAACTAGTACCCACTGAAGGGCCATTTGGACCTACCTAAACCCAGGAAGCTGTAGCCATTTTCTCAAGGGATGGGGTCAGGAGCCAGAGCTGATGAACAGACATATGGAGGAACAAAACCAAAACCATCCACGGCTGAGAAATCAAAGAGAAATGGGGCAGACGGTAGGGGGTGGGGGCGGGGGCGGGAGACGGAGGACAGGTGACGGGAAAAATTAGGGAACTGGGGCCACGTGTGTACATTTTAACATAGTAACATATAAATCATGTTTTCTAGCTTGTGGTGGCTGGTGCTTGAGCTCTGACTGGCATGGGTCTCTCGACCTTCATCACTATTCTAGGATAATGCTGGCGGGCAGAGATGATCAATCATCATATTAAACCATAATGAGCTTATAATTCTCCCACTGGAGCTGCTATTGTCTCCTGCACATTCATTAGGACGATTATCTCCTCTCTTCCTCTTCCAAATGTGTTCGGCAAACATTCAGCCTGCTCCTACTGCAAAGTAGTTAATAGCAAAGGAACTTCCTTTTTCCTTTGTGGGGGCTCTTTCAGGAGTCACGGGTCTCTTCCTCTCCTCCATCTCTACTGCCTACAAGAGGGAGTGCCCTTGAGAGATTCTCTCTGGCCCCAGCTGCCCTCACCTGCTCTACCACACCTTGTAGGGACTAAGTTCTCCCATCTGTGTAGCCATAACCCCTCCTGCTTTTTCTTTGACATGCCACAACCCAGAGCCATGAGTCAATCTAGCTAATTCTAAGTCACACCACAACGAGTGGGATCCGAGTCATGTGGGTCTCCCTCCCAGATTGTTTGGGGATACTCTCCCTGCTATCTGGAGCCCCTAATTTAACCCAAATCCCCTTGTTGTCATCCTGGGTACAGCTGTTGCTGTAGGCAGGGATTTCTCTGCTAGATCTTAAATTTCATAGACCTCATTAGATTATAGGGCCCTGAGAGTGGGTATACTTGAGGGAGTCCAAGCTGTTTCAACTTAGCCCTTTTCTGCACTAATTAGAATTTCAAGTGTCACAAAGCCTGGGGCGTTCAAGATAGCACTAAACTAGATTCAGTTAACTCCGTGGCAGGAAAACAGTGGCCCCATCCATCACTTCTGTGCACCACGGCCAAGGAGGACTGGGGCAACAGACTGTAGGTCACAGGTTGAGAGTGGTGGAAATGGGCGAATATAATTAGTTGATTAATTAGGGTCATGTCCATCATTAAGCTATTTGATAGCTGTTTTGGGATTTTGTATGCACGTCTGATCTTTACTTCTCAGTACCCAGGCTTAGTCAATAGTTCTTAAACTTAGCATTCATAATCGATACACAAGTTTTTCTTAGCAACAGTTGTCTGCTCTTCAGGATAGGAGCAACTGAGGATCCAGCTTCAGGCGTCAGCTGGTTGTCCTTCCTTGCTGTGGAAGGGACATTATGTTGTAAAGGAGTGATTCAGGGTCAGGCCTATTGAGACTGAGGGCAAAGTTGATCAGGAAGAGGAGTCTCAGACGTATCTGAACAACTACTCCTGCATCCTACTCTGCTAAGATCTTACTCTTGAGATGGAGACCTCTTTTCCATGCACGTGTAGCACTACGTAAGAGGAGCCTCTTTTTTTTTTTTTTAATTTTTTTAAATGTTTATTTACTCTTGAAGGAGAGAGATAGAATGTGAGTCAGGGAGGGGCAGAGAGAGAGGGGGAGACCCAGAATCCGAAGCAGGCTCCAGGCACTGAACTGTCAGCACAGAGCCCGATGCGGGGCTCGAACTCCTGATCTGTGAGATCATGACCTGAGTGAAGTTGGTTGCCTGACTGAACCACCCAGGCACCCCAAGAGGAGCCTCTTAAGGACAGAAGAGATAAGTTGCTGCAGGAGAGTAGAGGGTAGACATGATACTTCTTTTTTTTTCAATTAAAATTTTTATTGAGATGGGATGCCTGGCTGGCTGTCCTTAGAGCACGTGACTCTTTATCTCAGGGTCATGAGTTCAAACCCCACGTTGGGTGTAAAGCTTACTTAAAAAAATTTTTTTTATTGAGATAATTAATCCACATGCACTTGTGAGAAATAACACAGAGACACTGTGTGTCTACTATACTCCAATTAAAAAAAAAAAAGGAAAACACAGAGAGCTCTCGTGTATCGTTACCAGTTTCTCCCAGAGGTAGCCTCTTGCAAAATTATAGTCTACTATCATAACCAGGATATTGACATTGAT
This sequence comes from Panthera pardus, assembly GCF_024362965.1. NCBI lineage: Eukaryota > Metazoa > Chordata > Mammalia > Carnivora > Felidae > Panthera > Panthera pardus. Next base: position 60,965,341 of record NW_026526991.1, on the reverse strand, counting down.
ACAATTCATGATCTAATCCAGATTTTCCCAGTTTTACTTATTCTTGTTCCTCTGTGTGTACAAAATGTTGTTCCGTACAGCTTTTTTACAGCCACATCCCCTTCGCCTTCCCGAACACTTGGCAATACAAATCTGTTCTCCTTTTCTAGAAAATGTTGTCATTTGACATAATATCTTTTCACAAACATGTAATTACACACACATTTCTCTGCTACGTATACTTTTCCGAAGTGCTTTCACAACTTCTATGACAATTCTGCAAGGTAGCTGGGGAAGGCTTCCCTATTTGAGGCCAGTCAACAGATTCAGAGACGTTCAATGATTTCATGAAGGTCACGTGTTTAACAGTACGTCTAGACCCAGGACCCGAGTCTGGTGTCTCAATCCTCGACGTTTTCTACCTGACCAGACTGCTTCCGCATCTGGGAGCTTTCGCTGTTAGGAACCAGAGACCCTAGAATGAGCGAATAGGAGAAGGTTTGGACATGATGGCCTTCACCACCTGAAACAAAAAGTGTCTAGAGGTGAAGGGACCCATCAGCATTTCAGGCGGTTTGCTTCCTTGACCAGGAGGTTCTCTGACCCCAGACAGCTGGGGACACAATCCACGATAAGCCGCCTTCTGCTATCAGATGCCCAGCTTATTTTATTCAGGCCTTAAAAGGAACTGAGGAATGAATTCTGAGGGAGAAATTCTGACTCCAGTTTGTTTTGTCTTGCAGGCAGAGAGTAGGTTCTAGGCTCAGCATTTTGATTAGTGCAGTGTTTTCATTAAAGTCTCCATTAACTTGTTTGTGGCAGTGAGATGGAATTATCTCTCCCACGGGGCTGGGGTGAGATGCTTGTAGAGGAGATCCCTTTCCTTTGGGAGGGACAAACACTGCTCCCCCCACTATGGTGTTCGGTTCAGTGGGCAGGTGGGGCCGGAGCCTGGCAGAGGGGATCTTGCCTGTTGGTCCTTGGCCTGGGAGGAACGGCCAGCCGTTTGAGCACCGGGCCCCAGGAGGGAGGGAGGTTCCAGCTAGGGAAAAGCTTCCTTCACACAGGTCCTCTGTGCCCGTATCAGTTCTTCTCCAACAAAGTTTGACTCTCGGAAGAAGCTGGCACATGGCTGAAATGCACTCACGAGGTTGGGGGAAGCGTGTTCTTCCAGTTCTCCCCCTACAGGGCCTCCTGCTTCTCCCAAGTAGCTGTCATCAAAAGAGTTGAAGATGAGTCCCCCCTCAGCCCCCACACCTCAGTGAGTGTCAAGCGCTCTCCTCCCACCTGAATAGGAAGCAGGCGCACAGGCCAGGCTGCAGGTTGAGGAAGTCAGAAGTTAACTTGAGCTGAGTTTGCAGCTCTGGAGAAATTGAGGAGCAGGCTTTTCTCTTGTCACTTTGGAGGGAGAGGATTGTGAGGCTGCCCCTTTAAATAGCATTCCCGTAGGAGGCACATCACATCCATCCGTCACTGCTGCCAAAGCATCATTTTTGGTCTCTATCAAACTCAGAGCTTGTTGGGAGGCATTGTGGGGTTAGGGGAGTGATGAGGCAGGGTCTTCGAGAGGCAGGGGCCATTTGGAAGGGAAAAAGGAAAGGAATGAGGTTGGCAGCAGGAACCTGGAAAAGGGGGGTTGGGGACGAGAGGACAGGGAGAGAAAAATAGTGGTCTGTTGAGCCTGTGGATGGAGCAGATATATCTGGTTCTTATCTGTCTGGAGGTAGAGGAAGGCAGAACTGGAATGAGATTGCTGCCAGAAGGAAGAGGTTGAGGTTAAACACCAGGACGGGTAACTAAAGAAGGAGAAAGAGAGCCACAGAATGGAAAAAACACAAGAAAAAGGTTAGGAGACTTGGCCCTGGCTTTGTTGCTTTACTCTCTGTGGGGACCGCGTCATTTTTCTGGGCTTAGTTTTCCCATTTGTTGAATGAAGGGGGTTAGACTCGATGGACTCTAAAGCATCCTTCATGAATAACTTTTTGTTTTGTGTTGGTGAATTTTCCTTTTCTTCAAATGGGTTGGGAGTTGGGGGCCTGGGAGATCGGGGTGGGATATGCCATTGTGTTGACAAGAAGTGTCAACGGATGATCTGAGATCCCTCTGAAAGTACATCTCCCGCCTCTTTCCCACCTCTTTGTGTTTAAATACCTGCCTAATTTGGGAAGCTCCTTAGCTTGGATCCTAATTTGCAATTCTTTTGTAGTTTCCAGCCCATTCTTTTTCAGTTGTTAAGGGAGGTGATTGCTCTCGAGTTTGAGAACTGGATTGCGTAGGAGTCTGACTGGGGTCTCGGGTTGCAGCTTTGTCCTGCCTGGGGCTCTTCCTCAGGAGAGAGGGGAAAGGGTGATGGATGCGGAAGTTCGATGGACACAGCGAGGGAAGTCTCCTACTCTTTCTGCTTTTTTTCCACCTCTGCCTCTGCCTGTGTAACTTCCTGGGAGCTGGTGTTGCTGATTCTTCTCTGTCCTGCTAGTTCTGAAGGCCCGACCTAATCTAATCCCCTAAAAGGCAATTCTTTTATGTAGGAAGTCTTTGCCACTTCACTTCTGTCCAGCTGCTTCTTTTCTCCTCCATTGCCTGGGAAGGTGGGGGGGGGGGGCAGGGGGAGAACTCCCCTCCCCCATTTAGAATGGAGTAAATATCTTCTGATCATCCCTCCTGCCAACCTCCAGGGTTCTTGAAATGAAAACTCACAGTTTGGGATTCTGGATTAGTGGCCTGCTTGGGATCCAGCAGTTAGTGAATACATCCCCAGTTTCTATTTACATAGGATTTTCCCATAATGCCAAGGTAGGTGGTTATTAAGGAGGAGAGCCATTCTGAGGAATCCTAAGGTGGTTCCTGCCAGAATCCTTAGTAGGATTCAGTCCAATGCAAGAGGCTTTGCCTGTCACAAGGTCTTGAATTCAAATTTGGGTTCATTAATTGTTTTACAAGTGTTTCAGCAGCCAGGCTGTTTGGTGTGGGCCCTTAGGCACTAGATTTCTTTTACTGAAGACAGAATAAGAGGAAATAAGAAGGCCCCGCTACAGGAGGGTTTGAGATGAGATACCAGGAACGGTTTCCTGGTTCTTGCGGAGTTCTGTACAAAGATGATGCGGTCCTGCCTGCTCTGGTGGATTCCGTCTGGAGAGCTTTAAGCTTGGAAGAAACCCCCACAGGCCAGGGAGATGGAGAGAGGCACGAGGGGGAAGGCCACAGGGATGGAGACATATCAGGACCACCAAGTTAAGGGAACTGGGGAGAGGAACGGGATCCCGTGGCAACTCAGAGCAGACCTTGAACTTTTCCCTTCACATGAAGGCAGGAGCACAAGGTGTGAGGGTCTGTCTGGTCTGGGGCTGGGTTTCGGAGGGTGGATGGCTTCGGTCGGCCACGGCGCACGGGTTCCCCGAGGCAGAGAGAGAGTGGCGGGGGGTGGGGGGCGGCGGGGGGACTCGACCCCTCCCCCTCCCGCCCCACCTGGGGCGCACGGGCGGCTAGGCACCCGCGGATCCACGAAGCCACACGCACGCACACCGAAACTCAAAACACACACCGGGGAAGGCGCCCAGCCGCCCACACGGAGCGCTGCGGCCGCCCGCGCGCCAGGCACTCTGTAAACACGCACTCGCACCCCCCGCGCGGGGCACACGCGCCGCCGCTCGTCCCGGGCGCCCGGGTGCGTGCGCTCGCCCTCGGCGCCTGTGTCTGCGTGTGCCCCCGGCTCCCCCGCGCTCCTCGGGGAGGGGGAGGAGGGGCTGCGCGGAGTGAGAGACGAGCCGGCAGGCCGAGGAGGGAGGGCGCGCAGGGAGGGGGGCCGGCCGGGGGAGGAGGAGAGAGCAGAGGAGGCGGCCCCGGCGGCGGCGGCGGCGGCGGCGGCGGCGGCGGCGCGGAGGGCTCGGACTGGGAGCCAGAGCTCGGCTGGACAGCGCGAGAGCAGGAGCCGCAGGAACTGCAGCTCCGCCAGCTTGGGCCGAGCCCGGAGATCCCGGCCTGGCTGGTCGGCGCCAGCCGCAGGTGGGAAGTGGTTGGGGCGGGCGGTGAGGGGCTCTCCCGGCTTGGGGCTGAGGCTGAGCCGCGGTGCCGTCTCCTCCCTCGGTTCCATAGATTGAGGCTGAGCATGGAGCTGTCCCCCCGCAGCCCTCCCGAGATGCTGGAGTCGGATTGCCCGTCACCCCTGGAGCTGAAGTCAGCCCCCAGCAAGAAGATGTGGATTAAGCTTCGCTCGCTGTGAGTCCCCGGCCGGGCGTGGGGGGAAGGGATCTTAGGGAGCCCGGAAGGGGGTGGGGGTGGGTGGGTAGCTGGAGCCGGGCTGGTGGATTCCCTCCGGCACACATGTTGGCAGGTGCGAGGAAATAAGCGGCCCTGACGCGCAGAGCCAGGCCACATGTGCAAAAGGCATGTGCGGAGCAAGTCGGCCGGTTGGAGAGGGTTTAGGAGTTGCAAAGCTAACGACGCGCCCGTGCCGGTGGACCCCCCGGGGGACACACGCAGCGCGGAGAGGCGGCACGGGATGCGCCGTGTGGCAGGGCTGCAGACGGGCAGCTTTCGGGAGGTGCCAGGCTGACTCACACGTATCCGTGTGCAGGGTCGTGCAGATGTGAGAACACATGTGTGTGCATGAGGGTCCGTGGGACACACAGATGTGTGTAGAGTGATGGCACACAGCTGCAGATCTAGTGCATGGGGATACTTGTGCCAACCTGTGGGTCATATGGGTCTCCGTTGGGATTGGTGGTTTCAGCCTCCTGCATCTTTCAGGGGATGGGGATGGGGGGCGCCCCGTACCTGAGCCCCTCATTTCTCTTGGGGCCTGGAAATCCACTGTGCACAGTAATGATGGGGGACCCATCTGGGATCTGGAAGAGGGGGGTGGAGCCCCTACCTGGGAGCCCCCGGTGGTGGTGGTGGTGGTGGTGGTGGTGGTGGTGGTGAAGAAAAATTAATTGACAGGGATAAGGTAACTGTCAAAACCTTTTTGTTGCTATATGATCTCCCAAGGATCTCCAAGCACATTTAGGCATCTTTTCTTGTTGTTGCAGGAGAAGGGCACGGGGGGAGGATGGATAAACAGGGAAACAAGGGACTCAGGTGTCCCATACTCCGGTCCCAGGGGAGGGAAGCAACTTTTCTTTCTGTTCCTCAGAGGAGGAGAGGATTGGGTCAAAGACAGACCATGCACCATGTTTATCTCGCAGTCAGACGCCATCGGGTAATCTCCGCAGTCTGTTGATTCTTAATCAGAGAACAAGGGAAGGTGTCCTTCTCCCTGATATGACTCCCAATGGTCCCAGGAAAAAGGCTGTAGATGTTTGGTGAGGAAATGCGGGAACCATAGCCCTGAAACCCAGTTCCTCCCCATTATCCTCAATAGTGAGCACTGAAGCTTTCCATTTACTGGGTTCTGGCAGCGGGAGAGACGGTGGTAGGAGATGGATGGATGCTAGTGGTTGCTTTGTTTTTAAAATACTATATCTATGGTAATAAGATGACCCCTTGATATTGGGTGGGTCTGTCTGATTTATACTGTAGCTGCTCGGAGAGGGCTTAGGGAGAACTGAGGCACAGTGGGCAACAAGGCTTGGCATCCAAATGTGCTTCTCAGTTCCTCTCCTTTGCTGCCTCCAGCCAATGCAATTTGCTGGGCTCTATGAAGCGCAGCCTTGGAATGAGTTCTGGGACGAAGAAATGGAAAACCGGATTGAATTGATTTTTGTTGGGAGGAGCACTGGGTGATTCTTGACAGAAGACGGTGCTCTGTTAATGGTGACTAAGCCAGGGTTGGGGTGGGGGTGGGCAGGTAAGGAAGTGGTGGAAAAGCAAAGAAGGGACCTCATGGTTCATACATTAGAGAATTCAAGGTGTCCCAGGACGGCTTCCCCATAGCGCTCATAGCTCATCATATACTTTCCTTGCCTCCTTTCCAGGTAATGAATGAGACCTGCAAGAGAGCGGGTTTTACCTGTTCACTGTCTCCCACACCTTTCTAACCCAAAGTCTTTCCTGGAAGAAAATTGCTCTTTCTTCCTTGACTATGAGAAGTGCTCACTGGTGAGAGAAGAGGATCCCCAGAGGAGGCACTGAAGCCCAGGGAAAGAAGGGAATAGAAGCAGCTGCCCCTACAGACTGCATTAGCTGAGATATCCTTACAGGAGATCATGGTGGACAGGGATCGCTAGCCTTATTGATTGAATTATTCTGGTCTTCACTCCTGTCAGCAGTCTGGTTCTTAAGAGTGCTAGCTGCATGTCATAACTTATCCAGAAAAGGCCCGTTTTCATATTATCAGTCACCAGGAATAGATTCTTGATCTCCCTTTCTCAGAGCAGAGAAAGATTTTGATATCAAGGTAGATCCCGAGTTGATGGCTTATTGGATTTGGCCCTGTTTGAATATTGGGGAGGCTTGAATGTGGAAAGAGGGGGATGGACATGATTATCCCATGAGTGGGTTCTGAATAGAAATGAAGACATATGTATAAAGGCCTTATAAAGGCCTCTACACAACATATCCTATCCCCCCAGCCCCCCAACTGTCCTTTCAGTTTCTTTTTAAAAAAATTATTTAATGTTTATTTGTTTTTGAGAGAGAGAGAGAGAGAGAGAGAGAGAGAGACAGAGCGTGAGCAGGGGAAGGGCAGAGAGAGAGGGAGACACAGAATCCAAAGCAGGCTCCAGGCTCTGAGCTGTCAGCATAGAGTCCAATGCGGGGCTCGAACTCGTGAACTGCAAGATCATGACCTGAGCTGAAGTCACTCCAAACCCTCAACCACCGACTGAGCCACCCAGGTGGCGCCCCATAGCCTTTCAGTTTCTAATATAGGACATCTAGAGGGAGTCCTCCATTCAGGGAGGCTGGGTCTGGTGTTTTTGCCTTGGGTTACAAAGCCCATACAAAGCCCATCAATGAATCTCATTGTGCAGGGCAGTTTCTTCTTGGGAAGGGCATCCAGGACTCCTGTTTCCCACAGTAGGACTCTGCCAAAGATTAACTTAAAATCTGGAAGCTATGAGCTGAAGTGTCTCTAGCTATGGGATTTCACCTCTACCTGGCAGGAAAATTTTCCTAACAGCGCAGACCTGTGAGGGGAGGCACAAGAGAGGCTGGGATAGACAGTCTGGAGATGATGGGTCGAGCAGGGTGAGTATCTCTAACTCTGAGTGAAGGATTTGACTGGACTGCCTACCCTTCTCTGAGACGAGAGGGCCTTGAGGAGTGTAGGGTAGGGTCAGTAGAAGGAGGTTTTCTGTGTATTTTGTGAATCAAGAAAATCTGTGAACAGAGATTGGTTGGCTTGCCATCCTTAGCTCATTCATTCATTCAACAACTATTAATTGACTGCCTCCTGAGGGTCAGGTGACGTGCTGGAGGCTGGGATATACTAGTGAACAAAGTAGACGGTCCCTGCTCCTATGGAGTTTGTAATCTGGAGTAAAGTGCAGTGGAGAGGGGATAAGGCACCCTGTTCCTCATTTTGCTACATCCATCCAAGTGGTAAAGCTCTACCACTCCAGTTTCTGCCTAAACTTTTCCTCTGAGGGGGCCTAGACACCAAGAAAAGCATAGAAATGAATTCTTTCTCTTTCTCCCAGGATAGTGCAAGCATCACTTTCTTCTCTCTGTCCCAATTTCTCCTGGAATTTTACAGACAGAACTTCCCTTTTCCTTTGGGATAGTATAAACACAATCCCTTCCTCTTCTTTCTTCACATGGACTCAGGACTCCCCAGATCTAGGTGCTATGTCCTAAGCTGTGGTTCAAGGTCATTACGGCTGAGCTGGAACAAGGACCCAGCTGGGCATTAGTTTTGGTCTTCTTTGTTTCATCAGAGTCTAGTGTGCTACCTGAAACATAATAGGCACTCAATAAATGCCGTTAAATAAAAGGAATGAACAAATGAATTAATGAGTCTATGTGTACATGTCACAGAGCCCAGTTCTGTCTCTGATTCTGTGGTGCGTGTGTTCCTGCGTGTGGGTGGAGGGGGGTGGGGTAGCAGGAGATAGGGATGGAGGAAAAGGAGATGGTATTGTGTTTTGAGAAGGCGATGTTTGAAAGGCGTGGTGTTTGAGGACCACAGGACGGAGCCTGGAACTGAAGGAGTTGCAGAGAGGATACAGAAACGTTATTTGGGTGTGTGGATGAGATGTATGAGGATAAAACTGTAATGCCTGACATGGGTACATATGTGTCTGGGTGAAGGTTGTGGGGGGGGGGCAGCTTGTGGAGTCAGACCTCCATGAGGATGCCTCTTTGTTTTCATATTTATAAATGGCATTTGTGATAATAAATATGTCGGGAAGACATGCACTTCCCTGAATACCCGAAATTGTCCTATGTATGAATGAGATGATGATGATGATGATGATGATGATGATGATGATGATGAGTGTGTGTGTGTGTGTGCATGCGCATGGGCATGTAGGTAATGGGATAATAAGTATGTGTGATCTTGTGTATGTGTTTGCGATACACTAACTTTTTTTTTTTTTTTTTTTTTTTTTTTTTTTTTACAATACTGGGGAGATGAAAAGGGCAGTCGGAGGAAGCTGAGGGACTGGACTGGGTGCCTCACTGATTGATTTATCCCCCCTTGTGTCCTCATTTTGTATGTGACCCACAGAGTGATCTTCAGTGGCTCTTACTGTTTTTGAAAGCTGTGCAGCCGTTCTCCTTTTTCTGCATATGGCTGTGGGGCTGCTGTGAAGATTGCAAGATAAACTGTGGCTCCCTGGATCTCTGGAGAAAAGGCCCCATTTCTCCCAGGCCCTGGCAGGGATGAGTTTTAGTGCCTCCTTCCTCAGATCAGCCCAAGTCCCTCTTTTATTTCCAACCATGGCAAAGGGAATCTCTCCTTCCTGGGTTTTCTAGCCCCCCGTCTCACCAATACCTCCCGTCTTTCCATTTCCTTCATCAGCTGTGTCTTGAGTGAGGCATCTCGATGGTAGAAGGTGAAAAACTCTTGCAGTAAGGGAAAGGGAGGTGCAGGGAGGGAGGACATCAATTTAGACCAAAGGAAGAACTTCACAAACCTCTGGTCGGAGCGGGTGGCTGGAGAGAACGAGCATGGCCGAGTGGTGGTGGTGGAAGAACATAGGGAATGGTGGGAGACTTGAGTTGGAGTTCGTGTGCCCATGCCGCCAGTTAGTAGCTGCATGACCTTGAAGTCACACGTAGTCCCTCTGATCTCAGTTCTTCATTTGATACCATCCACGTGAAGGTTTGTAGATGGCAAAGTCTGGAGTTCTTTCAGCATTGGAGAGCTTGCTGTGTGAAGAGGCAGGGGGAATGAATGGGTGACCGTTGGCTTGGATGGGGGGGGGGGGAAAGCTAAAGATTCAAGAAGCAGGAATATGAATTACTTAATGGGTTGAAGTCCCGGTGTCTGGGACATGATTTGGTAGAGTCTTGTTGATAAATGGTTGTCTGGAGGGGTGAGACAGGTGTCTGAGCTTAGACAGTAGAAGACTGAGTGGGGTTGCAGGCTGGCTGTCTTACAAAGGATGTGGGACACTGAAGTCAAAAGAAAAGAGAAGGACTTAACTCCCGTCACCCCTTTTCCCAGTGGGTCAAGCTAGAAGTGGATGGGCCAGTTGTAGTTCTAAGACATGGTGGGTGTGGGGAGCCCCGGGACTGCCACTGGCGAGTTCTGGGAGCATTGGAGAAACTCTTCTCTGGCATTTATCCTAAATTTCTAGGTCTTGTTGGGAGTGATATGATCAGGTATGCCACATCCTATACTAGAGAATCTCTAAAGTCTCTCAGAACCCAAATATCACTTTGTTTGCCCAGAGGCCCCAGGAGGCCAGTTGGAAAGACCGAGAGAGGAAATTCTACAGTGGAGATTGCATTTGCCAGGAGGAAGGGGAGGATGGTGAGGTGTGATGTACCGGTACTGGAAGGCCAGGTGAGAGACCCAGCAGGAGAGAAAAGCCTAGACTTCTCGAGACCCCTTTCTACCTGCCCGCTGTCCAGGGAGCCCCTGAAGTCAATGAAGTGACTAGCTGTTTCCTATCTTCCCCTTTTTTTTTTGGCCGCTCCCATCTGACTGGGATGGAGGAGCAGGGGACCTTGAAACAGATCTTTCCCTCTCTTGTGAGTCTTTAAAGGAATCATCGAGGATTTGTTTCCGGCTCCTCTGCTCCCTCTGCTTTCCTCCTCTTTTATTTTTCTTGCATCCTTTCCTCTGTCCCTTCCCTCCTTTGTTCCTGTCTTTCTCTGCTGGGGTGTGTTTTGCTCTTATCTCTTGTACCACTTCCTCTCTCCCTATTCCCTTTGACCTGGCTTCTCTGGCCCTCAATTCTCCTACCCCTTTCTCACCTTGGCCAGGGGCCAGGCCATCCCTGGGGCCTCCCCCTCCTCTTCCCCCTCCCTGCCCCCAGGAATGGTGGTGATAGTGCAGGGTGAGTTTGCTGCAGGCGCCCTTTGGGACCACGTTAGGAGTCCAGCCTCAACGGCTGTATTCTGCACCTTCTGCACCGCCTTTCTTTTGCCTTCTCAGTGACCTCATCCTCCCAGCCTCCCTGGGGAGGAAGCCAAGTAATTGCCTTTGGATCTCAGGGGGCTGATTTTCTCAGGTACGGAAGTTGAGTAGCTATTTTCCAACCCTCTTCAGGACTGAGAAAAAGGGACAAAACCAGGGCAGCAGGTGGGGTGCAGGGGAGACACCCAAGAGATGGGAAGTTGTTAGATAATGAGACCCTCCACTAGAGAGGAAGACTTAATGGTCCCCGGGAACTGGGAGAGCATCCTGGGGCTATTTAGTGGGGGCAAAGGGAAAAAAACGTGAAGGGAAAAAAACATTCATTGTTGTCCATTCAATGCCGAGAGGTCCCTAATGCAGGTGCTTTTGCCCCTTTGTCCTGAATATCCACCCCTCCGCCCCCCTTTATCCTGCAGTGGCTTCTCTCCCCTCAGCTCCTGCTGCATTTGTGTGAGTCTGAGAAGGAAACACCAGGTTAGGATTCGACTTCAGCATCTTAGACCTGGCAGGAGTCCACTGAGGGAGCCGTGATGAGGTTTTGGTGAAGAAGCAGGCTTGGTGGGAAAAGGGTAGGGTATATCCAGGGAGTGACCTGGGTGGGGGGAGGAGGCTGGGAGAAGAGCGAGAAAGGGGGTGCTTCAGGTGGTGCTGTTGGATACAGCCTGGGTCCTTGGTCAGCAGATTCCATAGCTGCAAAGAGAAGTCAGATTTGCAAATAATTACTGTGGCTGCAGTGGCGTGATTAGGCTGCCAGCTGCTGTTGGCACCATTTAGTTTTGGGAAGGGAGCTTAGCTTCCAGGGGGCTTAGTGATTTTTTTGGCAGGCAAGACCCGAGGGCTAGAGAAACGTCCCTTTCCTTCCTGTTCCTTGGCTTCCCTGCTCCCCTGTTTATCAGCTCTTCCATATCTAATGTGATTGGCTCTCTCCTCTAGGCCCACCTTGTTTGGAAACTTCTTGGGGCCTGAGCTGAGTGAGCACACATCCCAACAGCGTCGCCAAGCTCCCTAAACATGGACCATATCTACCAAACAGTAGCTTTAGAAATTCCAGTCTTGAAGAAATATTATAAATCAGATTGTACCAGACTCACCCTAAAGACTTCTGTGTCCTGGTTGTTCTCTTCCTTTCTGTTCCTTCTTGAAATGCCCAGAAGATTGGCTGTTGTTTTGATTGCAGCAAGATGGAATAAACAGAGATACACAGGAGAACTTCCTGGAAAGTTCATGGAGGTTAGAATGTGACGTTCCTGTGATAAAGAAGAAAACCATCACCCTCCTTTTACATCAGGGTAGGGGTGAGTTGGGGAAGCGGTGAGCTACTCAGAAAGGATGAACTTGAACCAGGGAATCGAGACCCAGGCATCTTGTTTCCTGAGTGCCTCCAACCCAGGCACTGAATCTGAGAATCATAAAATGTTCAGAGGAGGGAGCGCCTGGGTGGCTCAGTCTGTTAAGCGTGGACTTTGCCTCAGGTCATGATCTCACAGTTCGCAAGTGCTGACAGCTCAGAGCCTGGAGCCTGCTTCAGATTCTGTCTGTCTGTCTGTCTGTCTCTCTCTCTCTCTCTCTCTCTCTCTCTGCCCCTCCTCTGCTTGTGCTCTCTCTCTCTCAAAAATAAATAAACATTAAAAAATTTTAAAAAATGTTCAGCGGAGGAAAGTGATGCCTAGAGATGGTTGGTAAGGTTGGGGGGCAGGGCTGGGACTAGGCTCCAATCTCGCTAGTCCACAGTTTTGTGCCACGCTGGAGTATCACACCTGCAGTCAGTCCCTTTCCAAGCTTCCAGCTCACTTTCCCATCCCAGGCCGCCTTCAACATCTGCTAGGCCCCCTGGACACAGGGCATCTGCTGGAACATCTGCTGGGATGTGGTTTGGAGGGCTGGTGGGGTGGTCCACATGGAGGTGGTTAATGAGCAGAATTAAACAATGCAGGGAGGGAGGGACAAGTGAGGCAGAGAGAGAGAGAGAGATCTTAAGGATTGGGTCCTGGGGGCCTCCTCCCTCATTAGCTAGCCTTCCTTGGACTCTATTGCCCACCCCTCCCAGTTCCTCCTTCTCTGAAGGGCTGAAGCCTCAGGGAGAGGTGACTCATTTGCCGGCTGGGCTGGGCTGGGAGCCAGGATATCTGGGGTCTTATTGGTCTGGGCTGAGGCTCAAGCGGTTTGGTTACCCTCTTCCTCATCTGATCTGAGCTGTTCTGGGCTTTTGCTAGGAACACCTGTTAGAAACGGCTTCTGGTCAGGAGGCAGAGGAGGAGTACTTTCAGACACAGCATGGGTTGGGGCCAGCCCCTTCACCTCTGCTTCAGTGTTTCCCCAGACCCTCTTCTTCAGCATCTTTCAAATCTCTCTTTCCCTCCCTGCCCCCTTAGTCCTCACTGCTCCTCCTCCTCCTCCTCTCCCTGCACTCTCTTGGTTTCTGTTCTTCTCCCACTCCCTGCCGCCCTCCACCACCCTCCCTCCACCCAGCTCCTCCGTCCAGTGCCTAGAGATCTCTTACTACCGCTGCCATGTCAACCTGAGGCCCACTGCCTCCCAGGATGGCACCCCAGCTCTGCCACCAGGGGGGCTATTTTTATCCCTAGAGCCACCCCCGCCGCCACCGTGCCCAGCCAGCTGCCAGAACTGAGGCTGCTTGTATAGCAATGGGGGAAGCCAGGGGAGTGAGGGGAGCAGCAGTGCTTGGGGAAGGTAGAGATCTGGTTGTTCTTGGTTGCTGGAGCACTCTGCATTTTTGCCACTTTCTGCTTCTGACTGCCTCCTGGCCCCTGTGGACTCAGGAGCCAGGGAGAAGCCCTAAACATCTGGAGTGGTGGTGGCAGGGTGACTGGGGCTTTTCCACACCAGGGGGCCTGGGTACAAGGGTGAGCATAGGAGGCTTTGTTCATGGAGGACTCCCAGTGAATGTTTGCTGAACAAATAACTAACTAAATAAAGCTCTGGGCTAAGGAATAATCTGTGACCTTCATGTATCACTTTATAGTTTGCAAGGTGCTCTCATGTGATCTCATTTGATCCTTGTATGAATTCTGTGAAGCACATATTACTTTCCCATTTTACAGACAACGAAAGGACCTCAGAGTGTCCTGCCCAAGGTCATACATGGTGACAAAGTCTAGGCAAAAGTCTCCTGATTTTAATTCATGTCCTCTTTCCATTGGATGTAGGTGATTTCTTTGGCTCTTTCAATTTCTGAGATTTTGGAGCCTTGACATCAGCCAGTTAATCCCTTCCCTAACCCTCCCCACCTCCACCCCTGCTCTCATCCACTCCCCCATCTCCACCCCCTCTCTTACACTCCTCTGACCAGAGGCAGGGTTTCCAGTTCTTTGTTTACCCCCTGTCCCAACTCCTATTCAGTGCAGGTGGGGAATGCTGGGAAAAGGCCTGGGAGGGAGGCGTTATGCTTGTGCTCCTTGCTATTTTTAAACTAAATTTAAGGACTAAAGGAAAGCCCATGCTGGACGCTGCTGGGGTCATCCTATCTATGCCCTGCCTTCCACCCAGGGAAGTCTCGTTAGCTCAGACAGAAGTGTGGGGTGTCTGTAGATGCGTAGGTGAGTGGATGTGTGTGAAATTGTTCTCCCCAGGAAGGGGTGGTGGTTGGCCAATATCCTTCCTTATTAGGAACAGTTCATAATAATACCAGGCTGGGATGAGCAGGTATGGGATACATGCTGGGATGATGCAGCATGTATGTATGTGGGGTGAGGTGGTCAGCAGTCACTTGTCCCACCAGCTTTGGTTTTACTGAGCAAGAGAGCAGAGGGAAAGAAACCTGCACCTTTCTGTGGGAGGGTTGAGGTTCGTGAGTACTTGACGTGGCAGGGCCTGGAGTTGGGGGTGGGGGGTGGGGGAGCTGCCCTGGCTTGGTGTTTGTTGGTTTTCCAGGCTGCGTGCAGCTGGCTACCACCTTCCTCCACTCCTAGCCCATGCATGTCCCTCCAAGCAAGCATGTCCACAGGCCAGGCCAGTGACTTGTCCCTCATTCCCTGGGTGTCAAGTTCTGGGTCTCTGACTTTGGGTCTAGTCCCTTTTTTCTCTAAAAAACACTCATCAGTGTGTGTGTGTGTGTGTGTGTGTGTGTGTGTGTGTGTGTGTTGGGAGAGCAGAGAGAATGAGATGGGCCCAGAGAGGGTTTCCTTTCTTCCAAAATCTGCAGCAGCCCCGCTTCATGGCTACCGGGACGTACGCCAGGAAACAACTTGTAGATATTTAACCTCCATTCCTCTGTTGCTGTTGAAGCCCACTTCCACTTGTCCCAGTGCTCAGTGAGACTGAGAAACAGCAGGTTCCCAAACTTCATTTGTTTATAATCCTTCAAGGCTTTGGCACAGTGACAAGGTATTTTAATTTCTCTCCGCTTTTTGGGGATAGAGCTGGCGGGGGGAAGACTTCCCGTCATAAAATCCTAGCTCTTGGTCTGTTTCTTCTCTTTTCCCTTTCTCCTGTCATACTCATCCCCACTAGTCCCCTTTCCTCATCTCCATATTATCCCCAGCTCTAAACCCTGGATTAAGGAGAAGGCAGTCGCGCGGGACTCTTCCCTGGATGCGTTTGTCTTCACCCGGGGCTCTCCTCCTTGGCCCCGCCCGGCCCCTCAGCTGACCAATCGCGGCCCCGGTGCGCTTGTATCAGTGACGTCACCTCACAGCCAATCGGGAGGCGGGCTGGGGCTGTACGCGCACGTCCACTTCGCGCCGCAGAGGCCGGCTTCTGTCCCCCAACCTGAGCGAGAGCAAAGCCTGGAGGCGGAAGGGGTGGGGGGTGGGGGGTGCCTGGTCCCAGGCCCGTCCTAGGCTGTCCCATCAATTCTCTTCTCCCTCTGGGCTGGACTGGCCTCTCCCCAGTTCATTCACAGTTATCCCCCAGTCCGCGTTTTCTAGATGAGACCACGGTGGGGGGGGGGGGGGGGGGGCTGGGAGTGGGAAAGTAACTTGCCCAACCTCTTGGTTTCTATGAGTGAGTCCTCCCGACTTTCATTCACTGCTTGGGCGGGGCCTTCCCTCCCCCTTGAGCGGGTCTCTGGGTGAGGATTCCCCTGATTCCTGGCTTCCATAAGCCCCTCCCCTGTAGTTTCTGCTTCTCATGCTGTCTTGCTTCTGTCCTTTCAGGTGGGTTAAAGCTCATTTTGAAGAATGGCCCCGGAGGAAGACCCTGGGAGGGAGCTGAATCTGCCTTAGCCCCTCCAGGGGGCCCTTGCAGGGTCCCTTCCCCTCCCACGGGCGGACTTCCTCTCCACAACAGGTTCAGGGTGGGTCCCTGGCCCTGTACCCTTAAGCCTTCTGCTCACCCCTTCTCCCCAAAGAGGAGCCCCACCTCCTCAGAACAAGGGGCTGGACTGTGCTATTTCTGTCCTTTCTGGGATTCTTCTGAGAACAGATTCTTGTTTTCGGTCTGATTCAGATGTGAAACTTTTCCCGTGGCCTCTCACCCAGTTGCTGTGGGCTGCTTCTCTGTCTCATCACTCCCTTCTTCCTCCCGTCAGGCCCCTCCTGTTCCCCTCCCCAAAGTTCTCTCTGGTCAGTTGCTCAGTTCTGCCGAGACCTGGAGGAGGAAGTTGGGCCCAAGAGGGAGTCATTCCCCTCAGGGGCCCTGGGGCCCTGGGGGCGGCATTTTGATAACTCTGAAGTAGGACACTTTGATTCCCATGGCAAACCCTGTTCCTGTGCAAAGGAGCCACCTCCAGGTCCCCATCCTCAGGTAGGCACCAGGGCTGAGAAGGGGAGAGGGGGGGAGGAGGAGAAGGAGGACAGGTTGCTGTGGGTCCACCACTAGTACTTTGGTGGAGGGGGAGGGATCAAGACTTGATGGCCCCCATATGTGGGGTGTGTGTGTGTGTGTGTGTGTGTGTGTGTGTGTGTGTGTGTATGTGGCCTTCTCCACCTTTTACACCATCTGTCTTACCCTTCGCCTTATTCTCCTTCCATTTCCATCTCCCTTTTCTTTGTTTCTTTCTTTGTTTCTTCTTCCTTTCTTTGGCTTCCTATTAACGGTGGCAGGTGACTTAGCAGTGCCTCCCCCCTTTCTCTCCTCACCCCAGCATCCTTAGGACCTCACATTCCTCTGAAATCTCCTCATCTGGTCTTAAGAACCCCAGAGGGAAATAGGATTCTTCTCCCAACCCCTAGCCCTTTGACCTGAGGCAGTCCTGTCCTAAGCGCCCACTCACAGTGATTTTTTTAGGAGTGTGGTTGCTGGAAGTAATACAGGGAGCTTTGGAAATGGCCAGATCATCAGCCATGATGATCCAAAGAAATGAAGTGCTGGGGAAGCTGAGCTCTTCTGGGGTGTTGGGATTGTTACTGCCCTGAGCCTTTCCTTTCGGCTGCCTAGAGCTGGGAGAGACTGGGCCTTCCCAGGGGTCAGGGTCTGAGACTTTTCCTGGGGCGCAGGGGCTGAAGGGAAAGGAGAAAGAAGCGGGTGTGGAGAAACAGGGCTAGGGGTGGAGGTGGAAGGATTGCTGGGGAAGCTTCCAGTTTTCCTTAGGCCGGGATGAGGACTGGACAGGGGTGAGCATCCTGTTGTGCAGGGAAAGGGACCCTTTCCTGGACTCTCTGAGGACCGAACCAGAGGGGGTGGAATGATACTGCCATAGGTGGAGAAGTGGGACTTCCTGCAGAATGCTGAGGTGAGGGCTGTGGGCAGGTCTGGGGAGATCCTAACTCCGCAGCCCTGAAGGACTTTAGAACCAAGGCCACTGCCAGGCTGGAAGGGTGGTGTGGGAGAGATAGAGGACTTCAGGAGGGTGACGTCCAGCACCTGGAGCCTTCTAGCTGCCCGAGTCCAGGTCCCCTTCTTGGACTCCCCGTTTGTCAAATGTATTCTTTAATCTTTCTTTCCCTCCCTCCCCGTTCCTTCTGGTGTCTGGATCATGTCGGGTTCAGATTTCACCAGAAGCTATAAAAGAGCAAGATCTAGAGGGGGAGGCAGGAGGAACTTGGAGGGAAGGGTGTGTTAAAGCCAGCCACAACTTCATTCTTCTCTGCAGGCTCTCCATTAGGGTTTCAGAAGCCCTGCCTCAGAGATCTCCATCGTGAGCTCTGGCAGATAACTCCGCACCTGATTCCTCTGCCCCCTCTCCCTTTGTTTATTGAACGAACATTCACTGAGCACGTACTGGGTGCTGTGCTGGGTATAGCAGCAGAATAAGCAAAGTCACTGTTAGCGTCGCTAAGGTGCTTACAGGCTGCTATGGGCCGACAGACACGAGCACTTCCTGGTGGCGCACTGAGGAGCCATGATGAAATGGGTTCTAGCTTCTCTCCACGCAAGTTACATGCTGGAGCTCCTTCTGCCCAACACCTTTGGTGTGCGGGGCACAGCTAGGCTCCAGTAGTGTGAGTCGTGGGCTTGCCCGCCTGACTGAGATTGACAAGTTGTGTGACCTTGGGCCAGTCACTTAACCTCCCTCATCAGGTGATTGTGTGGCCCACGAGAGGTTTGTCACTATGAAGGAGAGATCATGGCCAGGTTCACTGCCCCATTTCCCCTGTTAGGGGGCTTCCTAATCACCAGCCTCCGTCCAAACTAGACTCACCCTTCACCCGGACTTGGGATGGAGAAGGCAGGCGCTTGTTGGATTCAAAGGCAACGGCGGGTGAGCTGGTTGGGGTGGGGCCAGCGTGATGCTGGTCAGTTCATTCCGATTCACATCACGTTTATAGAAACCCATCATTGTGTGTCAGGCCCTTCGCACACATTATTTCATTTAGTCCTCTTGTTGACAGCCCTTCACAGGTGGTTTATCATTATCTTCACTGTTTTACAGATGAAGGAAAAGAGGCTCTAAAAGAAAGGTTCTCAAACTTGTGTGCAGGAGAACCATCCTGGGTGTTTGTTAAACATGTTTGCAGATCCTTGGACCATGACCTCAGAAATCCTGGGTCAGTAGGTATGCAGGGGGACCTAGAATCTCAATTTTTCACAAGTAGTCCAGGTGATTCTGGTGCCAGTGGTCTGCAGGCCACATTTTGATAGCTCCTGATTGAGAATTAGTCAGTGACTTGCCCAAGGGCTCAGAGCCAAGAGGTGATAGATTTGAATCCAGGATTCCTGCCTCCCAGAACTCAGCCTCGGTTTCTGCCTTGGAAATAGGGGTAGCGATTTCCTCCCAACTCCCTCCCTCCCTCTAGGCCCATTGTGAAGATAATATGAGATAATGTGGGAGAAATCACTTTTTAAAATGTAGAGCTGGCGGCACTGCTAACGATTATGCGAATACATGCAAATGAACACGCGTGGGCTTGGCTGTTCACTTTGGGAGCCTGTGCTGGGATGTTTCAAGAGGTGGGTCGAGAAAGGAAGTGGAAGAACTTTGGTGAGTTTAGTTTTGGGTTTTAAAAAGGGCTGACCAAAGTGGAAGATGAGGGCTGGGGCGGGAATCCGTGAAGAGAGATGAGACCAGAGGCTTTTCTTTCTTCTTGGGTTGTGTGTCCCCAGATTTGAGGGTCCCTGGCCACAGGGACTGACCAGGAAAGGGAAGCCCTGGCTTGTGCCTGGGCTCCAAAGGCCCAGAGGCGGAGCGAACCTCTTTGTTCTGCCATCTCTGGGATAGCAGTCTGGGAGAGGCTGGCTCAGTCCCTCTTCCCAGCTCATTGTTTTTTTATGTTGACTAGCCTCTATCCCACCTCCCTAATGAAGCCCTAGCTGGGGCAGCAGCTTTACTGAAGCTGGCTTCTTTCCTGCCATTTGCACATGCAGCAGGAAGGTCAGAAGTGGGGTTTGAAGATGATCCACTGAGGAAGCTGCCGCATCGTCCTCAACTGTTTTCTTCCTCCCTTTCCCCCTTTCCCTTCTGCCCCATTTGCATTCTGACTGTCTTCATCAGGACTGCTGGCCCCTGAGGTGAGAGTTGGACTGTGACTCTCCCTCTGGCTGGCTATTTCGGGCACCCCCTTTCCAAAGCTGCTGAGACCCCAGGATTCTGGAGCCGCTTCTGTTCAGGAGTACCATTGTTCTCCCTCCCCGGCATCCCTGGGAATTGATGCTAATTTCAGCCTCTGGTCCCTGACTCATTCTTTTCTCCTTCCTGACTCATAGGGTGACCTTGGGTTTCTGAAGCCCCTCTCAGTGGGGAAGTGTCATGGCTACCATTTCACCCCCCACCTTGGTTTTAGGCGAGGCAGGGCAGAGCTGGGGGAAAGAGTGAGAGGGGAATGTTTCTTTGCTTTCTTTAAAATCATCATCTAAAGTCAGAGTTTTGTTGGCTTTGTGGCTGCCTGGGCTGGACTCGCTGGACTTCTAAGAAGTCTCCCACTTAATCTCTGACCCCCAGCACTCACGGGTGCAAAAGATGAGGGATTGTACCTTCAGGCAAAGCATCCCGTAAGTGAGACCCATGACCTCACTCCCACCACTCTGGCTCTGGGGGAAGCTGCTGTGGGGCAGACGTTGGGGATCGGCACAGTCACACATTGCCAATGCTTCTCTTTGGCACAGCATTGGGGAGGCAGGGGTTAATCCTGCTTTGTCCGGGTTGATGGATTCAGGAATCATAATCCATTAGCTCTGCCTGGATGGAGTGAGGCCAGGCGAAAGCATTCAGATTGGTCTTTGTTCTGTGTCTTCGCCATCCCTGACAGGGACGGAGGGGTTGTGGACATGTACCCCCCTCCCTGCCATGACCAAGGGACATAATGGAAGAATCTCGGGAGCTCTTTTGCTTGCTGTTGACCCCACAGCTCACTCTTCTGGGGGAAATTGGCAATCTCAGCTCTTGGTTATCCAGGCTACGAAACAGATCATCCCCAAAACATTGCCCCAGGGGCTTGTACCTACCTAATGGTGCTGCGCTCGGGGCAGTCTGAGCCAGAGTTTTCAGGAAACAGTGACTGAAGGGAGGTGTTGAGAGGTCAGAGATAGGTGGGGATGGTGGGGCCAGAAAAAAGCCCAGGATGAAACTTTGGGGGTAGATAAATTTAATATAGGCAGTGGCAGTAGCCTGGGATGAGAGACACTAGCTATGATGCTTACTGTTAGAAAGAGTAATGATCTGTGGAAGACTGAGGCCGGGTCTGTAACATGCACCCCATCAGAGGGTGTTGTGTTACTACGACAACGTAGCAGCAGCGTCTGACCGGGCTCTGCGTACCCACCCCCCACAGGCTGCGCTACATGGTGAAGCAGTTGGAGAATGGGGAAGTGAACATCGAGGAACTGAAGAAAAACCTGGAGTACACAGCTTCTCTCCTGGAGGCCGTCTATATAGACGAGACACGGTGAGAGAGCTGCACACACAGGAAGATCCCAGACAGGCACAGTGATCCAGGGTTGGGAGTAAGACAGAAAGCTGGTACAGAGACGCGTGCCAGGGCCGGAGCAGGATGGGAGAGCAGAACTGTAGATAGAGATGTCATGGAGGTAAAGAAGCAGAGGAACAGATAGGGAGTAACAGAGGTAGAGACAGACACAGGTACCAAGGAGAGAAGACCTTCCGAGCTGGAAGGGACCTTGAAGCTCATGTGGTCCTAACCTTCTTGCCTGGCGGGTGGGGGAGGAATCCCTCTAGACCTGTGCTGCCCAGGATGGGAGCCACTGGTCACAGGTGGCTGTTGAGCTCAAGTATGAATTGAGTCGTGTGTGTGTATGTAAAATGCACGCTGGTTTTCAAAGAGTGAGAAAAAGGATTGTAAAATATCTCAATATACTTGTTGACTTCACATAGAAATGCTAATATTTTGGGTGTATTCGGTTAAAGAAACCTTATCATTAAAATGAGTTTCACCTGGTTCTTTTTACTTTTTTATTTTATTTATTAATTTTTTTTTGATGTCTATTTATTTTTGAGAGAGAGAGAGAGAGAGAGAGGCAGACCTAGAGGGAGACACAGAAACCCAAGCAGGCTCCAGGCTCTGAGCTGCCTGCCAGCACAGAGCCCAACGTGGGGCTTGAACTGACGAACTAGGGGATCGTGACCTGAGCCAAAGTCCAGCACCTAACCGACTGAGCCACCCAGGCACCCCTCTTTTTACTTTTTTAATATGGCTACTAAGCAATTTCAAATTACTTATGTGTGGCTTGCATTTTATTTCCGTTGGACAGTGCTGCCGGTCTCCAGGCTCCCTGACAAGGCGGTACCCGGTCCATTTTCTGCTTGAGCACTTGCAGAGTTGGGAGGCTCACTACCTCACATAGTGAGCTGTTTCATTATTGGAGGCATCGGATAGAGAGAGACAGACATTTAAAAAATGTAGTGAGAGAGCACTCCTGAGTGGCTCAGTCGGTTAAGCGGTAAGCCTCTGACTTCGGCTCAGGTCACGATCTCACGGTTTGGTTAGTGAGTTCGAGCCCCGCCCCGCGGCGGGCTCCGTGCTGACAGCTCGGAGCCTAGAGCCCGGTTCGGATTCCGCGTCTCCCTCTGCCTGCCCCTCCGCCTCCGCTTGCACTCTGCCCCTCTCCCTGTCTCAAAAATAAATAAACGTTAAAAAAAAAATGTAGTGAGAGAAAGGCAAGGGAGGGTCAGAGAAGGGAGCGAGGAGAGTTGTTGAGCGGTGGGGTGTGGCTGGGCCCAGCGTCTCTAGGTTGTGGAAGCACCCGCTGTCTTTGTTCTGTGACTCCCCCTCCGGGGCCTCAGGCAAATCTTGGACACGGAGGACGAGCTGCAGGAGCTGCGGTCGGATGCTGTGCCTTCGGAGGTGCGGGACTGGCTGGCCTCCACCTTCACGCAGCAGGCCCGGGCCAAAGGCCGCCGCGCGGAGGAGAAGCCCAAGTTCCGCAGCATCGTGCACGCCGTGCAGGCCGGCATCTTTGTGGAACGGTGAGGCCCGCCCGTGCCCAGCCTCCCTCTGCCTCTAGATGTGACCCTGTCCCCCAGACACCCAGGGCTTCCGGGGCCCCTACTGGACCGCCAGTGTGGCCCCCCTGCGCCCAGCGCGCAGCCTCACAGCCTGCCCCACTCAGACCCCACTTCCCCAACCTTCTTACCTGCGCTTCTTTTCATCATTCGCCCTTAGGATGTTCCGGAGAACGTATACCTCTGTGGGCCCCACCTATTCCACTGTGGTCCTCAACTGTCTCAAGGTGACCCCCCGGGTTTTTGGGAAAGAGGAAGAAGGGTGGGGGATGGAATGCTCATTGGGACTTTCCGACTCTTCATGGGGTGATTTTTGCTTTCCCTTTTAACTGCCATTCCCATGCTCCTCAAAACGACATGTTGCCCACTCCAGAGGCAGACTCCTACGTTTTTGTCTCCTCTGTACTGAGAGATGTGTTGAGAAGAAGGAGGCCCCGCTTCACCACGTCTTTGTCTTCCTGCTTCCCAAGCCTCTGTAAACATTGGGAAGTCCTCCTTGAAGTCTAATTGTAACCCTCGCGGAGGCTGGGAAGCTCCCCTGGGAGTCTCCCTGCCTAGTCTGTTGTTTCCACAGAACCTGGACCTCTGGTGCTTTGACGTCTTCTCCTTGAACCGGGCAGCAGATGACCACGCCCTGAGGACCATTGTTTTTGAGTTACTGACTCGGCATAACCTCATCAGCCGCTTTAAGGTTGGGCAGCATCGGACCCCTCTTCCTGGGCAGGGTTCTCGGCTCCCATCACTCCTATTCTAGAAGATTCCCAACGAGCAGGTCCCACAGGCTCCCTCACTCAGTCTCACCATCAGGGAAGTGTCCCTGTGCCCACCCACGCAGCCTCTCTTTCACTTGCTCCATCCTGAGCTTCTGACTTCATTTATTGTTTTCGAGGAGAAGATTCTAGGTCTGCAACCTTCCAGCCTAGGGTTCTGCTCTCTCCCGCTTTGCTTCTTTCTCATAACTTGTCCTCTCCAGGCTGGCCTGAGGTTCAACTCCCTGTGTCAGCTACCCTGCCTCCTGCCTGTGGACACCCGAGGCCTAGAGTCCAGATGCTGTCAGCCTGTGCCCTTGGGACTAGAGTCTCTCCATTTGTTTCCTGGCTACTCCTTCCCTTCCCCCTCAACTCTAGTCTCTGGCCAGGGAGTTTTATGGAGAGGATCAACTCTTGGCGAGGCTGGGTGGGGCTGTCTGAGGGGAGGGAGGGTGTGTGAACTCAGTTTGTTCTTCAGCTTGGCTGACCACAAAGAATACGGGATTAAAGTCCTCTCCAGATTCTGTGCCAGGGGAGAGTGTCTTTGGGGAATAGGGGCTGGAAAAAACCACTTCCATGTGGAAAAACCACACTAGGAGTTGGAGGGTAAAGGGGTTGAAGGGTCACATTGGGAATATTTGGCCAGCGCTTAGGTGGGGGTGGGCCTAGATGTTAGAGCAGAGGAAAACGTGAATGTTCTGAGGGGGCCAGGCTGGGGACAAAGGGGTCTAGTTGGAGGGGCCTTTCTCGGAGGGCTTTGGAAGATCGTCCAACCGTCCTCTGCCTCTGCTTCACTGCTATACGCCGTTGGTGCGTGTGAGCCTTTCCTTGACCCTTGACTCCTCATTTTACAACAACTCTCAAGGTTTCCAGAACTTTCCTGAGATGCTCAGTTGAGATTTTCCTCGGTGCCTTCCTGAGGCCAGTCCTTCTGCAGCCTCATTTTCTTCCTTCCAATCCTGCCTTCTCCAGGCCAGAGAACAGCAGGGTCTTCCTTTTCCTAAGCTTTTTCCCAGCTCCTGTTTCTCCAAACTGGTTCTCAGACATACTCCAGACGCCAGGTTCTCCTAAACTTTGCTTCCTTGCCTGGAAGGACTGGTTTTGAGGGACCCCGAGAATAACTGCATCAGGTTGGGTTTGGCCCAGCCCCGGTCCACTGTGCGCCAAGGCAATTAGAGAGGGGCACTTCCTGCTTTAGTGTTCACTCAGGGCAGAGATTCCAGTCGGAGCCGCCCTTGTCAGGCTCCACGTTCCCTTCCTGGGCACCCAGCCCCTCCCCTGCGTCCCTTCCCTTCCCTCCAGGGACACCATGGCAACGCAGAAGCAAGGGCAGTTGTCATGGAAACGGTCCTTTAAAATTCCCTGAATTTGGGGCACAGCCCTCCGGGGTGGGGGTGGGAGATGTTAGGGTCTGACTGATTAGTGGTGCATCTTCTACGTCTCCTCACTATTGCTCACCTCTACAGAAGCCTGCCCCAGTCTTGAACCTCGCTCTCCTCACAGCCTCAGCAGATCCAGGGAGACTGGTGCAGACACCAGCCCTGCCCTCTGGGAGCCTTGGGCCTTTGAAGGAGGCAGGCATGCTCCAAGGGCATATACGGAGACAACTCACAGTAGCTGGACAGAGCTCTGGCTCCCGGTGCTTGAGTGTGTGTGTGTGTGGGTGTGGGTGGGTGGGTGTGTCTGGAAGGGTCATCTTATTCTTTCCCCTGAACTTCTCTCCATGGTCTCAGATTGGGGATGGGATGGGGTGGTTGGAAGATAGGAGGGAAGTTTTCTTTTCTTAAAAATCCCCAGGGAAATAATAATAATTACAGCTACTCTTTAGAGAGCACTTACTAAGTGCCTTGTACTTATCTCATTAAATTCAAGGTAGGTGGTATTATCTTCATTCTGCAATGAAGTATCGGAGGCACGTGGCTTACCCAAGGTCACAGGGCCAGCAGGTGGTGGAGGCGGGGTGTGAGCCCAGGTTCACCTGACTGCCGAGCTCGTGCTTTCTCCCTGGGCCTCACTGCCTCCTGTAGACAGGCGGCATTGCTGATGTCAGTCCTCGGCTGCAGGCCATTCCTGCAGATCCTCGATTTTCTCCTTCCCACTGCAGATTCCCACTGTGTTTTTGATGACTTTCTTGGATGCATTGGAGACAGGCTATGGGAAGTACAAGAACCCTTACCACAACCAGATCCACGCAGCAGATGTTACCCAGACAGTCCATTGCTTCTTGCTCCGCACAGGGATGGTGGTAGGTGCCCAGGAGATCATTCTTCCGTGGTTTAGGGTCTAACGGCTGCAGAACTGGGAAGTCCAGACTGTACTCCCATTTCCCTTTCTGTCTCTTTGGTTCCTTGCCTTTGGTATCTCAAAGTCTTTACAAAGTCAAATTGGACTTCGCTCAATTCTAGAGAATTCCTGGGTGGACCATAACTTCATGGGCAATGCTGGGGACGTGTGCTGGGATGCAGTGGGAGTGTTGCATGGTGGGGTAAGGGAGGGCATTCCGCCATTCTGGGAGCTGAGAAACCTGCCGTCTTAGCCCAAGAGCTGGCCTCGAAGAATGGAAGGGATGGGCTGAGTGGTATAGCCTGGTGTGGAGGTCTTTGGGCAGTGAAGGGCAGGGGTCAGACCCCTCTCATCCTGTCCCTTTCTCCCAGCACTGCCTGTCCGAGATCGAGGTCTTAGCCATCGTCTTTGCTGCAGCCATCCATGACTATGAGCACACAGGCACGACCAACAGCTTCCACATCCAGACCAAGTGAGGGGTGCAGATGTGGCAGGGGCAGGAGGGGCCAAGTGGGGGTGGGGGCGGTCACCGGAGTCGCCACCTATAGGGAGCTGGGCCTGATGACCCTTGGCTTTGCAGGTCAGAATGTGCCATCTTGTACAATGATCGCTCCGTGCTGGAGAATCACCACATCAGCTCTGTCTTCCGAATGATGCAGGATGATGAGATGAACATTTTCATCAACCTCACCAAGGATGAGTTTGTGTGAGCCGAAGGCGGCAGTGGCCGTCCCGGAGAGACCCCTCACCCAACCCTGTCTTCCTCCTTCCTGGCCCTCCTGCCTCTGGGTGCTGTAGGGGCTGATCGCTTTTCTGCTTCTGTCCATCCAGAGAGCTACGGGCCCTGGTCATCGAGATGGTGTTGGCCACAGACATGTCCTGCCATTTCCAGCAAGTGAAGTGCATGAAGACGGCCTTGCAGCAGCTGGAGAGGTGACATCTGGTGGGGGTGTGACCGGGACTCGGCCAGAGTGAGGGCTGTGTGAAATGGGGACACGTATGTGGGCAATTGGGGTGCCAGGTCTTTACCTGGATGTAGGAACTCTCCTGGCCCCAGGTATCTGAGTCTGTCTCTGTGGCCCTGTGTGTGTATGTGTGTGTGTGTACGTGTGTGTGTGTGTGTGTGTGTGTGTGTGTGTGTGTGTGTGTGACACGTGTGTGTCCACGGCCCTGGGTTTATGTACAGCCCAGGCTGTCGGTCTCCTGGAGAGCACTTTGGGCCAGGAGTCTGAAATGAACGTTACAGCCCCTGCAGGACAGCCTTTCCCTGGAACGTTGGCAAAATCAGGCAACCTTTCTGGACTCGCTTTCTTCTCTGTGCAGTGTGAGAGTGACAGGCTTCCCTGCAACGGCTTACAGCCAGTTCCGCTGCTAATAGGGCTATTGAGAGAATCATTGGAGGTTAAAGAAAAACAGCACAGAACAAATGCCGTGATTGCTGAATGTTGCTTAAAAGTGGGTGGGAGTCTATAAATGCGTTTAAGAGAGAACAGACTGTGTGTGTGTGTGTCCTGAAGGTGTGTCCCGTACGGCGTCTCTGCGTGGGACAGCGTGCAGTGTGGCATTGTCGGGGAATAATAATATAACAGTAATAATAATAATAATTGTTACTAATGTTATTATAGATAATAACTACTCAGCACTTACCACGTGCCAGACACTCTACTAAATGCTTGTATGTTGTGTGTCATTTAATTCTCAGAACTACCCTGTGGGGCGGACTTTGTTACTATTTCCAGTTAGCCTTGAGGAAAGTGAAATATGGAGATTTTAAGTAACTTGCTCTGTGTCTCACAGCTAGGGAGTGGTAGGTAGAGTGGGGATTCGAACCCAGGGCCTCTGGTTCCAAGAGCTCGGGCTGCTCCCTATACGTATAGGAGCGTGTGCGTGCGCGCGTGTGTACCTGTGTGGGTGCGTGCACATGCGTGTCATCTCAGAGACCAGTTGAAGTTGCCCGCAAGGATCCAAGGACATGCATGTGATGGGAAGTTAGGAATGGTCCAGGTTTCCTTATCCTAAAAGATTGGTCTCCCTTCGCTTGCCACCTGCCCTGGCCAGGATTGACAAGTCCAAGGCCCTGTCTCTCCTGCTCCACGCTGCTGACATCAGCCACCCAACCAAGCAGTGGTCAGTCCACAGCCGCTGGACCAAGGCCCTCATGGAGGAATTCTTCCGCCAGGTAGCATGGCGTCTTCACCCACCCCTGCCCTTCTCTCCCCTTTGTTCTCCAGGTTCGCACTCCACCTCCAGATCTTCGTGCAGCTACCTGCAACCTCTGACTTGATCCCAAACCCCTGGGATCAGATGTCATTTTCCCAGAAGCTTAACTGTAGTTGCATTCCCCTTGCGTCTCATCCATTTCCAGGCCAGAGGCGCTGAAATTCCTCTTCTCCCACAACTCCCAAGCTCCCCCAGCCTCACCCTGGATCTGGTAGTCTGAGGCACCCCCTCCAGCTTTCCCTGCCCTGTCTTTTCCCAGGGTGACAAGGAGGCAGAGCTGGGCCTGCCCTTCTCTCCACTGTGCGATCGCACGTCCACTCTGGTGGCGCAGTCCCAGATTGGTGAGTGTCCTTTCCCATAAGGAGGGGAGTACCGGGAAGGGGAGAGGATGCCTTCTCGGCCTGGCCCAGGGTTGCTCCAAGTTGCCATCCCTCAAAACCAGTCTTCCTATCGAGTAAGCCTGTGCTAGAGCACGGGGTCCTGGGTGAAAGGCCTGGGGGTGCAAAGGCAGGGTCAGAAAGGCATTATTCCAAAGGCTGCCCCCACTGGGGACTCCTCAGCCCCGGGTTACCCCATTTTCCACGCAGCAGGGGGTGCCAGCCACACAGGCCCCCGTCCTCTGCCCAGCCCTCCAGGTGAGGCCTCTCCATCCTGCTCCCCCTTCCCTGCAGGCTTCATTGACTTCATCGTGGAGCCCACCTTCTCTGTGTTGACTGATGTGGCTGAGAAGAGCGTCCAACCCCTGGTGGATGACGACTCCAAGTCTAAAAACCAGCCCAGGTGAGGGATGCTGGGGTAGCCGGGTCTCCTGCTTCTGGGGGAGGCAAGAGGGACTCACAGAGAGCCCACGGAGGAGGTACAGCCATGGTGGGGCCGGCGGAGAAGCAGGCTACTCAAAACTTGGGAGTCCCTGATGTGTGTCACACACAGGGGTGAAAGGATGAGACCAGAAGGGTGTGACCCGCACCTGTGGTGCCCTCCACCAATTTTTGTTTCTTCCATTAGCTCTGTCTCTCTTGCCTCTCTGCTAATCTTGTTTTTATTTTCCTTCTAGTAGGAGGGAAGGTGTGGAGAGGGAGGGGTGAAATTGAGTGAAGAGGGCCAGGGACTTGGGGGTACCTAGCAGAGGGAAAGGGAGAGAAGGATAAGTCTCCTTAAGCCTCCTCCTGGTCTTCCTTCCCCTCCACTCTGAGGGCTGGTGAAGGCAGCTCTGGAGTGGGCCGGGTCTCACCTCTCGAGCTGGGGGGCCTGCTTTAGCTTCCAGTGGCGCCAGCCTTCTCTGGATGTGGAAGTGGGAGACCCCAACCCTGATGTGGTCAGCTTCCGCTCTACCTGGACCAAATACATTCAGGAGAACAAGCAGAAATGGAAGGAACGGGCAGCAAGTGGTAGGTACCGTTGGAAGCGGGGATGAGGCCTTGTGGGGAGGGTGGCTGATGGAGCAGTAGCAGGACCATTTTCCTTAAGCCCTGGAGTGTCCCTTTGTGTGACTCCCAGAATTGAGGATGGAGCTAATCAGACTAAAGTTAGATCCCAGGAAAGACTGTTGAGCTGACTGGCCTGGATCATTCTAGAACGGGGACAGGAGAGAAGATAGAACAGCCATATTCCACAACCCGAGGGACTCCATGCATATTGTGGTCTGCAAATGGCGCCCCGTTAGATTTGGGTAACTTGGTGGCCTTGGCTGGGAAATCTCTTCCTTTATGGGTGAATTGAGGGTTGTGAATGTTAGCACGGCTAGAGGGGCTCTCCCTAAGTTGGCATGGGTTGAGTATAGTTCATCTTGAAGGCGGAAGGATGCATGAGAATCCTTTACTTTTCTCTATATACTTTTTGGGTTCTGGGGAAAAATATTTCTTGGTCTGGTCCTGACTTCCTAAATGTCCCCTGCAGGTATCACCAACCAGATGTCCATTGACGAACTGTCCCCCTGTGAGGAAGACACCCTGCCCTCCCCTGCTGAAGATGAACACAACCAGAACGGGAATCTGGACTAGTCTGGGACTGGGCCGGGTGAGCCTGTGTGGTGGAGTGGGGAGGGTCTGGAGATTCTGTAGGGAGTAGGGAGAGCTGGGTGTCCGACAAGGCATCTTAGAAGGGTCATCTCTGGGGTTCAGTGGATGTGAA
The DNA here is from genome assembly GCF_024362965.1 of Panthera pardus. Classification (NCBI taxonomy): domain Eukaryota; kingdom Metazoa; phylum Chordata; class Mammalia; order Carnivora; family Felidae; genus Panthera; species Panthera pardus. Next base: position 60,935,718 of record NW_026526991.1, on the reverse strand, counting down.
GTTCTCCCTCACTCTTCCTGGGGAGGAAAATGGAGGAAGTGGACACAGAACTGAGCCAGGGTGTGAGTGGGAAGCAAGGAATTTTTCCCTCCCTCTGTCCACTCCCTGCAGGAAGGAAGGAAGAAGCTCCTCAGAACAGGGAGGACCTGAGCAGCCAGCCTCTGTAGCACCTTTGAGAGGGTTCAGGAACAGGGCCCAGTCAGGGTGCAAGATTCTGTGAGGTCGAAAACCATCCCCCAACACCACACCCTTGGCTGGGCACCCTGTGCAAGTGGTTTGGGCACAACTGTATATGGGACTGAGTGGGGGGACCTGGAGAAGGTGAGTCAGGCTGGAGATAAGGCAAAGAGCTGAGCACTGAGACCTCTCCCTCTTTCCCAGGTCCTCAGTGAGTCCAAAGTGTTCGATGTCATCAGCACCATCCATCGGGACCGGCTCCCCCATCTGCTCCAAGGGAGCACGGAGGTTGAGGAATAGACAACCCACCCGAAGGCCAAATGCCAGAGATTGTGGGGTTGGGGGAAGGGCCCCTCCCCACCCGACACCCATTGGGGCACACTTCAATTTCCCAGCAGCAAGACTGGGGAACTTTAGGGTCCCAATGGTCACTGTGCCCATCCCCCTGCCTCTGGACCTGCCCCACCCCCTCAGTGGCCAGATGGCAGGCTGGGGGAGGGGAGCTTCTTGGAGGCTTCCCAGGGCCCAGAGGGGAGGGTCAGAGATGCCAGCCCCCAGGCCCTCCCCCATCCTTTTTGCCTCCAAGTTTCTAAGCAATACATTTTGGGGGGTTCCCTCAGCCCCCCCCAGATCTTAGCTGGCGGGTCTGGGTCCCCCTTTTCCTCCCCTGGGAGGGGCTGGAATAGGATAGAAAGCTGGGGTTTTTCAGAGCCCTATGTGTGAAGAGGTGAGTGGGCTCCTTCAGGGCATGATACCTTTCTAGGGCCTGGGAATGGGGGGGGGGGGATATCCTCTTTACCCCAGACCTGTACTGCTTCAGCGCCATCCTCAGCCCGCCCCCCGCTCCATCCCAATCTTCCTTCCCTCCCATTCTGAAATGTCGACTGGGGGAAAAGAGGAAGCCTTCCCTGGGGTCCTCAAGAACTTGGGATTGGTCTAGGCCCTTGGGGCTTATCACTTACCTACCCTGGCTGTCCTGAGCCCTTTGCCTCCTTCCCCTCCCCTGGGGCCAGGAGGCTCCCATCCGACCAATGTCTGTAAAGTGCTTTGAGGTCTCCCCAGCAAAGCACCTTCAGGATGCATCTTAGGAGCACAGGCAGGAGAGACCAGCTGGGTTGGGGTCAAGGGTGCATGGGGAGGGTGACGTAGAATCCAGTAATCCTGCACTGCTAACAGAGAGGGTCCCTCCCCTCCCTCCCCCTTCCAGCACCTGCCCAGCTGCTGACACCAAGAGGCCCCTCCCCCGGGACAAGTGGAGGGTGGTGGGTGGAAGGCAGGTGGGAGGGACTCAGGGCTGCTGCCGGGTGTCCCCTGAAGACTGCCCAGCCAGGCCCTGTGCCCCTTCCTCTTCTCAGGCTCCTTGAGCCGCCTTGTCCCAGGAAAGGTCCAAGTCCAGGTGACTGCCCTCCTCCTTTCTTGTAAATACCAACCATGCATTTGTACAGTGGGTCCTGTTCGTGTGAAGTCCATATCCATGGTCTCTCAGACCTGCCACCCTGACACTTGTCCCTCCTACCCCACCCCGAGTGGGGCAGAGACGCATGTGACTCACCCCTGCCCTGGGTCTCCCAGAACCCTGCTATAGCCAGAGATCAATAAAGAAGGGAGACCAGGCCTGGATGTGTTTGGTGTTCACTGGGTAGAAGTCCACTGGACATCTTCATGTACACGGACTCCTTAAGCTCGAGAAAATCCTGGTGTGGTGTTCTCCCTATCTGATGTGTAGGTGGGTAAGCTGGGGTCTTGCCTGAGAGCACATACTAGGAATGGCAGAAGTGGGACCTTACACCCAGGTTCTTTTTCTCTCCATCAGAGTGCTGCTTCAGTAAGGAAGGGCGAATCTTGCCTTCCCTCTTCCCCTCTCCCCCCTGGAAAGACAAAAGCAGGAGAGGCCTGACTATGGAAGTTTCTTCGCCTGTGCTGGCTTTTGTGTTTTCCCCTGGCCCCTCAGTGTCTAGGACAAGGGAGAGATGATCTTTCCTGGTCCCAGCAAAGGCCTCTTTGTTAATAGCCACTGTGTTCTCCACGCGTCTTTGCTAACGGGTTGGAGCAGGGGGTGTGGTCTCCTCATGGCTGGAGGAGGGAACACACCCTGAAGTGTGGGAATCATTAAGGTTTGGAGGACTTGCAAAGGCATCCACACAAGCAACACCTCTTTCCAATGGGCGAGCCAGGGTGCAGTTCCACCTCCTGTCCAGCAGGCGGCGGCCACAGCACAGTCGCAGCCGGACCGGCCTTACAACTCCCAAGTCTCACAGCTGCAGGGCAACCCTGCCAGGTGGCGGTATCTTTTCTGCAATTAAGAAAAGAGAACCCAGGCCTTTTTTCCTTCTTGGTGCCCTGGAAGTTAGTCCTTCCACCTGTCTGACCCCCATCTCTCTTCCCAGAGCAAGTAAGGGCAGGGTTGGGGGAGAACTCCCCCCACCCCAACCCCTTCTCAAGGCTCCTGCCCAGCTTCCCCATTTCTCCTGCCCAGCTTCCCCATTTCTTTCCAGAAGGAGCTGGGCAGAAGAGCAGGGAGTTGTAGAGGGGGCAGGACAAGAAGGGAGGGAGAAAGGATTCTCTAAGTTGGGAAAGAAGGAAAATGCCAAGCACCTAACACCAAATTTATCACTTTTTAAAAACAGGAGATTTTTCCCAAAAGTGAAGAATAAGAAACAAATCCAGTGTCCATGCATCCCAACTGCAGTCTTGATTCCAGGATACCTCCTTCACTCTCAGACCTGTTGTGGGGGAGGGGCAGAAAGAGGGCATGTGAGAGACCAGAGGTCCTACTGTCCCCATCCCTACTAGTCCGCCCATCCTCAAGCATCTAACCTCTGATGTCTGACGCCAGTCGCCCTGCTTGCCCGGCCTACGCAGGGGAGGGAGGACCGTAAAATCAGAGTCCACGAGGCTGTTTCATCAATGCCTCCGCTCCAGGCATGACCACTGCTCGCCCAGCTTGGACATGAGGCTCTCCCTTTAGGTTCCAAATGCCCTTTCTCAGAAAGTCCACGGTCTACTTCATCACCCAGTCCAGGAGCCAGAAACCCCAATACAGAGTCTAACCTCAACCCTTCCTCCTGCAGCTTAATCCCATTTCTCTCTGTCCACGGATACGTAATACCCCCAAATCTTCTTGCCTCAGACAATAGCTCTTCAGTGACTGAAGCCGGTCCTCTGTTCCCCCATCCCCTAATTCCAGATCTTAGTCCTTGCCCTCATTGACACAGCCTGCTCTCCTGTAGACCAGGCAGCCCCAGCCCTAGGCTCTTACCGAGTTGGCTCCCTGGGAATCCAATGGTGGTATATGGGTTGTGGGTTCCTCTGTGCTGGGTTTCTCACTGCCCCTCTCCTGAGTTTTAGGGATGGATTCTGCAGGCTCTAAGGAGGGAAAAGGGGTGGTGGGAGGGAGAGGCAGTATTCATGAAAGCTTGGAGAGGGAGCTGCTCCTCTCACTACATCCAGTGACCTCTGAGAGGGGCCCAAGACCAGGCTGCGGGCAACCGGACAAGCCCAGCGGTGTTTTCTCTCATCACAATGATTACTACAGGCTCACTTTTTAAATTTGCAATCAGAAATTGAAAGATAAAAAAACGCTTCAAAGGGGAGTTCAAAAAAGTTTGGGTACAATTGGGCAAAACCTGACCTGAGATGATAACGGGACTCCTTTTAGTCTTTATCCCATTTGGTAGGACCATTCATTTCACTGCAGAAATATTAATGTGTGTGATTACAGGGTGCTCTGTTGGAGGGTATTACGTAATATCAGTAGATATATACACACACCATGTCACCTTCGTAGAATGGGAAAAGCTCTGGATTCTGGAATCCCACCTGGGATGAGGGACTGTGGAGATGTGTTAACAGCACTACCAGCAGCTTCCGGTTCATTGCATGTGTCAGCTGCTGGGCTAGGAACCGGTCTCCTTTCATTTTCGCAAACAACCCAATGCAATAGGCAACGTCGTTATCATTTTACAGACTGAGGTTAAGTGAGTCGCTGGAGGCCTCCGGGCTGGTCAAGTGAGGAGGATTCTAGCTTGTGCGTGCTGGACCCACCACGGTGGGCTCGCTCCCTCCCCCCGTACAGCAGGGAGCCCTGCAGCCCAGGTGGGGAGGGTTTGCTCTCATTCAGTAAGCAAAGGTGAGACGCAAATACATGGAATACATCCAGACATATCCATATTCCCAGGACAGTTTCCGGCTCCTAGTAGACCCCTCCCTATCACGGCTAAGGTCTGCCTCCTCCCGGGCCAGTCCCTCCCCAGCCTCAACGTACTTTGTGCTTTCCCAGAAGGGCCCAGCCTTAACTCCGCTTCTGTGTCTGTGATCCCAGGTGGGCAGGACTCCTGGGTCCCTGTGCTCTCGGCGGCTCCCTCAGGTTCCTCTCCCTGCTGCTGTTGCCCCAGGTGATGTTCAACCATCATCTGGAGCTCTGGGGGCACAGAAAGGGAGGGACGTGACTGCTCAGAGTCTCAACAGCGCCGCTGAAGGGCCGGCAGACATTGCTGGTGTGACATTTCCATCCCCTGAGATCTGAACGGGGGGGGGGGGGGGGGGGGGGTTGGTGGGGGGGAGGGGGGGGTGGGGAAAGATATGCGCTGGGCACTAAGGAGGGCCTAAAGCTAGACAATAAAACATACTTCCTTCAAAAGTCAGAGAGGCGAGGGGCAGGGCCTTCAGGAAGAAAAGACCCTCCTAACTTGCTGGGATACTTGGGGCAAAAGAAAAGACTCAGTTTAGGTTCAAGAAATATTTGAGTACCTTCTGTGTGGTGAGCACTGCATATTTTATTTAACTGCCATAGTGAGGTGGTACTCAGGGCTCAGTAGGTTAAGCAGGTTCTGCCAGGCCACCCAGCTGGTGGGAGCCAGAACCGGAGTCCAGCCCAGACTGTCTAGCAAACGATTCAACTCTAACAGAGGCAGGTTTCAAGACTTCGCAACAGTTCCCTGCAAAGGGGTCATTTAGGTCTACGGCTCAGCCTCAGGCACAGCGGGGCAGAAGGGGATGGGAAGGGTGTTCCTAACCTTTCATTGTGGGTGTGGTCCTCGTCACCTTCTTCCGTTGCCGTGGAGACATGGACAAAGTGGACTGTGAAGGACACAGGGCACAGATGGGGGCCGGCCGGTCTCGCCCACCTTCTGTGTCTTGCCATGCTTTGGACTGGAGATTGGGGGGTCGGCGTGGGCTTCAGAAAGTGGGGGAGAACATTCCTGCTTCCCAGCCACCCCTACCCCCGTCCCCACAGTGAGCAAAGAGACTGAGTGTGGGGGGATATGGTGTGAGTGTGTGTCCGCTCATTGGGAGGGACGCAGAGAAGGGGGAGTCGGAAGGCCCTAGAGATTGGAAGGGCTGAGGAATAATCCTCTAATAATTCTCTGGGCTGGGCTGAGCCTGAGGGACCAGCTCACCTTGAGAAGTGGGTTGGGGATCCGGTCTTCATCTATCTCTGAGGGGGAACAGGGAAAGGAGAAAGTGAAGAGGACTGAAAACCCGGGGGGGGACCCCCAAAAAAGAGCTGACTTCCCAAGGGGAGGAGCCTCTGTGATCACCTCTTTCCTGATCTGTCCCTCACATCGGCCGCTAGGAAGTCAGCCTTGATGTCTGGCTGCCCCAGGCCTGCTCTCTTCAGCTCCCCCCTGCCTTGCTTTCTTCCCGGTACGTAGTCCTGTCCTTGACTCTGTGGTCCATCGTGTATCTACATCCTCGCCTCAGACCTGGAGGTTCCCGAAGTGGGATCGGTGTGGTGTTTTTGCTCCTTTCCTCTCTCTGAAGTATCCATAGCTCTTTCTCCTCCCAATCATTGCCCCGACCCCAGGTTCAGAACGGAACCGTGCACGGGAGGGAATACCAGATAAAAAAGAGCAAGTTTATCCTGCGCAGGGAGGTACAACCAATTTTGGTAGTTGGGGGCAAGCCGGACATTCAGGCATCTTGAACTCCAGTCTGGCTTATTAGCATGACCACCTCTCCCCGACATTCCCTGAGACCCTGTTCTCTCCCCAGACCTTGCTGGGCACAGTGGTGACCGGCATGCCAGCTGCTCCCTGAGCTGTGTCTAACCTTCCCCTTCCCCTCTGGGGGCTGTGAGGCTAGCTGATGGAGGCGGTGTCTCCCCCTCACAGCTGTCACTGCCTCTGGGGGTGGGGGCCTCAGCGTCTCAGTTGCTCGAGAAACCTGGAAGACTGTTGCCGCAGCAACGGCACTCAGTTGACCACCCCAATTCCTGGGGGGGCTTAGGACGCAGGTGCGTTCCCTCCCCTCCCTAGCACTGCTCCATCTTTCCAAAGCAAAGGAAATCCTCCTGCTAATCCAGCCGCCCGCTTTCCCGACCCTGGGACCTAGAAGCTCTCGGACTCCTCAGATCTGCCCTTCTTCCAGCCAGCGCCCCCCCTTCTCTCACTGGACCCCCTCAGCAGCCCCCAGTCCCTTCAGCGACCCATCCTGGGGGGGTTACCTGGGGATGACTGGTCACTGGTCAGCACGAGGGTGGCGGGGGTGGGGCGGCGCCTCCGAATCTGAGGGGAGAGGTCAAATGCACGTGGCAGTCTCAAAGACCCACCCAGTACCCTTCAGCAACATAATCCAGGCCACCCGCTTAACATACCTCAAAAATGACCACATTACACTGAGCCTCAGGTCCCAGGGTGGACATTCTTGGACCCATCCCTTTCCCTTAGGGACACAAAAGATCACCCCCGCCCCCTCTATCCCCCATCCCCCTTTCTGTTTCCGCATCTCCCCAGCTCTCCCTCTCAGCAGCTGTATCTGCTCAAATGCATCGATCTCTGGCCTGCTGTCCTTCCGTCCATCCTGATCGATGGTCAGAAATAACCTGACAGGGCACGAGGGCTTTCCCCCAGTCTTCTAGCCCACCACCCCAGACAGACAGGAACGTTTTGTGCGCCAGCATCTGTGGGCAGCACCCCTCACACCCAGCCCAGCCTGGGCTACGGCACCAGGAAGGTAGGTCTGAAGGTGCGTTCCCTCGCCCATGCCCCTCTCTAAATTCCATGCCCCTCTCTAAATTTCTCCCTCTGTCATCGGACACACTGCCTTTCTAATTTGTCAGCAAGTGTGGTCTGGGCAAATCCTTGTAACGGTAAATAAAATACAGGCAGGACCTAGTGGGGGGGGGTGGTGCTAAAGTTACCTGAAAAATCTTATGCGGGGGGGCCCAGGGTCCCATTCTAAGAAATTAACATATAAAAGCTGGTTGACTCCTGGGCCTCTGAGCCCCTCTGCCAACTGCTGCTCTTCTGCCAGGCTGCCAATAAAGTTGATTGTTGTTGCAGTCAGTCCAAGGACTCTTGGGACATGTAGGTTTTCTTTCCTTTCTCAGGAGGGTTTTGAGGCTTGGAAGTGAGGGGAACGCATGGGGCTGGAGTCCCTACAGCAACCTTCCGGGGGAGCAGAGCTGGGGAAAGCCAAAGGGCTGGGAGAGGGGTTAAGATCATCCAGGGCTGAGCACGGTAGGGCGAGGATACTGAAGGATGGAATTCCTCTCTCTCTCTGTGTCCATTATTTAGTATCACTACCACTGGGGGCGGGGGTGGTAAGACGCCCGCCCCTTTCTATGCCCAGAAAATGGATGTCAGCCTTAGCAAGAGGCACAGTGTTAGTCTGAGAGGGGGATTCTCCCCAAAGAAGTGAGATGCACAGAATGGGGGGCTCTTGGGGTGGGTCACTGTTTTCTCTGGAAAATCCAGTGGCATCTGTTTTGGGTGACATTTCAAGGTCCCTGGCAGTGCTGGTTGTGTGTGTGTGTGTGCATGTGTGTGTGTGTGTGTGTGTGTGTGTGTGTGTGTGCAGTCATACACATATGCATACACATATGCACTACACACACATGAGCTGTGAGTCCGTCTGGCCATTCCTGGTACAGATGTGCTGGGCACCAGCAGGCGGGTACTTGTTCTTCCCGAATGTGGGGTGAGGGCCATCCTTTCCTAGGAGAGGACTCCTTTTTATTTCTCTCCTGCTGTAGGCAGAGGGGGAGTGCTGGTTGTGGAAGAGTCAGAGAGACAGGGAGAGGGTGGGGGTGTTAGTGGAAGTTGGGAGTCCGAGAAGGAGACCACAAGCATGCCGGAAAGGGCTTTTGAGAGGGCACCAGGGCTCTGTGATGTTGGACAGGTCCCTTCCTTAACCTTGGACAAGATCTCTAGGCGCTCAGAGTCTTTGACAATTTTGATATCCTAGAGATATCAGAGAAGGGAGTAAAGTCAGACTTCCTAAAGTAACCCCCCACCCCCACCCCAGGTACCTGAACTACTAGGAAGTGAATAGATGGTCTTTCTTCTTTTTCTTGCACCTCCCCAAATTCCGAGTGCTCAAGGATACCTCGTGCCTTTGCCTCTGATTTATTGCCAAACCAGTCACACCAAATACCTGGTCGCCGTGGGCGCCCCTCCATCCCCTGCCACTCTGTGCTCTGTAACTCCTAGCTTCTAACCCCCTTTGCTCTCCCATGTCAGTCTGGACTAGGCCCTCTTGCCACGCCTGGAGCTTTTTGCTTGGGTAACACACTTGGACGACACAGCGAGAAGGGCTGAGGTTAGGCTGCAGCTAGAATTTCAGGTCTAGTGGACAGGACACCGATTTCTGAAGACTGGAGAAAAACAGGCGGCAGTCCCGTCTCTCTCTTTTTCCCTCTGGCTCCAGAGAACTATCTTCTCCTCCTGTGTCTCCCGACCCCTGAACCAGCTGGACTACCCCCTCCTCCTCCCAATACACATGGACACCTGCCGTCTCTAACACCAAACAGATGTAGGTGTCAGGGAGACCTGTCTGTGCCAGTGGAAGGCAGTCCTTGGAACCTCACCCCTAACCACCCCCAGCCCACACTCACGCCCGTTTCCTGGGGCTGAGGGTATCTTAGCTAATCCCTTGCCTCCAGGCGTTAACAGTCTTGCCCCTGACTCTGGGGGGACACTCCCCAGGCTCGGGCTCTCCACCCTGCTCATCCTCACCAGGCTTGAGGCCTCACCACAGTCCATCCTGCTGTCACACCTTGGGGGTCTGGAGATGGGGCTCCCCCCAGGCCAGGGAGAGGACAGATCAGGTTCCTCACCCCTCCCCACACTTGGGGAAGCTGAAGTTGCAGGGAGACTATGTGCACCTATCCCTCCCTTCAGATCCTGACCTTCTTCTCCCAAACAGCTGGAGCCCACACAGAGAACCCTCTCCAGCCCATCCCAAGAGGTCACAGGGTGTTGTCAGGTGGGGAGGCCCCGCCAGAGCCCTGGCAGCCGCGTAGGGGAAATGGAGAACTGACCTTGTGGCCGACAGATATTCTTTAGGACCGGGGATGTCCAGGCAAATGGACAGAGAACACAAAACGAGATGGCGCAAATGAGCAAATATTTGGCAAATGGGCGGTAGTAGTGACCACGGGTGGTCACCCTCTCCACACACATGCTCACTCTCCCTGAGACACACACTTGCTCACACACTCTCATCCACTGCCGCCTCTGCCAGGCTGCTCTGAGCTAAAAATAGGCCAGGCCCACGGCTGGGCCAGGGCCTTGACTCCCACCCCTTGAGCCCAGGCCAGCGCAGTGCTGCTCCCGTGTTTAGGGAGTCCCTTGCACCCAGCTCCCAGAGAGCCCCTGCCTCTGGCTTCCCAGCGCCATTCTCTGCAGGCCACCCCCACTCTCTGCTCCGAAGGGCAGGAGTTGGGAATAAGGACCCACGTGTCCAGACTTGCATTAGAGGGGAGCCTCAGCCTGCAGACCCAACCACCCCTCTCCCCAAAGCCCGGGCGCTCTTGGTTTTCCTAGGTTCCTTCTGGTTCTCACTCTCTGGAGTCACGCAAGGTGGCCTTCAATGAGGGGAGGGCTGGGAGAGCTATTTCTCTTCTTTCAACTCCTTTCTGCAGCACCAGGCTCCCTCCGTTCCCGGCCTCCTCCCCTAACCCCTCCCGCAAGGCTGCCGGGCCCCTACGGCGCCCCCTCCCCCACTCGAGCTCAGAAACTCTGGCGGGGGTTGACTGAGTGGGGGATGCCAGACTGGCGAAGGGGGTTGGGGTCGTGTCCTCAGGCAGGCCCCCTCCCCCAGGGCTGGGGCGCAGAGAGCGACTCTGCGGGGACAGGCTTCGAGTGGAGGCGCTCGTGCTAGCACGGACAGGGAGAGGTGGCTCCAACAGTGGGGGAGGGGATAGAAGACCCCCCTCCCCCCCAACTGAGCGCGGTCGCCCTCACAGGGGCGCACTGCCGAGGGCGGACGAAGCAGGTTTCTCAGATCCCCCAGCCCAGGAGGTCCCTCGTTCTTTGCAGGGCGAGTCCCCTGCCACCCCGCCCGGCTCCGCACCTGCTCCGCCGCCTCGGGGTCAAGGTGCGGCTCCAGCAGCGGGACCGTGAACTGGATCTTCCGGGGGCTGTTGTCTTGCTCCATGGCTGGGGCGGCGGCCGCTGGGCCGGCGCTGCGGCGGGAGGGAAGGCGGCGGGACTCGGGGCTGGGGCGGGCGCGCTCGCTCTCCGCTCCGCTCCGGCCCCGGCCCCAGCCCGGCGCGCTCGGCTCCCGGCGCCCTGCTCGGCGCTCCCCGCTCGCGGCCCCGGGGACTCTGCGGCCGCCGATTGGCTCCGCACCCGCCCCTCCCGGCCCCCTCCCCCTCCCCCCCCGCCCGGAACCTTAACCCCGTCGTGGCTGCGCCGCGGGCTGCGGGGGTCTCCGCCCCGCGGGCGGGCGAGCCGGGCGTGGCCGGGTCCCAGACTGGGTCGGCGGCCCAGGCGGGCCTCCGGGTGTCCTCAGAGCTCGGGGCAGGGAGTGGGGGTGGGGAGCGGTACGGAGAACTTCTCCAGGCTAGGGGGACAGGTTTTAGGAGCGGGAAGGTGGAGGGGCGCTGGCAGGAGGAGGCGGCAAACGCGAGAGGAAGATTTCGTTTATGATCTTGCAAGGGGTTGTCTCATAGAGCAAAGAAGGGAAGGGGATTTAGGCATGCAGCAGGAGGGATGAAGGCTAGACACGGAGAGGGACTTTCCCTTGAGAAGAAAACAGTAGAGCGAAGGGGAAAACTCGGAGGGGAGGTGTGAGGGCTGGGCGCAGGTCTTCTGTTCACTCGGCCGGCAGGCAGGGGGGAACTGAGGCCTTACAGAGTCTCCAGAGGCCAGAGCCTCTCTGTTGAAGTACCGATGGGAGTGGGTGGAGGGCTCAGGGAGAGAGGACCATCTGGGACTCAGCAGAAGGAGTGTTGGGGGTGGGGAGCTGATGATGCTTGTGAAATAGATTTCTCTTTCTGCTTGCTAAACTACGGGGCTGGGAAAGCAGGTGAAAGGCCTGCAAGGGGAGAATGCTGGGGGATGGAAGGGAAACTCCTGGTGGGGTGGCTCGTTTGCAGTTGGGGTTGATTTCCAGTTCCACTACTGGCGGGATAATGAAAGTGATCTGCTGTAACTGAAGGGATGGAGGTTAGACTAGGTGAAGAACTTACCACCTTGGTGTAGGACCAGATGTCAATCAGGACTAGTGAGTGAGGCAGATAGGATATTCATAGGAGCTGTTGGGGGCACCATGCTAGGGCCTGGGGGCCATCGCATAGAGGGGAAAAGAGGTGCCATGGACCTGAGGAGGGGCAGTGCTGATGAACCACGGGGGGGGGGGTGGGTTGGGGGGGGAGGAGAAGAAGTAGGGAGGAGAAGGGACAGGGAGTAATGTGGGGAGGGGCTGGGCCAGGGCCAGGGCCAGAGATCTGTTTCTTTAGCCTTAAGCCCAGCAACTGCAAGTTCCATACAGATTAATGCCTGGTTCTCTGGGGTCCCTATGATCACTCTTTCCTCTAAGGGGTCAGCCTCAACTCTTAGTTGCCTCCTCTCCTGGGCAACCCTTCCCTGACCTGGATTTCACACCACCCCTTCCCCTTTTACCTCCCAAAATAACCTCCCCCCCCCCTCCCCCCAGCCATATCTCTTTACACATGCCAGGCTCAGCTCAGTTTTCTCAGGACAACACTGGGGTATAGGGACCCAGTGGGCCAGCCAGACCTCCATTTGCATGCTAACTGACCCCATTTTGTTGTCACTAGACTCTAGGAATGACCCCCTACACTCAGGATGCACTTGTGGGGGGGGGGCTTTTCATTGTTTTAAAAAACATTTTTCCAGTTTTATTGAAAAGTAATTGACATGCATCACTGTATAAATTTAAGGCATACAGTATGATGATTTGATTTACATATATTGTGAAATGATGACCACAATAGGGTCAGCTAACATCCATCTTCTCATATAGATACAAAAAAAAAAAAAAAAAGAAAGAAAGAAAAAGAAAAAAAGGGGAAAAACATTGCTCCTTGTGATAAGAATTCAGGATTTACTCTGTTAACAACTTCCCTATATAGCTATATAGCTATAGTCATCATGTTGTATGTTCCATCCCTTATTTATTTACTTATTTAAAATTTTGTTTAATGTTTATTTATTTTGGGGAAAGAGAGAGGGAGAGCATGAGCAGGGGAGGGGCAGAGAGAGAGGGAGACACAGAATCCGAAGCAGGCTCCAGGCTCCGAGCTCTCAGCACAGAGCCCGATGCGGAGCTTGAACCCACAAACCGTGAGATCATGACCTGAGCTGAAGTCTGATATTTAACCAACTGAGCACTTATTTATCTGAAATCTGGAGGTTCGACCTTTTGACTACCTTCCTCCACTCCCCCTCCCCCTGTCTTCCGCTTCTGATAACCACCAATCTTATCTCCTTTTCTCTGAGTTCAATTATTTTTTAAGATTCCACATATAAGTGAGGTCATACAGTATTTGTCTTTGTCTGATTTATTTCACTTAGCATAATGCTCTCAAGGTCCATCCATGTTGTCACAAATGGCAGAATTTCCTCATTTTTTTTATGGCTGAAAAATATTCCATTATATCTATAAATCTATATCTATCTCTAATCTATGTCTATATCTATCTATATCTATCTCACAAGGTTATCGCTTCATCCATCAGTGGTTGTGTGTCTTCCTATTGTAAATAATGCTGCCATGAACGTGGGGGTGCAGATATCTTTTTGCCTTTAGCCTCTCTTTGACGTAGCAAGGCCAACCAGGAAAACAACTGATTGTATTTCCCAGCCCCTCCCCTGAAACTACCCCCATGCCCCCAACCAGAGTGACTGGGGAGGGAGGGGATAAGAAGACACTGAAGCCAAGAGAATAAAGATGGGGTGGGGAACGCAGGACCCATTAGTAGGCAGGCACTTTGGTTTCCTCCTCACTCACTCACCTCCCAACCATGCATACCCAGAGCAGAGTCCAGAGTATCCTCTACATAGGTGACTGGCACATCCCTTACCCCATTCCACCGGGACTCTGGAACTTGAAGCCAGGATTCTCACATTCCTGGATCTCTGGAGCCCCAGAATCCCCTCACTGAGCTTCAGTTTCCTCATTTGTAAAATGGGAGAAGAGTCTCCACCTGATAGGGTATCATCTGAGGTAAGATACTGGCATGTAGAAGACCCTCGATGAACCCATGGCTGCTGTCGTTACTGTCTTGTTATCTCCTAGCAGACAGCAGAGTTTGGGGAGACATCCCTCCAGGGTTTCATCAGGAGAACCTCTACCCTACCCCAGTCATCCAATTTGCCTGGGCCTCTTTCCCTTGTATCCCTCAGACTTTGGTCTGGCCATGGAAATTCCTCCCCAAGTCCTACACCCACCCTTCATGTTGCTTCCTCAAGCTCCAGAGTCTCCGAACCCATGGTCCGAAAGCTACAGGTAGGGAGAGGGGCCCCGATTGCTCAGGCCTTGGGGAGATGCCCCATGAGGGTCTGTGTGGGAAGAAGGGTCTGGGGAGCAGCCGGTGCTGGGGTGGAGGCAGAGGAGGAGAGAGCCGGGAGAGGGAGGAGACAGCTCCCAGTACCCGGCTTGGCTTTTCCAGGAGGAGGCTGGGTGCGGGTGGGCGAAGCGTTTCTGGGTAGTGGGGAGGTGGAGTGTGACTGGCCTCAGCTCCTGGTGCTGGGGTCTCCGCGTGGGCTACAACGGGTCTGTCCGTGTGTCCTGTTTGGACCTTTATTCATGCCAGAGCTGGGTGAGTGGCTGTGTCTGATGGGCTTGTGGGTGGAAGAAGGCACGGGTTGCTCACACACGGGGCTGGGGAGTTGCGGAGGTCCTGCCATCCGCTCTTGGAACCCTCTAGAATAAGAGGTGGAGCCTGCGCCGCCCCAGACCTTCCCCAGCTCGCTTGTGTCTGTGCGAGCGTGCTCGTTTGTAGGAGCGTTCCCATCCCCGCTGCAGTCACAGCCAGGCCGGAGGAGCGGCCGCTGTTCTGCGCAGTGCCCTTCTGGGTCCATGAAATATTTAAGGCTACAGGGATGTGACTTGGTGATGCAGTCACTTAGCCTTAGCTCCCACCCGCCCTGCTCTGGGAGCTGGACTCTGGGTTGATGGGGCTGCTCTTTTCGCTCTCAGCACGGTCTTCTCTTATTTATTTGTCCTCCTTACCCCCACTCAGCTTCTCAGGCATTAATTCACGACTCCTCACAACTGACCAGGAGGGAGGCATATGTTAGGATCTTTATTTTACTCTTCATGGGCGGGGCCGTGGAGCAAACTGATGCTGGGATGGGCCGCTTGGGTTGGCGTTTGGGAGGTTAGAGGTCAATTCTTCCCTCTGCTGCCAACTCTCTGGGCCACTGTGGGGCAATCGCTACCTCCCTACCCCGAACACACAGTGGCCTTTGTTTCCTCACCTGTAAATGAGGGGAGCAGGTGACTACGTGGGTTTCTCCCCATTCTAATATTTTGTCATTTGGGGTTAGGGGTGCTCTAGCCACATATTGGGAAGTCTCAGACCCAGGGTTGGGACCCAGAGGTAGGGACCTCACCTCTATCTTTGCATGTCTCCCTGCCTGGCCACTGTGGCAGGGGTTAAACCCCTGTCTGTTGGATACATAATGCATGCATACTTTTTTTTTTTTTTTTTAAACATTTATTACTGAGAGACAGAGACAGAGCGTGAGCAGGGGAGCGGCAGAGAGAGGAGGAGACACAGAATCAAAAGCAGGCTCCAGGCTCTGAGCTGTCAGCACAGAGCCCCATGTGGGGCTTGAACTCATAAACTGCGAGATCATGACCTGAGCTGAAGTTGGACGCTTAACCGACGGAGCCACCCAGGCACCCCGCATGCATACTTTTTCACACATATAGCTCTGAGGAGGTGAGGCTAGAGACTGATTTATACACCCAAAGGAGCAACGACCCCATCCAAGTGGTCCCCCTGGGAAGCCATATGTTCATACCGATTTGCTGCAGTTTCTCAAACATTTCTGGAAACTTTTGGAATCATCTGAGGTCTTGTGACATATGCTCTGAAAATCCTCATGGTAGAGTGAATCTTTGTGCTTTGGAGTGGCTTTGCTCTTCTGGAAACGCCTGAGAGTCTTCAGGGGTCATGCATTGTGAAGGAGGGAAGCCAGGTGGGGAGAAGAACTTGATCTGGAACTGAGGTGCGGGTACCCCGGAGTGAGGCTGCATGTCCCCTATGGCTCTGACACCCATCTAGAAGGTCTCTCTGCAAGAGAAGTTTCCAGAGCTTCTTGTGAGCCCCAGCAGCACCAATGGTGGGGATGTGTGGCGTCTAGGGGGATGACTTGGAAGGCCCAGCCTCCCTCCACTGTGTACGTCCTGGTTTGCCTGTGAAAAAGCCCATCGTTGCAACTCTGCCAGGCGTGGGTACACCCCCCTGCAGCTGGCGCTCTCGGGAATGGGGCCAAAGCTGGTGATTCAAACACAGGGGCTGCTCATTTCCAAAGTGCTTTGCGTCTTCTTGAACCACAAACTGGTAGAAGTGGAAGAGACATGAAGATCAATCCACTCCCCCCTTCAAACAAGAGAGGGGAAACTGAGGCCAAGAGAGAGGAAGCAGCTCTCCCCAGGACTAGAATCCATGCCAGTGCTTTTCCCGATAAGCCAGGTTTGGAGGCTTTTACGGGGCAATGGCTGAACTGCCTGGAGCAGTGGCGTGGACCAGATGACCTCTTGAGAGGCACTTTAACCCTCTGATCATCACCAGCTCAGAAGAACCTGTCCTTAGCTGGCCCCTCCTACTCCAACTCTGACAGGTTGGATTCATTCTTCCAACCAGTATTTATTGGGTGCCAGGCATTATGCTAAGTGCCGGGGATACAGTGGAGCACAAAACAGTCTCTGGGCATCTTACAGCCTAGGAGGGGTCCGGGCGGTGGTGGGCTGACCAAGTAATTATAAATGATGACTACTACAAAGGGGGAAGTCCAAAGAATGAGATGCATCCAGAAAGGAGGAAGGTCAACGTAACCTCTGACTGCTTAGACCCCTCCCCCCCCCCCCAACTCCGTCCCATAGGAGCTCCTTCCCGCATGGGGGTTAAACACCCAGCCTCTGGAGCACTCTGCCTGGGTTCAAGTTATGCCACTTAGTAGCACTGTGGTCTTGGGCAAATTGTATAACCTCTCTGAGCCTCAGTTTTCCCACCTGTAAATAACAGGTATCCCTACTGTTACAGAGAGGGGTGGGATGAGGTGAGGTCCATAACGTGCCTGGCTCAGTGCCTAGGACCCGTTAGGCACTCGAGAAATGGGCATGAGTGATTAGGAGTCCATCTTAGCAAATGTTTTCTCCTTTGACTCTGGAAAAAGCAGGGCGTGAAGAAATGGGGATTTCAAAGCTTTCAGAACTAGGGTTTGGGGATCTGTAGGACATCCCTTGCCCCTTTTCAGCCAGAGCCTGCTCCTCCCCACCTCTGTCTGATCAGCTGTTCTTGATGTCCAGCTGTGTTCTCATCAGCATGGATGGCCTGCTAATTAACACCCGTCCTGTTAATGATTACATCTAATGACTTTGACTTGGGCATGAGACGGAAAATTCCCCAGCCACGGGACTGGATGAGGGTACGTTACCAAGGTAGGAGGGAATGGCCCCCTGGGCTCTGACCATGTTGTTGATGGTAGGCAGCTGGGGGAGGGGAGCAGATTGCCTGGGTTTTCTCTCTGGGCTGCTCAGCCGGGGGAATGTGGATGGTGGGGGTCATTTGAAAGTTATGGCCAACCGTCCTTCCCCACTCCTCCCAGGCTTGGCAGAGTGCACCAGGCCCCGGCCCAAGCCTTGGCATTCCTCTTGCCACGGGTTGGTGGTTGATTGCTCCTGCAGCCAGGCAAGGCTCGAGATGGTGTATTGGTTTCTCAGGGCTCCTGTAACAAAGTGCCACCAACCGGGTGACGGTGACTCAAAGCAGCAGGAACTTATTCTGTCACAGTTCTGGTGGCTAGGCGTGTGAAATCAAGGTGTCAGCAGGGCTGTGCTCCCTCTGAAGGCTCTAGGGCAGAATCCTTCCCTGCATCTCTCAGCTTCTGATGGCCCCAGGTGCTCCTTGGTTTGTGGCATCGTTACTCCGTGTGTTTACATGGCTTTCTTTCCGTTTGTGTCTCTGTGTCCTCTCCCCTTCTTATAAAGACTTCAGTCATGGGGAGCCTGGGTGGCTCAGTCTGTTAAGCTTCTGACTTTGGCTCAGGTCATGATCTTGCAGCCCGTGTCGGGCTCTGTGCTGACGGCTCGGAGCCTGGAGCCTGCTTCAGATTCTGTGTCTCTCCTCTGCTTGTGCTCTGTTTTTCTCTCAAAATAAATAAATAAACATTAAAAAATAAAGACTTCGGTCACTGGATTTGGGATCCTCCCCTAAATCCACGATAATTTCATCTCAAGATCCTTAATTAATTACATCCATCTGTAAAGACTCTAGTTCCAAATAAGGTCACAGCTGAGGTTCTACGTGTACCTGAATTTTTTGGAGACACTACGCGCCCGACTACAGATGGTGCCTGTCAGGGCAGAGAGGTGATGCTGACCCTGTGGCCCATGCTGGGGCTGGCACCTGCCTCTCCTCCCCACGTAGAGGAAGTTCTCAGGAACTCTGGGAGGGGCTGACTTGGGTCTCAAAAGGCCTAGAATGGGAGGCGACTAGTGGAAAGTGGTGAAGGGATGGGAGTAGGGATGTTCTAGATTGGAGAAAAGAAGGCTGAGAAGACTTTGAAGGGAAAATCCTGGGTCCCTGTAATTTAGTCCTATCGGAGGGGAGAGTGTAACCCATGTTATACTGTATATATGTTATCTATATACATACTATGACATGTGTTGTATACTGTATGTTACATTTTATATTATGTGACAACCACCACTTGTCATGTAATAAGAAAATAAAGTTGCAGTTTGATTTCCCCAGTGAGTTTGATTCATGACATTATCCTTTATGCTTCATTGGGATGCTGGACAGGGGCAATTTTTTCCCTTGCTCTAAGGAAAGACTCTTAACTATTTTGCTTACTCTCACGTAAGAGACAGTCATGGAGCGTTGATCAGAAACTCGAACAACCAGGCGAGTACATGAATCAAAACTTGGCACTATTTAATGTCATTCTTGTGCCGCCTGTTGGGCCCTGCTTCAGTTGCCGGGGAAAGGAGCCGGTGACTGGCTTCTGTCATGTTCTCCCTCCTCCCCTGCCCCCCAGGCCTGCCCTTCGCCCGCTCTCACCGGTTGCCTTTTCAGAGTGAGATGCGGTGGGGAGAGGTGGGGTGGTGTGGAGCAGACAGGAAGGGGCAGGTGAGATTTCACTGGGTGATACTCAGACTCCTCTTCCATCAGCCAGTGGTATCCTTGCCCCTTTCTCTCTGATCTCTGGTGACTGTTCTCTCGTGGGCCCTTTCCTGGCCTCTCAGAGCTTTGCCGTCAGCCCCGTTCCCCTGTGTTCCCTGACTCCAGGAATTTGAGCCTCCTTCTTCAGCCGTTGGGGTCCTTGTGTCCCTCGAGGTAGCCCTACTGGACAGCGCCCAATATGCTTGTTTCTCTCCCAGGACCCAGAGCGGATTCTTCTTTGCCAGGCAAACTAGCCCAGGGCCTTCTAGAGGACCAGCTCCTTCAGCCTGCCCACATGGCGGTTCCTTGGTCCTTCCTTCTCCTTCTAAACTTCTGGGTGGCATCCAGGCCCCAGGACACTCTGCCCTTACCTCAAGGGGCCACATACTCAGCTTTTGGGGTAACCTCTGTAAGCACCCACCAGGTTTGCTGTGAGGTGGGTAGGCCCTATCTCCTTCCCTGGGAGAGGGGAGATGGGGCTCACAGCACAGCTTTATCCAAACATTGCCTCCTAATAAAATCCTCCCTTCCCTCCGTACTATGAGATTAAAAAAATTTTTTTAAATTTATTTTTGAGAGAGAGAGAGATGGAGCACAGGCAGGGGAGGGGCAGGGAGAGAGGGAGACACAGAATCTGAAGCAGTCTCCAGGTTCTGAGCTGTCAGCGCAGAGCCTGATGTGGGGCTTGAACTCACGAGATGTGAGATCATGACCTGAACTGAAGTCAGACACTCAACTGACTGAGCCACCCAGGCGCTCCTTGTACTGTGAGATTAAAAAAAAATATCCTTGGTCTGGCCGAGGTGGTCAGAAACTAGTTCTTAAAAATTTCCTTTGAAATTTGTCATATGATGAGTTGGCACTTCACTTTAAAATCTCACCTGTTGGGGGCACCTGGGTGGCTCAGTCGGTTAAGTGTCCGACTTTGGCTCAGGTCATGATCTCACGGTTCATGAGCTTGAGCCCCACATCGAGCTCTGTGCTGACAGCTCAGAGCTTGGAACCTGCTTCAGATTCTGTGTCTCCTTCTTTCTCTGCCCCTCCTGCACTAGCACTCTGTCTCTGTCTCTCTCTCTTAAAAATAAATAAACATTAAAAAATTTTTTAAAAACCCTCATCTATCGTATCTTGGCACCTACTTGAACTTCTAATTTTAATATCTTGTTACAAAAGCATCTGGGACAGTGAAGATTGTGCCAGCAGAGGGGGGCATGAGGTTCTAAATCCATACTGGCAACTTCTCCCCCTCAGGGAAGGGGAGGACACCAAACAAATGGCCAGAGGCCGAAGGGCCACCAGAGGGCAGCAGATCCTGTTTCAAACTCTTGTCTTTCATTGTACTCCTTGGAATAGTTTCTCATTGTTCCCAGAGACCAGGTAGAGCCCAGGTGGTGGGCCATATGGAGGGGCTCAGTTCTCCTGGTGTCTCCACTGGTTCCCCCATGGTGACCCTACTTTCTGAATTTCTGCAGTCTGACCACTGTTCTTCCGTTTGAAGTATCAAAAATGTCAGTCTACACTGAGCAGTAACAGCCACTAAACACCTACATCGTAATGCGCCTGGAGATGAAGCCATACCCTCTGCCTTGGAGAAGCCCGACCAGGGAGGGAGAACGGTGACCAGACACGACGAGCTGCAAAATGGCAACCGTTGTTGTAGAGACAGAAAAAAGGGTCTTGTAACTGAACACACAGAACCACGGAGCGGGTTGGCGGTTGCCAGGGACAGGGGTGGGGGAAACGGGTCAAAGGTGGTCACAGGTGCAAACTTTCAGTTATGAAGGATGAATAAGTTCTGGGGATGCCATGTACGACATGGTGACGACAGTTAACAATACTGTATTGCATATTTGAAAGCAGCTAAGAGGGTAGGTCTTAAGAGTTTTTACATACACACACACTCACACTTGTAGCTGTGAGGTGATGGGTGTGCTAACTGGCTGAGCTATGGGAATCACTTCCCAGTACTTACTTATATCAAGCCATCACATTGTACGCCTTGTATGTCAGTTACGTCTCAATAAAGCTGGAGAGGTGGGTGGGAGAGAAATAAGGGCTTTGGGAGCACTGAGATCGGAGCACGGGCTGGAGAAGGCTTCTCTGAGGAGGGGAATTGGGGTCAGGTTCTGGTTTTTTTTAAGGATGAATAGGAATTTGGGGAAGAAGAGGTGAGGAATAGGGGGAGGTAGACTGACAAATCCCGGGGGACAAGGGAGCGGACAGGTGACAAGGGAGGTGGAGGACAAGAGCTTTCTTTCCCATTCCCAGGAGGCGAGTCTAAGGCTGGATGGCTGCAGGATTTTATTAAAAACCGAGGTGGAGGGGCACCTGGGTGGCTCAGTCGGTTGGGCGTCCGACTTCACCTCAGGTCATGATCTCGAAGTTGGGAGTTCTAGCCCCGCGTCAGGCTCTGTGCTGACAGAGCCTGGAGCCTGCTTTGGATTCTGTGCCTCCTTCTCACTCTACCCCTCCCCGACTTGTGCTCTGTCTCTGTCAAAAATAAATAAATGTAAAAAAAAAAAATTCTTTAAAAAAAAAAACAAAAAACCGAGGTGGAGGTGCAGAGAAAAGCAGGATGGGTGCTTTGAGCTTCTCAGAGAACTGGTACTTGAATACTTGAAGGAATTCATGTGGC
Source organism: Panthera pardus (assembly GCF_024362965.1). Taxonomy (NCBI): domain Eukaryota; kingdom Metazoa; phylum Chordata; class Mammalia; order Carnivora; family Felidae; genus Panthera; species Panthera pardus. The sequence continues at coordinate 60,914,317 of NW_026526991.1, read as the reverse complement.
TTAGCCGGGCTTAAAGAAGACTCAGGGGTGGGGTGATTTTGGCATAACAGGGGAGCTGAGGGCATGGGCTTTGGATGGAGTGGATGTTGGAATGGATCCTGGTTCTTCCAATACCCGGGGTGGGGGGGGGGGGGCTGGACTGACTGCCTTACTTCTCAAGCTTATTTCCTAATCCGTGGAATGGGAATAGTAATTCCTATATGGTAGGGCATTGCGAGTATTGATGGAGATAATAAACATAAAATGCTTAGCACGGTGCCTGGTAAGCTTGGTTAAATGGTAGCATTTATTATTGGAGTGACAATTACCTTTAGATGTCACATGGAAGCAACCAACTTACTCGTGCTGTTCTGCCAGGGCTGAGGCAGCCATGCCAGTGAGAGGGAGAGAGACCTGGCCTGGCTGGGAGGAAGGACGCTCTTACAGTCGGAGGCACCCAGGCCTAGAAGAGGCTGCACTGTGTGTGAGGAGACATGTGTTACTGGACGTACTCAAGAGGCTGTCTGGGGTATCCTTACGTTGGGACCTGTTTCGGTTCTGTTTCCATCCTTGGAGATCCTGGGTTGCTCCGAAACTGTGCAGGGGAGTCTACGAATAGAAGATTCTGTGATTCACCTTGAAAGAGAAGAGCCCCGGGGACAGAGGAGACGGAGCTGGCGGTGGAGAGAATCAGTGCCTCTCCTGAGCTAGGGCCAGTTTACCCAAGGCCTTAGCTATCTTGTCTCCTCAGTGAGGGGAGGGCATGTGGGAGGCTCTGTGGAGGCTGTCCCAACCCTCATCCTGAGTCCCTGTGATGGGACTCCATTTTCTGTGTGGGAAGGTTGGGAGTGGTGGGGAATATTCTTTTTTAAGACTCCTTCCTTCACTTCCAATAAGAGAGTCCCCATTCTGGGGACCCCCTGTGCATGCCTTGAAAAGCCCTTCCTGAGACAGAATTTCAGGCTTCCTCCTGGCAGTATCTTGACCTCTGGTGCTGTACCATGTTCTCAGCAAAGGTGGCCTTTTCTTCACCTCTGCATTAATTCTGCAGATCCTGGGGAAGGGAGCCCTGGGCCTTTGAACAAAAGCTTCCCAGGGTCTTTTCTTCCCAACCACTCTGAGGGAGGGAGATCGTTACCTGCCACTACTCCCCTGTGCCCCTTTCCATTAGAGGAGAGGACTTTGCTCCCTTCTTCACAAGGGATGTAGTGAACCTTTGAGTCTCTCTCTGTTCCTTACTTGTTCCTCCGAGGAAAAGAGTAGCTAATTTCATCCCTCCTTCCCTCCTTTCCTCCTTTCCTCCTTTCCTCCTTCCCTTCTTCCCTCCTTCCTTCCTCCTTCCTCCCTCCCTTCCTTCCTTCTTCCCTTCCTTCCTTCCTTCCTTCCGCTCATAAATTCAATTTGGATTTGTTCATTGAACTCCCCTTGCCCAGTAATTACTGTTCACGATACTAGAGAGAAATGATAAATACTAATAATTCACAAGTTCCCAGGTTTCATAGAGCTTACATTTTTGTGAGGTAGAGAGTATATAAACAGGTAGACAAATGTGTAAATAAGATAATTTCAGAATGTGGTGACTGCAGTGAGGCAATAAATAGGGTGAGGAGACTGATGGGAGGGTAGATGGGGGTGGGCACTGAATGGGGTGGCCAGGGAAGCTCTCTCTGAGGAGGTGACCTTTCAGCATAGTCCTGAAGGATGAAAAGGAGCCAGCTAAGCAAAGAGCAAGAGCAACAAGGTTCTTAGCCAAAGGAACAGCAAGGATGGAAGCCCTGAGTTGGGAAAATGCTCGTGTGTCCCAGGATCATGAAGGATGCCATCATGGCCATGAAGTGGTGAGCAGGAGAGTGGAGTGAAATGAATGGGAACTAGACCATTTAGGGCCTGTAGGCCCTGGTAAGGAGTTTGGATTTTGTTTGAAGTGCAATTGGAAAACACCGATGAGGGGGTGCCTGGGTGGTTCAGTTGGTTAAAAGCGTCCAACTCGTGATTTTGGCTCAGGTCATGATCTCACTGTTTGCGAGTTTGAGCTCTGCATGGGGCCCTGTGCTGACAGGGTGGAGCCTGCTTGGGATTCTCTGGCTCTCCCTCTCTCTGCCCCTTCCATTTGCGTGCACGCATTCTCTCTCAAAATAAACAAACATAAAAAAAAAAAGATGAAAATAAAAGACCACCTGTGAGGTTTTCACGGTGGAAACAGTTTTCATGACTAACTGACATGATTTGATATACTTTAAGAATATCACTTGTCTGGGGTGCCTGGGTGGCTCAGATGGTTAATGTCTGACTTGGTTTTGGCTCAGGTCATGATCTCAGGTCATGATCGTGAGATCAAATCGCAAGATGCGCGGCCTCACTCAGAGCCTGCAGTCTGCTTGGGATTCTGGCTCTCTCTATCTCTCTCTCTGCTCCTCCCCTGCTCATGTGCACACTCTCTCCCTTTCTTTCCTTCTCTCTCAAATAAAAATGAAGATAATGATGAAAGAAGATCATTTGTCTTTTGGAGGTTGGTTTGGAAGGGGTAAGGGTGGAGGCAGAGAGGTTAGTCAGGAGGCCTTTGCAGAAGTCTAAGTGACAGACCATTCTGGTGAAACTGGGGTGGTGGCATGGGGATGGAGAGAGTGGGATGAAGTCAAGATGTATTTTGGAGATAGAGTCTAAGGCTCTGTCGATGCGGGGATTGAGGCAAAGGCAAAAGTCAAGATTGAGTCTTAGGTTTTTGATTTGAAGAATTGAGTATATGAAGTTACATGTAATGAGATGGGAAGGTGAGGTGGACAAGTATATGAAGACACTAGTTCAGGTGCAACAACAAGGTCTCGATACCCTGGCTTAAGTGGAAGTTAAACATGGGTAATATGGTGGCTTCACAATATTCAAGACTCAGGTTCTTTCTATCTTGTAACTTGTCCTTTTCAAAATGTGGCTTCCATTTAGTGGCCTGTGATGGCAGTGCCAGCTCTCACCTCTTCGTCTCATTCCAGTTGGTGGGAAGGGGGGAAAAGAGAAGGGGAGGACGTAACTCCTTTTCTGTCACTGCCCTCTATAATTTGCCATCATCATATTGGCTCATATCCTACCGGCGGCAACCAAGTCACATGGCCACATCTAACTGCAAAGAAGCCTGGGCAATGGAGTCATTAACTACATGGAAAAGGTGGTGACGTAGATCAGGGGTCTGGGTAAGGCCAAAGAGTTGGTACAACTGAACTTCTAGAGGAAAGGAGATGGACGGTCAGGAGGTGGTAGATAAGATGTGATTCTTGGAGATTTTGGAGGTCACTGTGGTGAAGTGTAGGCTGAGGTACAGAGGTCAAGGACTGAGAAGCCAGAGGGTCGGTGAGATCATCTGTGTGAATGTGGAACATCATCAGGAATGTTGACAGGAGCAAGTGAGGGGAAGAAGAGCAGGAGTTGAGGTCATCAGTGAACGAGGGGGGAGGGTTGGGAGGAGGGTGACAGCCTGTGTTCAGAGCTTCCAAGGAGAGGAGGTTTTGAAATTGGAAGGAGGAGCAGAGCTATAGAAGCAGCAGTGGGAAACCGGGAGGCCTTCCCTTCCCACATTCTAGCTCTGAGGTAATTGGCAGTGAGAGGGAGAGAAGCCTCCTCTTGAGAGCCTTGTAGGGGCTGTGGGACTCTCAGGAAATCTTAAAAATTTAAGACTAGTCAATTGAGAGAACACTCAAAACAAGACATTGGCACTGTCAAGGAGTTTGCTGATCACATGCCAGGAGTTCCTGAAGTCACAGTAGAAGGGTCTGGGAGAGAGGCCGGGCAGAGAATTGGGTTGGGTTAGGGAGATGGGAGTCTGGATAACTGGGTCTTGGAGGCTTTGGCTTGACTTTGGCCACGACTGAGGAAAACAGAACGGGTGTGACAGGAGGGATTCGGTTACCCACCTTCCTCTGAGAGCAATTGGAACAGGGTATAGATTTTAGTACCTCCCTGGATGGTTTGGGACCTCTGGCAACTGATTCCTGTGGTACCAAGGCCTAAGTGGGTGTGAGTGGTGGCTGATCCCATGGGAATGTTAGCAAAATCATGGCCCCCAAGATACCCATATCCCAATCCGCAGAATCTGTACTATGTTAGCCTTCATGGCAAAGGGGAAATAAGGTTTGGGATGGAATTAAGGTTGCTAGTCAGCTGGCTTGAAAATAGTGAGGTTATTCCAGATTATCTGGATGGGTCCAGTGTAAGCACAAGGAACCTTAAATGTGGGGAGAGATTCAGGAGAGAGAACCAGATGGGTGGCAAAGCGAGAAGAGCTTGGCTGGCTGTGGCTGGCTCCGAAGATGGGAGGATGGGACTGAAAGCCAGGGAATGTGGGCGGCCTCTGGAAGTTGGAGTGAGCACTGACAGGGTTTCTCCCCTGAGCCTCCAGAAAAGAATGTGGCCCTGCTGACACCTTGATTTCAGCCTCGTGAGACCCATCTTAGACTTCTGTCCTCCAGAACTACAAGATCATACAGCTGTGTTGTTTTGAGTCAGTACATTTGTGGTAATTTGTATTTAGACACTGTACTTAGGAAACTAATACAAGATGAAAGGATCTCCTCGTGCAGGCAAGTGCTCCCTCCTGCAGCGTGGGGGTGCCGTGGCAGCTGGGGAGACAGAACACTCATGGGACAGGTTTCACCAGGGAGAGCGGTCCATGTGTTAACAGGAACGTTCCTGAATAGCGTTGCCTCTTTCTCTGCTGCCCTCTCATGATGCAAACACACACATTTGGACAAGGCTTCCCTTCTCCTTCTCTCCCTTGGGGTATGTCTGCTGTTTCCCCGTCTGCTTACTGGCTCAGGTAGGGAGGAAGTAGAGGAGGCCTCGCTTGGACTTGTGTCTTGACCGCGTTCTTTAGTTCAGCTTGTCAGAGAGGTCAGAGTACCGTGGGTTGTCTGGCACTTGTCTGGCCATTAATAAAAGTGATGCTTTGTTCTCCTTTCTGTCCCCTCTTCTGGGAGCACCTTCTCCATGGGCCTGATTCAGAGGGATGGAGGGTTGACAGGCTGTTGGGCCACCCTGCAGCCTTGACAGTAAAATCAGACACTGGCCTAGGGGGACGCCAGCACGGTGGATTTTAACAGGCAAAGGCTTTGAAGTTAACTTTGACCTGCAGCTTTATGGGTGCAGCTGAAGTGGGAATGAAATTACCCCAATTTCATGTGGGTACAGAGCACAAAATGGTTACATTTTGGCTTCCGATTATTTGTGCTAATCTTTGGTAAGTGGTGCGAGGTTGGCTGTCCCCGATCCTGATTGTCTACTTTGTTTTAAACTACACTTAAGGGGCACCTGGGTGGCTCAGTCGGTTGTGCGACCGACTCTGGCCCTGGTCATGATCGCGTGGTCTGTGAGTTTGAGCCCCGAGTCAGGCTCTGTGCTGACGGCTCAGAGCCTGCAGCCTGCCTCGGATTCTGTGTCTCCCTCTCTCTCTGCCCCTTCCCCGCTCATGCTCTGTCTCAATCTGTCTCTCAAAAATGAATAAACGTTAAAAAAAAAATTTAAAAAACAAAACAAACAAACAAAAATTAAAATAAACCACATTTAAGGCCACAGATGGAAGCATGGAAGGATTTTATTTATGGCCTGCCCACAGGGTCCTAGAATTATTCCTGCCACACAGCCTCAAGTTGGCTCTGGGTTGTACATTTATTAAGTCAGCCCTGACCTCTGATCTCAGAGGCCTGCTGTGGGATTAACCACATAGGTGTGGTGCACTTTGCACAGATAAAAAGGACCACGACCCCTTCTGTGGAGGAAACACCAATGTGGATGAAAAGAATCAATGGAATTATTACAAACCTAAAGGTTGGGTTTGTATCTATTTATCAAGGTGTCTTGAATATTGTGTCTTTAGAAATCAGACTTAGGGAATCAAGCAGATATGGGGAGCATTTGAGATGCAAGTCTTGGTCTTAACAGGGAGAAAAATCAGCAAGAAGAGGAAAGAAAAAAGAAGGAAGTTCTGTTGACTGAGCTGGAGAGAAAGATAAGATTTTCTCAGGAGAAAGGTTGAGTTCTTAGGGGCCTTATTTGAGATATAGCAAAAGAAAAAGGAAATGTCTCCCTATCAAGTGTTTTTAAGGACTGAACTAGAAAAGAGCAGAGTATTTATTCATTTCTTCTGGGCAAAAGATATGAACAGGCACTTTTCAAAAGAAGACATCCAGATGGCTAACAGACACATGAAAAAATGCTCCACATCACTCATCATCAGGGAAATACAGATCAAAACCACAATGAGATACCACCTTACACCAGTCAGAATGGCTAAAATTAACAACTCGGGCAACAACAGAGGTTGATGAGGATGCGGAGAAAGAGGAACCCTTTTGCATTGTTTGTGGGAATGTAAACTGGTGCAGCCACACTGGGAAACAGTATGGAGGTTCCTCAAAAAACTAAAAATAGGACTACCCTACGACCCAGCAATTGCACTACTAGGTATTTATCCAAGGGATACAGGTGTGCTATTTTCGAAGGGGCACATGCACCCCAATGTTTATAGAAGCATTGTTGACAATGGCCAAAGTATGGAAAGACAGACGAATGGATAAAGAAGATGTGATATGTATGCACAATGGAGTATTACTTGACAATCAAAAAGAATGAAATCTTGCCATTTGAAACTATGTGGATGAAACTAGAGGGTATGATGCTAAGCGAAATTAGTCAGAGAAAGACAAAAATATGACTTCACTCATATGTGGAATTTAAGATACAAAACAGATGAACAGAAGGGAAGGGAAGCAAAAATAATATAAAAACAGGGAGGGGGACAAAACATAAAAGACTCTTAAATATAGAGGACAAACTGAGGGTTGCTGGAGGGGTTGTAGGTGGGGGGCTGGCTAAATGGGTAAGGGGCATTAAGAAAGACACTTGTGGGGATGAGCACTGGGTGTTATATATAGGGGATGAATCACTGGATTCTACTCCTAAAATCGTTATTGCACTATATGCTAACTAACTTGGATGTAAATTAAAAAATAAAAATAAAGTAAAAAAAGAGAGGCAAACCAAGAAACAGACTCTTAACTATAGAGAACAAACTGATGGTTACCAGACGGGAGAGGGGTGGGAGGATGGATTAATTAGATGCTGGGGATTAAGGAGGGCACTTGTGATGAACACCGGGTGTGTATGGAAGTGTTGAGTCACTATATTGTACACGTGAAACCAATATTACATTGTGTGTAAAGTCACTGGGATTTAAATAAAAATTTCAAAAAGAAAAACAGAAAGAAATACTCATTTCTGGATCCGAGAGGATGAATGGGGCCGATTTAATAAGGATGCAAAGCCGACCGAGGCCGCTAGAGGGAGCCTGGATGGGGCGAGAAACCAACGTAGAAGGGTTTGCATAGTGTCGGCGAGGAAAGGACCCGCTTAGCGGCGAGCACAGCGACTATTGTTAGGTTAGTTTCAAAGGGACACAGTTATTTAGGAATGAGGGGTGGCGGAGGTATTGCCCATGCCCTGAGGGGCAGGCCCAGGAATTTGTGGTCAGGACCTCCCTGCTCCCTGAGCAGTGAGAAGATGAAATACACACTAAGGGGAATTCATGCAGGAAAGAAATCTAGATCTAGCCACATCTAAGTTAAATTAGGACTACTGGGAGCATTATTCCAAATTTTTAAATATCACAAGATGGCAGAAATGTCTTAAACGCCCGACTTTAAGAGAAGAGATAGTAGCATGCTCCCCACCCTCTAGTGGTAAACTGAATGTCCAAATTCACCTCTCCATGGGACGCGGGAGGCCGCTGTGGCTAAGGGCTGGCCTCCTGTATCTTGAATCCTCATTAAGGGTTCTCCCCACCGCCCCCCCCACCCCAAAACTCCACAAGACTGTTGTGCATTAGATTCTGGGCACATGATTGCTCTGAGGCCTGAGAATATGCTTGTGCTTCTAAGTTTCATTGGTGTAAAGCTGGTGCCATAGTATTATTCTGCGTCCCAGTTACTCTGACTTTGAATAAGAGGGACCAGTGAGCTGCTTGGGGATAGATTAAGTTAATTTTGGAGATGCCGGGAGGAGCTGTTTACATTTCAGGGGGGAAGACCAGGATGTAGCCAGTCTCCTGCCTCCGGGCGTTAACAGTCTTGCTCCTGACTCTGGGGGGACACTCCCCAGGCTCGGGCTCTCCACCCTGCTCATCCTCACCAGGCTTGAGGCGTCACCACAGTCCGCCCTGCTGTCACACCTTGGGGGTCTGGAGACGGAGCTCCCCCCCAGGCCAGAGAGAGGACAGATCAGGTTCCTCACCCCTTCCCACACTTGGGGAAGCTGAAGTTGCAGGGAGACTATGTGCACCTACCCCTCCCTTCAGATCCCGACCTTCTTCTCCCAAACAGCTGGAGCCCACACAGAGAACCCTCTCCAGCCCATCCCAAGAGGTCACGGGGTGTTGTCAGGTGGGGAGGCCCCGCCAGAGCCCTGGCAGCCGCGTGGGGGAAATGGAGAACTGACCTTGTGGCCGACGGATATTCTTGAGGACCGGGGATGTCCAGGCAAATGGACGAAGCTAGGTTCCTTCGGAGTGATGCCTCCTGGCTAAGAACGAGCAGAACAGGACATGGTAAAGGGAAGAATTTTGGACGTTTCATTTTCTTGCATTCTAATGTAAAAGAAAAGTATACTGAGATTTTGTTTTGTGTTACTTTTGAAATTAGGAGGGGGGGTTAGGTTCAAATTTAGAGTATTTCTTGGTTGCTAGAATTGACGTATTTGATATTTTATGGTGCCAGGTAGTGTTTATTTTGTAACCTGCAGGTGAGCTGTACTGAACAACGACACAGCCAACTGGAGAGAGGAAACCGAGTTTCTGTTGTCTTGGAGTTAATTTTGGTCCCCTCTGGACCCAATCAAGAGGACTTGGGGGGCAGTGGTTAATTGGCCACCCCAATGATTCTAGGAGGATATACAAAGAATAGTGATGAGAACTTGTTACTTCATTTTTTGTTTGTTTGTTTGCAAGTATTAAGTGAGCAAATATATGTAAAGCACTCAGAAACTTATTTCTCCATTTCCTGTTTGGAAATCTATTTCTTATTTCCACCTTTCACATAGCAGGGGCTACAGAAATCAGTGGGCCATATGATATGGCCACTTTGGTTTTTTTGTTTTGTTTTTAAATTTTTTAATGTTTATTTATTTTTGAGAGAAAGGGTAGACAGAGCGTGAGTGGGGGAGAGGCAGAGAGCGAGTGAGACACAAAATCCAGGCTCTGAGCTGTCTGAAGCAGGCTCCAGGCTCTGAACTGTCAGCACAGAGCCCGACACGGGGCTCGAACCCACGAACCGTGTGATCATGACCTGAACCGAAAGAGGACGCTTAACCGAATGAGCCACCCAGGTGCCCCTGATATGGCCACTTTGTAGGTCAGGGATGGCCAAATATCTGTGACATGGGAGACTGCTCTGATGCATGGCTTGTCTTCTCCTCCCCCCCTTCCCCTTCCCTTCCTGTCTTTCCAGCCATACCTGTGATTGGTTGCAGATCCTAGGTCCACCTGTTAAGCCAAAAGGGTGGAGAGAAGAGAAGGTTACTCCATGTTGAGGGTGTTCCCTCTTAGAAGCACCCTCCCCACAAGAGGAACAGGTTGGAGGGAATACTTCCCAGCCTGTTTTCCCGTGTGTTGCTTACTCTCCTTTGGGGGAAAAGTAGATGATCCTATGGCTGAGAACCCCAGAGTAGCTCATCCTGCCCTATCTCTTGTTTAGTCTGTGAATCGGGGGTGAGCTGGGGTAGGGTGGGGTGGGAATGGGGAGATGGGGTCAAAGCCGAAGGCTCCTTTGGCCTGGGGTCTCCTATCCAGTTTTAACCAAGAGCCCTGAATTTTGGGTTTATAGAACATCTGTCCAGCTGCTAGGAAGCTGGATGCTTTCACCATTATGTAATGACCCTCATGTCATTTTTTTATTGGTCTCAACTGGAGGGTCAGAACAATGAGTCTGGGGCTTTTAATCTCCAAGACACTTCAATTTTCCTAACCTAATCTTCTCAAGGAACTTCCCTTCCAATTCTTTCCTAAACTCCAGAATCTCTCACCACCTTCCTCTGTCATTTTGGCAAGAATTTATGCCTCATCTCAAGAATTTATGCCTGGCAAGAATTTATGAGAAAGACCTATAATAGAACTTTCCATCTAGGTTGGGTGATGTTTTTGGTGGAGTTGTGAGTGTGTCTTTGTATTGGAGGGGAGGGTGGGTAACTAAGGGCAGTGGGCAGGTGGAAACTTTCTGTACCAGGAAAAAGTGAAGGAAGGAAGGATGGAGATTATTTTATCTGCCCCCAGCTGTGAACACACTTCCAGTTTTTTCTGGGCCAGGGCAGCACCTGGCCTGCATTGCTGTGGGTGGATCACCCTGTTGATCTTCCAAGTGCATTTTTTTTTTTTTTTTTATGTCCTGGGGGTAGGATAATAGACATCAGAGGTGGCTCCTGAGTTGGAAAAACTCAGTCATTCATCTGTCTTTCCTTATTCACACACAGAACACTTCACTTCTGACACTTCTTGTTCCCAGTGCGTGTGAGTTTTCTCCCATCAAGCAACTCTGGTCAACTGGGTGTCCTACAATCCAACTCAGCTCTGACAGTACCTGGAGGTTGCATCAGCTCCCACAGGGAAAGGGCTCAGTCTCACAAGACTGTCCTCCTTCAGATGCCAATTGCAAGTCTAGGTTGTCACCTGTTCTTCTGACTGATCGGCTATAAATCATATAAATCAGAGCTTCCCATGACCCTTCCCTTGAGTTCAATTAACTTGCTTCGGCTCAGGGAAATGCTTGTTTACCAGTTTATCAGTTTATTAAAAGATATGATAGAGGATACAGTTGAACAGGCAGACAATGAAATACCCAGGGCAAGGTCCAGGAGGGTCCTGAGAGCAGGTGTTTCTATCCCAGTGGAACTGGGTGATGTCACCCTCCTGGTGTGTGGATGTGTTCACCGACCTGGATGCTCTTAGAACCTCACTGTAGAGGGATTTTATGGGGACTTTATCACATGGGGCATGATCAATCATTGACTCTGTTTCCAGCCCCTCTCCCCTCTCCAGTGAAGTAGGGGTGGGGCTGAAAATTCCAAGCTTCTAATGATGGCTTGGTCCTTCTGGCAGCCAGCCTCCATCCAGGAGCCTCCAAGAGCGCACCGGAGTCACCTCATTAGAACAAAAGATGCTCCTGTCACTCTTATCACTTAGGAACTTACAAGAGTCTTAGGATCCCCATCGCTGGGATGTGTCAAAGTCCAGATACTAGAACAGGGATGATTCCAATGTGCTTATCCCTTAGGAAATTACAAGGATTTTGAAGCTTTGTGCCAGGTTTGGGGGAACAGAGACCAATACATATATTTTCTATTATCTCATAGCTTCCTTCCTGCCTTCCTTCCTATCTCCCTTTGAATGGGCAATCTTCCTTCCGTTTGTAAGACCAAGAGAGATTTTTATTTTCCCAGTCTCTTCTTTCCCCATTTGGTCCCATATGCCTTTATAGTGAAAACTGCCCTGGGTTGTGTGTGTGTGTGGGGGGGGTGGGGGCGGGGTAATTTGGCACATATTAGGTAGATGAGTGTGACATATAGTAGACACTGGGTGGTTGTGTGGTGGTGGGTAAATGGGTAGACCCCATCCACCCTGAGGTGAAGCTGAAGTCTTGGCAAATGGGGATGTAGAGGAAGGAAGGTGGAGAGAAGATGAGAGGGCACAGGATGGGACCCTGGGAGCATAGAGTGCATGGTCAGAAAATGTGCCAGGAAGGAAATGGGGGGCTTGGAGAACCAGTAGAGTGCAGCACGTTGGGAGGTCAGTGCGGGGAAACTTTCTAGGAGGGGTAATCGTGTCCAGTTCTGCAGAGACCATGAAGAGAGGAGTAGGGACCAGAAATAGCCACTGGGCTTGTTGCTGTCAGTGATGTTGGGGGGAGCAGTTGCTGGAGGGTGTGAAAATGTAGATTGCAGGGGGTGAGGGGTGCAGGGGGTGAGGGAGCAGGGAGGCAGTGTGGATGAAGAGGAGGGGCAGCTTGAGGGGAGTCAAGACCTCACAGAGGATATTTTGGGACGTGGAGACTTGAACAGGTTGTAAGCTGAGGAGGGGAGGTTTAAAATTAGAGCGATGGGGTAACTCAGGAAGAATCCTAGCGGAGTGGGGGCCTCCGCCTTCCCTCCTGGCCCGACAAAGCCACCACAGAGCCAGACTGGGATGCAACGCTTTAATAAGGGACGTGGGGAGCTGAGAGATGGTGGTCAGGGCAAGGAGGGTTTGGGTGCCGTAGACACCAGCTTTGGCCGGGACTGGGCCTTATTATCATTAGGGCCTTATGACTTCATAGGCATGAGGGAGTAGGTTTTTTCAGATAGCTCATGGTTTCTTTTACTGTTTTGTCCACATTCTTCCCGATTTTATGGCCGAGCTTGGCCAGTTTTCCCTCTGAGGTGGTTGCTGGGGAACATTGGGAGAGAAATGGCAAAGTAAGGTTAGTCCCCTCACGCCTCCCCCACACTCCTCAGTGCTGGCACAATCAGTGGATCCTCCAAATCTCATTTACCTTTAATTTTTGTTCCCCTTCAGCTTCCTTTCTCTTTCCATCCCCAACTTTCTCCCCCAAGGCAGTGTCCCGCCACCGCGTTTTTCTGTTTAATGCCTCCCTCCCGGCTTCTTCCCCTTGGCCCTGGCTCCTACCAGCCCTGGGAGTGAGTTCTGTAGTCTCTTCTGACTGAGAGGCAGCATTTCTGATACTGTCCTCCTGGGGGATGGGGTGAAGCAGCTCGGGCCTTTGACGCTTTGGTCTCCTGGTAGATTTGGTCATATCATCCTCTTCAAAAACCAGCTCTTCTCTGGAGATGAGAGATTCCTCAGAAAGGTTTTCAATGGAGACATGGTCCTTTTCAGATATCAGCTGAGCAGCTGGGACCAAGGAGATGAAATGAGGGGCAGAGAAAGAGCTCATGGTAAGCAACAGCCAGCCAGCTCTCTGCCATATCCCTTAACATGCAGAGAGTGTCAGGGTTGAGCCATTGCTCAGTCAGTGTAGACCAGAATTGAGATCCAATACCCGCACCCAAATCTATGAGCACCTAAGGGCACACCCCTGATTTTGAATGGTGTTAAATAGGGATTCCATTTCTAGCACATTCACCTTCCCAATGAAAAGAGATTAACTATGCAAACACCCGATCCATTGTCTGGTGCATAGGAGGGGTTCAATAAACACTGGCTCTTTTTTTCTGAGTTCTGGGTATTGCTTGAGTCTTCCTTCTCCGATAAATTGGGGGAAGCTAGCCTGAGACTGAATTGTGTTTATGGATAATCTACAAAGCAGGGTCCTGCGATATTCATGACTTTGAGGCGGTGGAGGAGCCTGGGATGGAGGAGCCCCTCCAGCATCCTCCCCTCAGGGTGAGCTGAAACTCCCTACCTGCTAGCATTTGGGTATGAGATATAGTCATCTTCAATGACTACCCAGCATGAAGTGCTGTTCAAATTGTTCCCGGCCCCCAGATCTTAGCCAATTAGTGCAGCAGGAAGGATTAAGGTCCAGCGCCAGGAGGGATGGTCTCTGCTCCACTTCTTCCTCAGGTGGAGAATTCATCATTTACTGGACCATCTTTCACTACCACCAACTCCCTCTAAAGGATGCCAACATGAGACTTACGGGCATTTATGCGTTGAGCCTGCAAGTGGATCTCATCTTCTGGCTCTGAAAAATAAGGGGTTAGAGTTTCCGGAGGTCTTAAGACATTTGACATGTGAGATGCTTGTATGCACCCACTCCCCACCCAGCATTTCCACCTTCCTTATCCTGTTCTCTGTCTTAGCACTTCTTTTTGTTTTTTTTTTAAATTTTTTTTAATGTTTATTCATTATTGAGAGCTAGAGAGAAACTGAGCATGAGCAGGGGAGGGGTAGAGAGAGGGGGAGACACAGAATCTGAGGCAGGCTCCAGGCTCTGAGCTGTCAGCACAGAGCCTGACGCGGGGCTTGAACTCACCAACTGTGAGATCATGACCTGAGCCGAAGTCGGACGTCCAACCGACTGAGCCACCCAGGCGCCCCTGTCTTAGCACTTCTAACACACTTACATAATTTGTTTAATATGCCAATTATCTGTTTCTTTCTCCTAGAATGACATCTCAATGATGACTGAGGTCTCTGTTTTGTTAGTGTATCTCAAGTGCCTAGAGCTGTGTGTCTGGCACAGAGTAGGTGCTCAATAAATAGTCGTTAAATGAATGTGTGTATATGTCTTGCCCTCATTGTTACAGAGGGAGGCAGGGGGGCCCAGAGGAGGTCAGTGGTTTTGGTGTGTCCAGCACCCTCAGAGGCTGGAATCTTATCTGAATCTCTGTTAACCCATAGTCCACCTTGATTTGGGTCCAGTTGGCTCCTCTGGCCCCAGCGCCAGGATTTCTAGGGTGCAGGATTCCTGGTATCATGAGTCCTAGTCCCCTGCCTCCACACCTCAGCCATCCCGGGTGTGCACTTTTGGTTATGCGTTCTCCACACGGTGCATTACAAGGATTAAGGAGGGGTCTTCCTAGTGCTGACGACTCTCCAGCGGACAGCTCAGTGACCTCTGGGGAACAAAGAGGAGTGTAGCAGAAGCCAGACTCACCATTAAGGATGGCGAGAGAGGTGGAGGCTCAGGTGGCCAGCAGCAGGATGGTAAAGAATTTCATGGTGAACCTGTAGCCAGATCCGTCTTCCCTGGGGAGGCTGTTTAGTGTTGCAGAGGCAGTAGTCCGGCAGAGGCTTTGTTTATCTTGGGGTGGGAAAGGGCTCTGGGGAACCTGGTTCCGGATTGGATCTGGGGGCATTCCAGGTTTCCCCTCCCAAGTTCCCTTTTCTGAATACATTTGTTTTTAGGAAATGGAGCTTCTGGGAAACCAGTTAACAGGAAAGTAAGACCTCCAGCATTTCCCTGGCGTGGGCCATGCCAAAGGTGTGTCAGCCCCAGGCTCCACCTCGGGAAGTCCTTGGAATAACTAAGTGGGTGTGAGTTTCTCTCCTTCATGGTACTCATTATTGGTGTAATTTTATTTTTATTTGTGTGATCAGTTAATATCTCTGTGCCCCAGGAGGACAGAACTTCCGTGATGGGTGGTGGAACTATGTTTTGCTTGCCACTCTTTTCCCAGAACCTAGAAGGAGCTGGTACATAGTAGGCACCCAGAATATATTAGGAGGGTGAATGAATAAAGGCAGGTAGGCTGCAGATAAAACTCTGTCAGTTCAGGAATGAAGGAGCGCGGCCGTTATAGGAATTCTGATTACATGCCAGGTACTGTGCAGTTTGTTCATATGGGATATTTTACTTAATTCATCATGGTTGTGAGGTATGTGTTACTCATCAAGCAGGAAAAGTGATATTCACAAAGGTGAGGTCACATATCTGGGTGGATTTGAACCCATGTGAGTCTAACTCCAAACTATGCCTGCTACAGGTAAGGTCTGGTGGCTCCAGAGATGGGCGAGATGAAGCAGTGAGATGCCCAAAGAGCCACATGAGAGGCGGTGGGGGACGCACCCAGGACTTGGGCCTGGCTCTGGGCCTAGGGCTGAACTCATTGATCTCCTGTGCCTCCCTCAGGTTGGAATTTTTGAAAAGTTTTTATTTAAGTTCCGGTTAGTTAACATACGGCGTCATATTAGTTTCAGGTGTACAGTGTAGTGATTCAACACTTCTGTACGTCATCCTGTGCTCATCACAAGTGCCCCCCTTAATCCCCATCACCTATTTCACTCATCCCCCCCCCCCCCCCCACCTCTGGTAACCATCAGTTTGTTTGTTCTCTATTGTTAAGAGTTTGTTTCTTGGTTGGCCTCTCCCCCACCTCTCTTTTTCCCCCCTTTGCCTGCTTGTTTTCTTTCTTAAATTCCACATATGAGTGAAATTATATGGTATTTGTCTTTCTCTGACTTATTTTGCTCAGCCTAATACTCTCGCCCCATCCCTGTTGTTGCAAATGGCAAGATTTTATTTTTTCATGAAGTAATATTCCATTGTGTGTGTATTATATATATATATATGTATATATATATATATACCCATTTATATTATATATTTATATTTATATTATATATAATATATATATACAAAATTATATACAAAATTATATATAATGTATATTGTATATATATACAATATATATAATATATATATAAATATAATATATATTATATTTATATAATATAAATTTATATTATATATACCCACATATATATTATATATATGTATATATATATATATACACATATATATATTCCACAATTTGGTTATTGTAGATAATGCTGCTATAAACATCGGGGTGCATGTATCCCATTGAATTGGTATTTTTGCATTCTTTGGGTAAATACTAGGTTGGAATTTTTGATAATCTCTCTGGGACATGTTTTGGGATCATCTCCAGGAAGGAGGGGGTCGGCTGTACCCTGAGACAGCACCTCCGGTCTTCAACAGGGGGCGTGGCTTGCTGGGGGCGTGGCTTACGCCCTGAGGGTAAGGTCCCACCTGCAGGCCCCAAGAGAACTGTGGACTCTGTGGGCCAAGGTGCGAGGTGAAGCCTTCTTACCTCCCCCTTCCCCCCTGGCAGCAGCGGGAGGGAAGAGACTGGGGGCTGGGGTCAGCCTCCAATCGCTCTAGCCCTGCTGTCTCCTTGGGCAAGTCTTCCAAGTAAAGGAAGTTTGTCTTGGGCTGCCTCCCATCTCCCTTTCCTCCACAATTGCCCCTTTCTGCGGCAGCCTCCCCTCCCATCGCCTGGGGCACGTAGGAACAGGGTGGGGACAGATGGAGGCATTCACAGCGAATCCTTAAGGGTACCGTTTCCGTTCTGCAGGCTTATTTTCCAATGCCCCCAATAATCCACAAGTTTAGCCCTCCATCGTTTGCAGACTAGGCTATTTCAGTGGTTTCTCACTGGCTTCCGGCCTCCAGTCTGTCTCCACTGCTGTCCACCCTCCATGCTAATGCTAATGCCTGATGTGCAGGCCAAGGCTCTACTCAAAAGTCTTTAAGGACCACCCATTACCCCTAAGATAAAGCCCAGTCTCCTTGACCATGTGATCAGGGCTTTCCACGTTTCTGACCTCATCACTGGCCCCCAGGTGCTACTTCCTGCTCGATAAAATGTTGTATGTGTTCATGCTGTTCCTCTCTCAGAAATGCTCTTTCCTTTCCATCTGTCTGCTGTGTTCCGACATCACAATCCACACCAGGTGTCATTCCCTCCCTGGAGTGACCCCAGTCTTCTCACCATCGCGCCTCCCTCAGTTAGTCACCTCCCCTCTGCCGCCCTGCGATGCACTGTTCCTGTCTCCGTCTTTTCACGTTTCCACCCCGCCACTATTTACTGAGTGCCTGCCAGGTTGTAGGTGCTTGGAGATAAAATGGTGAGCAAAATCACCTGGCCCTGACCTTCTGGTTTTACTGTCTAGCATCTATCATATTCTCTCGTAATTCTCAGTTCAGATCTATTGCTCCTGCTGGTTAATTGCCATTTTGAGGACAAGAGCCACAGTTTATTTATCTCTGTGTTCCAATTTGGTTAGCACAGATCTTAACACTAGCTAAGTGCTCTAGTCTAATGATTTGAATGAGTCAATTTGCGAGTTCAAAGCTGGCCCCTGGGGGATATGTTTCCTTTTAGTGGGGAGAGAGGGACCTCTGAGAGGCCTTTTTCAACAATTAAGTATTTCAAAAGAATATATTGAACGTCTGCCATATGACAGACATGAAATGGGTACTGGAGGTTCAACACTGAGCAAAACAGACCTGGTCCCTGCTCTCCCAGGTGGGATTGCCAGATAAAATGCAAGCCATGCAGTTAACGTATGATTTTTCAGATAAGCAGGGAATAATTGTTTTAGCCTAAAAAATATTGCATGGCACATACTTATAGTAAAACTTTGCTTACTCAACTGGGTGTTCTATATTTTATTTGGTAAACATGGCGATCCTGCCTTAGGGCTCCCCACCAGCCTCCAGCCTCGACCATCTGTCCCTCCAAGAGCCCAGCCTCGTCCTGCTCTCAGTTAAGGATTCTGGAGCAGGGCAAAGATGGATGGGAGAGCTGACTGTGTGCCGTGCGTGTAGCTTCGTTCTGAGAAAAGAGGTCACAATGGTTCTCTGCACATAGGTTCCAGACTTTGGTCAGATGATCCTGTTACTCTGGCCACTCCTGTTTGGTGAGGGAGTCAGGGTCTTATCTAGAGGTAATCACCAACGGGCTGGGCAGAAGGAAGACCAGTGGCTTCTGAGGAGGCCTGGGTAAGAGATCTGTCCATTTCTTTTTTTAAAATTAAATTAATTTTATTAAAAAATTTTTAATGATTTATTTATTTTTGAGGGAGGGAGAGAGAGAGAGAGAGAGCAAGCAGGGGAGGGGCAGAGGGGGAGACACAGAATCCAAAGCAGGCTCCAGGCTCTGAGCTGTCAGCACAGAGCCCCCGGAGGTACCCCAAGACTTGTCCATTTCTGACCCTCCACACTGGATGGTTCCAACCCAGGTCAATGAGATCCCTCTCAGTGAATTTTGAATGTGAGACAGAGAGAAGGAAAACTCACCCGCTTCCTTCCTCTCCATTTAGCAGGTCTGGGATGTAGTGTGGGAATTTGCATTTTGAAACCAGTGTCCAGGGCCTCCTGGATGGTTCAGCCGGTTAAGCGTCTGACTTCGGCTCAGGTCATGATCTCACAATTCTGTGAGTTCGAGCCCAGCGTCGGGCTCTCTGCTGTCAGCGCAGATCCTGCTTCGGATCCTCTGTCTCCCTCTCTCTCTCTGCCCCTCCCCTGCTCATATGCATGTGCTCTCTCTTTCTTTCTCTCAAAAATAAATAAACATTTGATGGGGGCACCTGGGTGGCTCAGTCCGTTGAGAGTCCCGACTTCGGCTCAGGTCATGATCTCACAGCTCATGAGTTTGAGCCCCATGTCAGGCTCTGTGCTGACAGCTGGGAGCCTGCAGCCTGCTTCAGATTCTGTGCCTCCCTCTCTCTCTGCCCCAACCCACTCGCATTCTGTCTTTGTCTCTCTCAAAAATAAACATCAAAAAAAATTTTTTTTTAAATAAATAAACATTTGAAAAAAATTTTTTAAAAAATAAATAAAACCAGTGTCCAGAGAAATTCTAATGCAGGGGTGTTGAGGAATACACTCCCTTCAGCAATAGGGTGGCTTTTAAACAAAAGCTCAAACTCTTTTTTTCTGGTAAGGATTTTGGGAGGGAGAAAGTCTATTGTTTTGCGTGTGTGTGTGTGTGTGTGTGTGTGTGTGAGAGAGAGAGAGAGAGAGAGAGAGAGAGAGAGATTACTATGGTGGTTGCTGGCTGGAATGTTGGAGGTTGGAGAGAAGGAGGAGGAGACTAACATTCTGTGAGCGTCTGATCTGGAGCCAGACGCACGATGATTTTAATTCTCACACTGATCCATAGGGTGGTATTGATGGCAGATTGGAAAACTGAGGCTCAGAAAGGTGAAGTAAATTTAGCAAGGGGATATAGATGTCACCTGACATGACTGGGATTTGAATCCAGATCTGTTTGGCTCTGATTTCCATGCTCTTCTCACCATGGCTCACCGCCCCCACGAAGCATCGCGAGTGTTGACTCCACAGTGCGGCAACCATAAACCCTTGCTTTTCCGGGGGGGATCCATTTTACATATTCTGTGCTGTTTCTTCCAGACCCATTGACTACCCTGGGAAATCAATGTTTCTGCCTCAAATCACTTCCCAGACTGCCTGTCATCCCCGGGGAGCAGGGAGCAGACTGCCTGTCATCCCCGGGGAGCAGGGAGTTGCTCAGAGGGTAACAGAGCCAGAGGGAGGTGAAACAGGAAAGGGTTCAGGAGGGAGTCAACAGTTCAGTGCTAAAAGATCGCACTTCCAGGGGACTCTGGAGCGTCCAGGGAGGGAGAGCAGCTTCTGTCTTGCTTCTCAGTCGGGCTCCAGCAGCTCTTCCTGAGTCCGTTGTTCCCTTCTTCAGGGTCCATTGCTTGCAAGTTCACTCCAGCCATACCCAGTTTCTCTGCCGGAAGGTCTGGGCCAAACTTGACTCTGCTTGGGCAGTCTGTGGAAAACACTCTCCATCTTGGAGATGGGGCCTTGAGAATGTTGCCCACGTGCACTGGCTGCTCTGTGCCCCCTAGAAGGCCTGGCGTGCTGCACTGGGGGTCTGCGAGAGCTGATGGAGAGGCTACCCTGAAAGCTGCAGTTTACTAGGGTGCCTGCTGAGCACCCACTCACCCACCCCTGGGGCCCTGGGCATGCTTTCCCCCTCTCCTCTGAAAGCCCTACCAACCACCCCTCAAACTACACACATAATATCCGATACGCCATTGACGCCTTATTACTGTCTAATTCACAGGCCCCATTTAAATGTGGCCAGTTGTCTCGATAATGTCCTTTATGACAAAAGGACCCAATCCAAGATTACGCATAGAATGCTGTTGACACAGTTCCTCAGTCTTTCCTTGATTTTCATGGCTTTTCCTCTTCTGCAGATGAGGGGCCACTTGTGGAGCATGTCCCCCACTTCGGGTTCATCTGATGTTTCCGCATTATTAGAGGCAGGTTCTGCATTTTTGGCAAGAGTATCAGCAAGCCATACTATATTCTTTATATTATATTCTATCAGGTGGTTCGTAATTTTGATTTGTCCCATTTTTGCGATGTTAACTTTGATCGATCGATCACTGATTAACCAGACGTCTGCCAGTTTTCTCCAGTGTGAAGTTACTCTTTTCCTTCTTTGTAATTAATATATATATATTTTGTTGCAAAGTAATTTGAGGCTATGTAAATATCCTGTTCCTCGTCAAACTTTTACCAATTAGTTTTAGCACTCATTGATGCTTTCTGGCTGAATTACTTAGGCTGAATTACTTATTCCTGCGATGGTTGCCAAATAGTGATTTTCTAGGTCAATCATTCCCTCTACATTCATTAGCTGTCATTCTGCTGTAAGGCAAATCTTTCTCACTTCCCCATTTATTTATTCATTTATTTATATCAATATGGGCTCATAACTTCCTATTTAGTCAATGAATTATAATTTTGTTACTACCATTGGTTTTCATTATTATTATAATCTTTTATAATACTTTTCTTCTCCATTGACCATGGTTAGTCTGAAACAAGTTGGCCATAGCGGGAGTAAGCTAGCCTTTTGGTTAGCTTGTGTATTCTCTTGTCATGTCTCCATCATTCTTTGAGCAGTTTTTCCTTTCTGGCACAGCAAGGCATTCCAGACTCATCGTGTATTTTCTCTGCACCAGCCCTGCCTGGTAGCAGCCATTTTTGCAAGGAACTCTGCTCTCTTAATGGTATTTAGAAACAAAGATTCGGGCTCTCGGTGTGCTCATTGTTCTTGAGATGTCGCCACTTCCAGGCCCTTCCAAGGTCAAAACTAGGGAATATATGAATGTATGTACATATACACATGTGTGTGTATGTATGTGTATTTGTACAAATAAATAACACATGCACATTTACATCTAGATGTATTTCTGCATCTATTTACATATACTGAAAACCATGAGTTCTCATTGTTATGCCCAATTTCAGTCTGGCACCATAGAATTCAGGCCTGCTCACCCTGCAACACATAGACCCCCCCACCTCCCCTGTCTGCTTGGGCTCTGATACCCCACGAGAGGCCACCACCTTTCCCCTTGTCCCTGCTTTCCCTGGGCAGATACCCTCCTCATGGCTCTACACTTCCAACACCCTGCTCCGGCTTTCCAGCGATGTACCACCCCCCCCATCCTTCCCGCCCCTGCAGACACCTACCTTGCTGGGTTCTGCCTACTGGCTTTTGTACAGGATTATTCAGGGAGGAAGTCAGGAATGCAAGTATAAGATGCGTGTTTGAATGCAGTTGAGAGGACGACAAAATGAAGCGGCTACTTTCTTATTGATATATCCTTTAATTCACTGTTTATAGTGTAGTTTTGCTTTGCGATCCCATCTGAGAATCTTTTGCTTTTAATGCATGAATTTGTGCTATTTTAATTTATTCATATAAATGACACGTGTTTGATACTTGTTTTATCTTTTTCATGCTGTCCTTCCGCTTTACAATTTTTTATCATTTATATTTGGCTACATGACCTATTATTTTTTCTCTTTTATGTGTATTTCTTCTGATAATATAAAAGATTCAGTTTGTTTATAGTCTTAGTGATTATCTTTATAACCATAACTTCAAATGATGTACTCAATGCTGTATCACTTAGATTGATTCCCTCCACCAGCAATGATTAAAACAGTGTACTTCTACTTCCTGCTCTCCTCTTTACCGTCTGATTTTCATGGATAATAGGACTAGTGTTACTTTTTCTAGTGATTTCCTTTATGCTTACAATTTTTAAAAAAAAAAAAAATTTTTTTTAACGTTTATTTATTTTTGAGACAGAGAGAGAGAGGGAGACACAGAATCAGAAGCAGGCTCCAGCCTCTGAGCCATCAGCCCAGAGCCCGACGCGGGGCTCGAACTCGCGGACCGCGAGATCGTGACCTGAGCTGAAGTCGGATGCTTAACCGACTGAGCCCCCCAGGCGCCCCTACAATTTTTTTTTTAATGTTTATTTATGTTTGAGACAGAGAGAGACAGTGCGCGTGAGGGAGGGGCAGAGAGAGAGGGAGACACAGAATCTAAAACAGGCTCCAGGCTCCAGAACCCGACGTGGGGCTCGAACCCACGAACGGTGAGATCATGACCTGAGCCCAAGTCGGATGGATGCTCAACTGGCTGAGCCACCCAGATGCCCCGATTTCTTTTATACTTTAGTTACTTGCTTTTGCAGGTTAAAAATAGTTTTTGATACTCTAACTATAAAAGTTGCACGTGTCACCTGATTTATATTAACTCCTGCTTGCTGTTCCATCCCAGCCGTCCCCATGCTGATCTTTGGTTACGTTCTCATAGTTTATAACACTTACTCTGCTCTGTAACCATAATTCCTGCAGCGACTTGAGCTTTTTTCTTTTATTTTTTTTATTAAAAAATTTTTTTTTAACATTTATTTATTTTTGAGACAGAGAGAGACAGAGCATGAACCGGGGAGGGTCCGAGAGAGGGAGACACAGAATCTGAAACAGGCTCCAGGCTCTGAGCTGTCAGCACAGAGCCCGACGCGGGGCTCGAACTCACAGACCGTGAGATCATGACCTGAGCCGAAGTCGGCTTCTTAACCAACTGAGCCACCCAGGCACCCCTGAGCTTTTTCTCTTGCACTGAAATGGATTTAGCACTCACACCCAATCCTTTTACCTCATTTTCTGGAGGCTGGTTGGAGTTTATGTCTAATAGTGTTTTTGAAAAGCGTTCACAGGAATGAAATGCCCTGAATTTGGCATCCTGGAAATACGTGTCTGTTGCCTTTAGTCTCGTAAAATAGTTTGATTTAGTACAAAGTGTTTGGGCCTCATTTTTCTTCTTCCAGAGGACTTTGTAGGGATTTCTTCACTGTCTTTTGGTGGTGTAGTCTGGAGGCGACCTGAATATATTTTTTTCCCCCTCAGCAAATGTGTTGGTAGTTTTGCCTGAATGCCCAAATATCCTTCATCTTTGAAGCTACTGAACTTTATTGGGCCAGTTCTCAGCATTAGTCTTTTTGAATCGTTCACTGGTGTCAAGTATATTGAGGGAGTTGTGCAACCAACCTCCAGAACTCTGTCGTCTTGCAAAACTGAAACTCTATACTCACTAAACAGGGTTCCTGGTTTCCCCCTACCCCCCCCCCCCCACCGCCCCCCGCCCACCCAGCCAGATTTCGATTTTCTTCTATTTTTAAGGAACACTGTCTTCAATTATGTTTTTCTTTTCTAGGTGTTCTCTTTTTCAGGAGCAGGAAGTATACGTGTGGCAGATCTGGTTACAGACGAGGTGTTCTTGGTTTTAGTCCTCTGAGCATATCGTGTCCCTTGGAGAAGCGTGTTGTCAGCTCTGCCCATGAGTGTCATAATGGGACGCTGAGTCAGCATCCTCCCTCCATTTGGTTCCAGTTTCAGGGGACTTGGCAGGAGTTCTTCATAGAAAGTGTTATTTGGGGTTGTAAATGCTTTCTATTTTCACCCCAAGTGGAATTTACATATCTGTGCGAATTGTTTTTGTTGTGATCAGTTCAACTGGTTTCAGAGATAAGAAGTTGGTAGATTTGTCTTTACTCCTCCTCTTTATATTGGAATTATGTTATTGTTTTTTCCCCTTAATTTTTATGTAATTTATTTAGAATATAATCTATATCTGAACATTAAACATCCATAATCCCAGAAAGCAGGAAAACAAGCCAGAAAGAAGCCAATTTTAATTAAGCAATTATTATTTTTTGGTCATTTCCTGAAATTTGCGGGGGGGGGGGGGGCGGGAGGGAGGTAAAGAGCTGCGGTTAGACTTCCATGTGTTAGCGCGTGCGTGCGTACCTTGAGGGGTTTGCTGGTAGATACCACACGGCCCGCCCCCACCTCCCAACCAGAGTAAGTGTTGGAGTGGACAGACCCGTATCACCAGGGGGAGCTGTCTGCTCCTTTTTTCTATGGCCTGCCTGGGTCCTCCAGGGTTGCCATTGCCTCTGGTGTGGAAGGAGATTTCATCCCGGCTGGGGGTTCCTCCGAAACGGTAACTGGGGAAGCTCTTCCCCTTCATCAGGCTTTATCCCCATTGCGGTGCCTCCAAAGGCACCTGTGTTTGGATGTGCGGTGGCTGAAGTTTTTCTCCTTTGAGGCTAGAGGAACCGGGGCACATCAGGGTGCTAGAAGGCAAATAGCCCAGGAGACTGGGTGGGTATTATCAGTGGGGAAAATGGGACAAGTGTTGTGTGTAGGTATGGGCCTCAGTGGATGGTGCTACATGAATCTCCTTTAAGTACGCAGACCACTCGTTGGGGTGCCTGGGTGGCTCAGTTGGTTCAGGGCCTGACTTCGGCTCAGGTCATGATCTGCGGTCTGTGAGTTCAAGCCCCACGTCAGGCTCTGTGCTGGCAGCTCAGAGCCTGGAGCCTCCTTCAGATTCTGGCTCCTTCTCTCTCTGCCCCCCCCTCCACTCTCTGTCTCTCTCTCTCAAAAATAAAAAAAAAATAAAAATACACAGACCACTTGTTAAGCATCTGTTACCTACTGAGCATTAGCAATCTCGCGCAGACTCACTTCCGCCAGCCACCTGCCTGGTGGAGAAGCACAGCATGCCGAAAACACGTTCTGAGAATAGAGAGGTGTAGTGTAACCCCCCTGATGGTTTTCTCATGGTTTTCTCTTTCTCATAATGCAAGCGCCCGACCTAAGCTTTGATTGGCACAGCATCCACTTCCAAGAGGGTTATGACTAGATAAAGACTAGATGAAGTCAGCCACATGACTGGATAAAAAACCAGGCTGCCTTCTTTCGCTCAAGCTCCTCTGGTTTAGAGGTCTTGGTTGGTTTCGATAACTAACCCTTTGGGCTGCTTGTTTTTCCTCTTTTAGCACTTAAAAAAATTTTTTTTAATGTTTATTCATTTTTGAGAGAGAGAGACAGAGCATGAGCAGGGGAGGGGCAGAGAGAGAGGGAGGCACAGAATCGGAAACAGGCTCCGGACTCTGAGCTGTCAGCATAGAGCCCGATACGGGGCTTGAACCCGCAAACTGTGAGATCATGACCTGAGCTGAAATCAGACACCCAACTGACTGAGCCACCCAGGTGCCTTAACTTTAAATTCCTGCTTTTATGTTTTAAATTCATCGATAAAGAGTGAGCCTATGAAACCCTTGACCCCAGTAAAAGCGGAAACCCAGGCCTGTGTGCTCTCTGTTTCTGCCCACGACCTTCCTGTGTGGTGCCAGGTGCGCTATGTCATTTACGGGGCTTATAAGTAATGACCTTTTCTTCCCCCCAAAGTTTCACAATGGTTACTGCCGAAGGGCATCTTGCAATCATAAGAAAAACCACGAAGGCCACCACATTGGTTATTGATAGGCTGAGACCAGCACAAAACCACAGTATGGAGACATTAATTTCACAGGATGAAAATGGAGAGGAGGGTGGAAGTGGTGATTTATTTAACTTTCAGCTAATGTTTATCGAGTGCCTGCTATGTTCCGGAAACTGTTTCAGGCACTGGGGATGCCTCAGTGAAAAGAATAGAAACCCTTGCCCTCATGGTGCTTACATTCTAGTGAAGAAAACAAAGAAAACAGACAAGTAACTTATATAGTATATTAGATAGTGAGAAATGCTACAAAGTGAATAAGTTCTAGAGATCTGCGTTACAACATGGTGCCTATAATTAACAATACAGTGTCATGGCTTAAAAACTTGTTGAGGGTTAATCTCATGCTAAGATGCCAAGTGTTCTTAACACACACGTGTGCACACATAGGCACAAGAAATCTTTTGGAGGTGATAGATATGTTTATTACCTTGATTGTGGGAATGGTATCATGGGTATATGCATATGTCCAAACTCACTAAAATGTGTGCATTGACTACATGCCATTTTTTGTGTATTAAATATATCTCAAAATAGCTGAAAAAAAAAAGAAGTGCTAAGGACAAAAATAAAGCAGGGAATATATGTGGGAAGTGGCAATTAAAAAAATTTTTTTTAATGTTTATTTATTTTTGAGAGAGAGAGAGAGAAAGCACAGGTGTAGGAGGGGCAGAGAGAGAGAAGGAGACACAGAATCCAAAGCAGGCTCCAGGCTCTGAGCTGTCAGCACAAAGCCCAACGCGGGGCTCAAACTCACGGACCGCAAGATCATGACCTAAGCCAAAGTCGGACGTTTAACTGACTGAGCCACCCAGATGCCCCTAAAAACATTTTTTTTTAGAACAAACTATCGGAAAGAGAAATTAAGAAAACAACTCCATTTATAATAGCATCAAAAAGAATAAAAATAGTTAGGAATACATTTAACAAGGTGGTAAAAGATGTTTACAGTGAAACTCTAGGAGATACATGTCAATATAATGCAACATTATTCAGCCATGACAAAGAAGGAAATCCTGCCATTTATATCAGTGTGGCTAGAACTTGAGGGCATTAGGCTAATTGAAATAAGTCAAACAGAGAAGGGTACATTGTGTATTCACTCACTTACGTAGGATCTAGGAAAACCTGAATTTGTAGAGACAGAGTAGATTGGTGGTTGCCAGGAGCTGGGAAGTGGGGGAAATGGGTGACAGAGGACAAAGGGTATGAAGTTCTGGTGATAACATGAAAGTCAGGAGCATGAAGAGGGGATGCGTTTGGGGATGGGGGTGGGGGTGTGTATTACTTTCCTAGGGCTTCCATAATAAAGTCAAGTGGATGACTTTGAATGGCAAATTTATTGTAGGGCCATACTCTCTCTGAAACTGGTAGGGGAGAATCCTTTCTTGCCTCTTCTAGCTTCTGGTGTTTGCCAGCAATTCTTGGCGTTCCTGGTCTTACCAGTGCATCACTGCAGTCCCTGACTCCATGTCGCATGGTCATCTACCCTTGATGGGTCTTCACATCATAGGTGACTCTATGTCCAACTTTCTCTCTTCTTTTTTTTTTTTATTAAAAAAAAATTTTTTTTTTAAATGTTTATTTTTGAGACAGAGAGAGACAGAGCATGAACGGGGGAGGGTCAGAGAGAGAGGGAGACACAGAATCTGAAACAGGCTCCAGGCTCTGAGCAGTCAGCACAGAGCCCGACGCGGGGCTTGAACTCACGGACCGCGAGATCGTGACCTGAGCCGAAGTCGGCTGCTTAACCGACTGAGCCACCCAGGCGCCCCCAACTTTCTCTCTTCTTATAAGGACAGTAGTCATATCGGATTATGGGCCCACCATAGTCCAGTATGACCTTTGCTAATTTATATCCGCAATGATTCAATTTCCAAATAAAGTCACCTTCGGAGGGACCCGGGGTTAAAACTTCCACAGATCTTTTTGGGGGACACAACTGAACACATAAAAGGGTGGCAGTCTACTTGAGTGTGAAGTGCCCTATTTACCCAGTGTTGATTATAACCGGCACTCAGGGGGGACCTGCTACTGGAGGTCTCTCTGTGCTTCGTAGGCAGTGCTCTCAGAAATGGAGAATGTGTCGTCATGGTGGGAGGAGGGAGGAAGGAGATGAATTTCTTCACCCCATTTAAAACAGGGTCTATGTCGGGGTGCCTGGGTGGCTCAGTCGGTTAAGCATCTGAGTTCAGCTCAGGTCATGATCTCATGGTTTGTGAGTTCAAGCCCCACATAGGACTCTGTGCTGACAGTGTGGAGCCTTCCTGGGATTCGCTCTCTCCCTCCCTCTCTCTCTGCCCCTGCCCCCCTCTCAAAATAAATAAATACATAAAAAATAAATAAAACAGGGTCTAGGTCGAATGCTCTCACTCCCAGGATAGAGGGGGTGGGTGTTAGGTGGGGTGGAGGAAGGACCATCTAGAATCAAGGACTCTGGGAGTGTTAGAAAGCACACCCTGCCACATACCAGGCTTGGGAAGAGGGTTGGCAGGAGAGCGTTGTCCTGTCTTCCTCCACAGTCATGAATATTTTTCCCCTGCTCACCTGTGTGCAGAGTGTGAAGTGCGATCCCAGACTGTGGTGGAGGGAAACGGGGTATGCTAATCACATGGATTGTTGCAGTGGGTTAATAGGCCTTTTAGTCAAGTGCCAGCTCTCACTGCAGCAGCTCATTATTTTACTGATCTGGTCTAATTAGCCATTGCCCTTCACTTGGGCCCAGTGTAGAAAGGGTGAATGGCAGGCAGGAGGGATGCATTTTTAATAAGGGCACCAGAAAATGGCTTTAATAGAGTGACTCGGGCTTTGACTATTTTCAGGATGACAAATCCTGGTTCTTTGGAGGTTGATTTAATTTTTGGAAATGCTCAAATGTCATGAGGCACTCTATGTGAGCGATTAGACCAGAACTGGAGAGGCATTTGCACTAGAAGGAGGCCCAGCACGTGTGGCTGGTGGCTCAGTGCAAATGAAAGGGTTTGTTAGGGGTTGTGTCCTCAAGGAAGGCGTGACAGGCCCAAGGGCCTGGGGTCAGGACACCCAGGGTCTCTTGGCGTTCCAGCGGATGGCTTTGCTCCCCACCTCCTCCCGGGCCCGCCCCACAGAGCACAGGCACACAGCATGTTGGATGCTTCAGTTTAATCGTTCTGGGCTGCAAGCATACTTAAGGCTTTGAGTCCAGGGGCCCCGTTCTTTTCAAATTCTTAGACTCAACTTAGAAGAAAGGAACTGGGAACGAATTTCTTCAGTTTTTCTGCTAATTCAACTCCACCTAGAAGAAAGCAGAGGTGAGAATGAGGCTCACAGGCCCCAGGCCCCAGCTCCACCCTGTCCATCCTCCTCAACTCCCTCTTCTGCTTTGCAACCTCACCCAGCCCCTGGACAGCTTTGCGTGGGAGTCAGAGGGATGGAAGGTGGATTCGCCAGAGCCTCAGGGACCCGCCCGCTCCTTCCCCATCTGGGCAGGCTCCGCAGTGGGAAGGCTGGCGCTGAGACCCAGGGGCAATCTGGCATCAGGCAACCCTGTGGTTTGAGTGTGTGTGAGAAATTGGGGACATTTGAAGACAACAGGAGGGAAGATTCAGTGGGGAGGGGCTGTGGTAGTTCCAGGTCTCTGGGCAAGGGGGTCCTGACCCACCTCCTGCCCCTGGATGATGAGTGGTGAGTATTCCTGTTCCCACAAGGCTCTGCCTTGGGATATACTCACGTTCATAAAGTTTTCCTTCACGCAGTTTTTTTCTTGCTTCTTGAAAGCCATGTTCTGCTACCAAGCTACCTTTGCTCACCAGGAATTCTAATTTTGGAGCAGAAGAATCACATTAGCAGAAAAGTCCCATCATTTCGAGAAAACTCCCCCTTCCCCCTCCTGCCCCTCACCAGACATTGTTCCTATACAAATCCCTAAAGTGAAGAAGTTTTGCTGAGGGGCCCAGCTTCTTCTCTTAGGAAGGCGGGTGGGCCAGGAAAGAAACCATGGAGGGTGCAGGCAGCAAAATCTATCGCGGAAGCTGCGTGAGTGGGTACAGTGTGAGCCCCTACTTGCGACTTTACGGTCAGGGGAATGAGTATGTCTGCTTCTCCCTGGACTCGTCTCTGTGGGAGGAAGTGTCATGGAGGCCTGCCACCAGAGATTCCTCTGGGTTGTCATCTGGCGTAGAGACAGAGACTTACTCAGTGGGTTTAGTCCTTCTTTACTTGTGGTGGCGCTGTTTGGCTCCTGGGGTGTCTCTTGGGGTGAAACAGTTTCCGCTGGAGATGTAGTCACTTCAGGTTCAGCTGCAAACACGCCAATTTGTTGATTTTAGCAAAGTCAAATGGTTTTTAGTTTTGGAACGAGTGGCAGAGCCCAGGATACCTAGTATGTGCTGGGGGCCAGGCTACGGAGATGATACGATTTCTACACACAAGTGCCTGTGAGGGACTGAACGTTTATGTCCCCCTCCAAATTCATATATTGAAATCCTACCCCTCAGTATGATGGTCTTAGGAGGTGGGGCCTATGATGTAATTAGGTTATGAGGGTGGAGCTCTTATGAATGGGATTAATGTCTTTATAAAAGAGACCCCAGGGCTCTTTCTGCCATGTGAGGATGTGGTGAAAACTCAGCAGTCTGTAATCTGGAAGAGGGTCCTTACTAGAACCTGATCATGCTGGCCCCTTGATCTTGGATTTCCAGCCTCCAGAATTGTGGGAAATAAATGTCTGTTGTTTAAGCCATCCAGTCTGTGGTGATTTGCTGTGCAGCCCAGATGGACTAAGACAGTGCCTCTTGGATGGCAGGGTTGGAGGGCAGGGTTGCATGCTTCTAATGGGCAGGGTTGGGGAGGTATTTGGGCTAGGATATGGGGGGAATCAAGGAGCTAGTCAGAGCGACGCTGGGTCTTGAAAGCAGGATTTTGGCAGGGAGGATATTCTAAAGGGGCTTCCTTGGGGGCAGGAAGTCGTCAGTCAGCCAGAGTTCTGGGGAAGGTGTGTATAGGATAGGAATGGAGAATGCAAACAAGTTCAATTTAGTTGATGTGGGCTGTACATGAAGGAGAAGCATGGAAAACCAGGATGCAAATGGAGTCTGAAGCTGGATATCGGGCAACTTGCTAAGGAGTTGGGAGTTACAGGAAGGGTGTGTAGGTGAAGGTATTAATACCGCATGGGTATAATTTCCCTTATCACTCAACCTCATCTTTTTCTCCCTTTTATCCGTAACAAACCCTTTCCCCATTCTTCCTACTGATCTTGCCTGCCTGGGTTGTCCCATTTCATCCTTAGCCTTGTTGCACCCCCATCCATGCTCCTCTTGTTACCACCAAGAGCAGGACCCACCCCCACCCCCCATTCCTCTTCCAGCCTCCACCCACATCCCTGGCTGTTAGACCCTCCCCTTGAGCACAGGGACAGGAGGGACAGAAGGACTCACTGGCCACAGTCTCCGGAGTAGCCTCGGTGGGATCAGAAGAGGCATCTTCTGCAGTGGAAGAAAGAGGTGACAGTAAGGACTGAACCCGACCCATCTGAGCCATCCTACCTCCCATTCTGTATCCTCAGCTCTAAGGAGAGTTCATGGACACAGGGAGACACATTTCCCTATTGGTGAAATGTGCCCTTCTGCCTCATCAGTAGACCCACCAAGCACTCTGTCTGGTGTTTAACCCCTCCTACAGTTGTTTGAAGCAGGTTCTCCCGGGAGAAGTGTAATATGCTCTGAAAACTGCCCTCCTCCAGATTGCCTCTGGCCTGTGAGGGTGCCGTGAGATTCGCGCCAGGGAATTGGCTGTGGTTGGAGGCGCTCAGGGTCCTCTGTGGCTGAGGGGGACAGTGCAGGGGCCATGCGGCCATGCATGAGTGATTTCTGGGATTGGACTCCAGCCCTCCTTGTCTCTGTTCTTTCAACACAATGTTTATGCAAAGTGCTCTGCTAAGTGGAGGGGGTTCAGTGCTGAAGAAGGTGGAAAGACCCTGCCCTGACCCAGCTTACATTCCATGACATAATTATTGAGTCACTGTGTGACGGTGCTAGAGGGGTAAGTGCAGAGTGGTGTGATAACAGCAAGCAGGGTCTAATTTTTCCTACATGTTCATGGAAGGCTTTTTTGAGGAATTGATATCTGAACTGAGATTTGACAGATGAGAAAGCATTGGCCAGGTGACATTCTGGATTGGCTGGAGGAGAGTGACAAGGAGTGGAAAAGAATTCCAGGCAGAAAGAAGAGCAAGAAGGAAGGCCCCAGTGTTCGAGGAGCAGCAGGGTTGTCCTGGCACGAATAGCGCTTTTCTTTCTTTTTTTTTTTGCTCTTCTCAGGAAGAGGCATCCAGAGACACAAGGCCATGGGCAGGGCCCATTGCTTGGCAAATGGACCATGGGCTAGATTTCAGCCCCCTCCATCCCCTACCTGGCACCCCTGTGCAGGGGACAACCTGCACCTCTATGTGGTGGCCCAGAAGGCCTACAGAGGGCCAGGGTGGCTGGACCATAGTGGATAAAGTGGATAAAGGAAGGTGTATGAGGGGATGGGCTGGAGAGCAGACAGCGCCAGGGGGTTCCTGGTTCCCTGACCAACGCGGGTAAAGAGCCTATGGGCAGAGAACTGGGGGCAGGAGTCACTTGCAGGAACAGGAGGAGCCAGGACAGCACTGGGAGAGAAAGAGAAAAATGAAGACCAGAGTTAAGGCTTCCCTGGACTGTCAGGGCTCTGGTGGGGTACAGGGGAAGGGCCATACTCACGGGCACAGACCAGGGCCCCAGCCAGAGCTGCCAGGAGGAGGAGAGCTGAGAATCTCATGCTGTGGAGTGAGAAGCAAGTATAACCACAGAATCCTCAGAGGGTCCAGGAATACCAGTGCAGATACTCCTGGGCCCTTTTAAGGATACCGAGGGCCAATGGGAATCAAGTTTGGAGGGGTGTGACTTCCGTGTCCTCCTCCCCTTCTTCCCCAGACTGTCACTTGCTAAGTCAACAAGGGATATCTGGGGCTGGCTAGTAGCTGGCATCCTTTCCCTACTGACTTCCAGCCATCCTTTTCCTCCCCCCTTCCTTCTCCTTCCTATTTGCCCTCTGGCTTCACATCCTTGGGATCTCAGGGACCAGATGCAGAGCAAATTTTGTTTGGGGAGATTCTAGAATGTGTCTGTTGATGGTATTAATAGGACTGGCGTCTCCCCCAGGAGGAGGTTGGGTGTTTGTAAGATCATGTTGTCTACCTTTTGCCTCGATCTGTACAGGACTCCGTGCAGGGGCTTGAAGGTTTCCCCAGACTATGTGAGCTTCCTTCCCCAGGAGGCCACACTCAGAACATCTGGGGACTAAGTTCATGGTTCCTTTCTCCTCTTGAGGGGACGGGTTTGGAGGCATGAATGACTTCTCTGGAGTTGTCTCCTGCTCTTGAAGTTATTATCTAACCCCTAGGAGGAACTCCTAACCCTCAGATGGACCCCTGTCAACCTCTATCATCAGGCCCAACTGATGGGAGCCCCTGTTTCTCAGAGGATCTTCTGATTACAGGACAATGATGGTTCACTGAAGTTGGAACTTGGTTCTTCCTTCAAGTGGGGAGCTGATCCATGGTGTGAACAACCCAGAGAAGCAGATAATTGTGTTTGACTTGGGATTTCTTCCTTCCTTGAGCTGGCATTCAAAAGGCCTGGATCTTGAGTTCTGGCTTTGGCATATACACAGGATGGTACATTGCTATATACTGAAGACCTTAGGGTTTTCATCTGTCGTCTGGGAGTTACAGCTGCTATGTACAAAACTGTGATGGAAATTAAGTGAGATAATACATGGCAAAGCATTTTTTCAACAATAAAATTCTATGCAGATGTGTGGGATACTTGTAGTTTGCAGAAGGCTCATCTTTCTGGGTAGGTTTGGTTCAGGCTGGTGCTGAATGCCAAATAGAATGGGGTGAAGGAGACACAGGAGATGGTTGAAGGGGTGGTGGGTGGAGAATAGGGTTCTGTATACAAGTTTGTGACTCTCATTTGCTTGGTGTTGGCTTTTGCCAGGCCCTGGGTGGTCCTGCAGCTTTCTGCCTCAAGGCTGTTCTGAAGATTGGTGTGGAGAGGGGGTATCAGGAAGTTTATATCATGAGGGTGCTTGGGTGCTTGGGTTCAGAGCATTAGTCTCCTCATAAGATAAAGGAAGAGAAAACTGATGGAGTGGGACATCACAGGCATGAGGGGTGGGTCCTTTGGGGCTATCCTTAATCTAGGTTTCACCCATCCTTAACCTGCAGGTAAGATGACAATGACATTCAGGAGGTTGATCTGCTCCAGTCATGTCAAGTAGGAACTGGGTTAAAGCAACTGCTCACCCACTAACTCCCTGTGTGATTTGATACTTAAGATTTATCTGGCATTTAATGATGGCCAGTAGGTGAAGAAGAGGGGTGCATTGAATTAATGCAGGGACAAGACTTAGCATTAACAACCCATCTAAGGGTCCAGGCCTGGAAGCCTTGAAGATGGTGGTGGCTTTAACTTGATGGGGAGATCTTGAGGAGCAGGAGAGAGTTTTGACTGCATCAGTGCCCTTGTATGTGTGTGTGTGTGTGGGTGCATGTATGTGTGTCCATGTGCACGTTATAGTAGGAGAGGCTGTGCCTCTAGATCCCAACGGTCTCCATGAGCACATCAAAAAAACCAACAGGAGCAAACCATGATATTTGCACAAGTTTTTCTAAGAGGAAATTAGAACTTTGGCATCAACACTAGAGCTGTCACAGAGCAAGGTCTCTCCAAATGTCACTGCTCAGCCCTTTTCCTCTCCTAATTCTCCTCTTGGCTTCATGAATTAAAGAGGCAGGTATTGACATAAATGTGGGTGAGATGGAAGGTAGGGAACTTAGTTCCATAGAAAATTTTCAGTATTTTATAACAGGGCCCAGGAGAAATGTTATGCCAAATTATAGGGCCTGGGAAAGAATTGGATATGTATCTTAAAGAAGAGAGATGCACCTCATGTATCTGGGTGAAGAGCTGTCTTCTGTGATGTCTTGTCTTCTAAGGTATCTGACCTCCATGATAACTCTGTCAGTTGCCAAGGTGTCTTTTCTTATTCGTTATTTTCCTGGTTATTCTCTATTCATAGTTCTTTGCTTCCTTCCCTGCTTCAGATCTGTTTTCTGACCATCTCTGCACTGGTCTGGAAGGATGACCTTTATGGGGTGCACCACCTGGGCTCTCTTGCCTTCTAGCTTCTAGCTGAGTTTGGCCAATGGGAGACACTAGTGGGAAGTCAGAATGGGAAGAGAGGTTAAGGCATTCGTTCTTCCTGTTCTCTCCCTGCTTTGGCAAGTGTGGCAGGTAGATACCTTGGTAGATAGACTTCTAAGATGGTGCCCAGCGATTCCCACCTCCTGGTATCTATGCTGTTGTGTAATACCCGTTCTGGATCTAGTGATTCACTTCTGACAAATGGGAAATGGAAAAAGTGGTAGGATATCATTTCTGAGATTAGGTTATAAAAGACTATGACTTTTGTCCTGCTTATGTGTATAATATCTCTCTCTTTCTGAGTCTTCTCAGCTTGCTTGCCCGGATGAAGAGAGCTTCCATAGCATGAGCTGGTCTGTGGAGAGGTCCAGGTGGCAAGAAACTGAGGGCTGCCTTAGTCTGCAGTTCAACAGTTCATGAGAAACTGAATCCTGCCAACAATCATGTGATTGAGTTTGGAAGTGGGTCCTTTTGTGGTTGAGTCTTGAGGTGACTGCAGTTTTGATGATATCTTCATTGTACCTTGTCAGAGATTCTGAGCAGAGGACCCAGCTAGGCTACATCTGGACTCCTGGTTCACAGCAATTGTGAAGTAAGAAATGATGTTATTTGAAGTTGCTACGTTTTGGAATAATTTGTTATGAAGCCACCGATTATTAATACAGCATGGAGTAACAGTGGCTGTGTTCCTCTATGACAATAGCTTGTCTGGTGACACTGGTTCCACAGCTCCATTTCCTAACTGGTGTCAGGGAATGCCATTTCCTCTCCCTTCAGTGTTAGGGATGGTAATGGCTTTCTGCTGCTGTGAGTCCTTACTTGTACCTCTGTAAATAATTTTTTTTTTTCATTAAAACATCTCTTAAAAAAACTTTCTGATCATGCCATAGGTTTTCTGCCAGGACCCTGAGTGATACGTTCCACCCTGTCTGACCCATGCTGAATGTCTCCTCCTTGTTCCCCTTCTCCTGTGTGTTAAACCCTGTCCTGGGGTTAGAGAGTTAGAAGACACTCTAAAGGAGAAAGTGACCCAGACTCTTGGGGTAGATAGTTCACATATTCAAGACACAGACTTAAGCTGTGTTTATGAGGGGTATCTTACCCTGATTGGTGCAATTCACATGGCTGATCTTCTCTGCCAAGCTCTTATGGGCTGGCCCAAATTGCTACACTCCCCTAATGTCCTTGATCATTCATCTGTTCGTGGGGGAGGTGTGAAGACAAAGCAATGAGTAGAATTATTTTAAAGACTCTTATTCTACTTATTTAACAAACATACAACATATAATATGTGCCAAGCAAGCGCTGTTCTCAGAGCTTTATAAATTTTATCTCATTTAATCTGCATAACAACCCAATGAGATGGGTACTGTTAATACTCTCACTTTACATATGGGGAACTAAAGTAAAGGTAGGTTAAAGGACTGGCCCATGATCACATAGCTAGTATGGGGCAGAGCTGGTTTTAGACATGGGCTTTCTGGCTCCAGAGTCTTTGCTATCAACCACAACTCTATGCTTGAATATGAAATCTATTTTATAGTAAACATTAGGCCTTTATAACACTGTTTCTCTAGTCTTAACTAATTAGTACCTGTAATAATCAGGGTCCTTTAGGGAAAATAGAGCTAATTGCATGTGTGTGTGTGTGTGTGTGTGTGTGTGTATTATTTTAAGGAATTGGCTCATATGATTATGGAGGCTGGAAAGTCCAAGATCTGTAGTTCATGTCTGAAGGCTACTGCTGGCAGAATTCCCTCTTGCTCAGGGAGGTCAGTGTTTTGTTCTAGTCAGACCTTCAACTGATTACACGAGAGTCACCCATATTCTGAAGGGCAATCCATTGAACTCAAAGTCCACTGATTTAACTATTAATCTCACTCAAACTCCCCTCTCACAGAAACATCCATAATGATGTTTGACCATATAGCTGCGCACCGTGGCCCGGTCAAGATGATACATAAAATGAACCATTACAGTATCTTTCAACATTTTGATTTTGGAAGGTTTAGTGGACATCAGGTAGGGCCTAGAGGGAAAAATACATCCTCTGCAACTTTAGGAAGCTTTTTCCAGACCTTAATATGAAGGACTCTTTTTTCCGTTTCTGGTTTCACAGGTGAAGTGGCGAGCTCCAGGGAGCCACAGGGAGCCATAAAGAACAAAGAGCCAGCCTTTCTGCCTATGGTCTAAGCCAAAAGAATTCTCATGGCTCCCATGTGATCCAGGGACTTGGAGTCAAAGGTCAGGGTTAAGGGTTGCAAATGTCAATGCGTCCGGGAGTCAGGCAGGTAACATAGATGAGCCAGGCAGGCCAGATATAAGGCAGACAACAGTGCAATGATGAATGAGAAGTGTCCCTCCACCTCAGGGTTAGGGAGTCAGGAGGAAGTGGTAGAACTGGAGCCAATTGGGGTGTGCCTGGGGCCTCTAAAGTGGTCAGCTGCCCCTCCCTCAAGCTGATTGTTGCCAGACATTCAACTTCAAGAGAAACTGGAGATCTGGATTTCCATGTGAAACCTCCTGATTTTATTTTCCCTCCTCCTTCTCCTCCTCCTCCTTCTCCTTTTACATTTTCTGTAGTATTTTTACTTTTTATTTTGAAATAACTTCAGACTTACAGGGAATTTGCAAAAATAGTACCAAGAATCTTCACATACTCTTTCTAGGTCCACTGGGAACTGGAGTCCAGAAATGTTAACATTTAATCATGCTTGCTTTATCATTCTTTGTGTCTCCTGTGTGTTTTCCTGAATTTTTGGAGAATTGGAGCTGAATGTTTAGTAGACATGACAGAAGACCCCTTCAGAACTGAGTGTTCAGTTCTTGGCTATTTCCATGATGGCAGATCCTGGTCCTTGTGGGTTAATTTTATCTTTGGAAACAACAGTTAATTGACTAGCTAGGATTTGGTGTTTTCTTTTTTTGCAAACAGTGCTTCCAAATATGTCAAATCTCCCTTTCCCATTTTTAGTGACATATTTAAGCAGATTTTACCTTTTTTAGTGTCTTTTGGTTAAGAGTCCTTCCAGTTTAAAACTTTTCCTCCTTTTCTTCCCCGGCAGACACTTAACTGGAGAGACACGAAGGGGGAAAGGGGTCAGGTTCTGTATCTCAGGGAGGTGCGACAGGACAGGCAGAGATCGTCTAAGGTGATTGGTTCCTGTTAATGGAGGGAGAGGTCCTGGTCTTCTGGCTTGGTCTCCATTTATTTGCTCTTCTAGGGACTTCCACTGATGTAGGGTGTGATGGTCTCCAGGTGGACGGTGTTCAGATTCACCCCAGCTCCTGCCATTGCTGTGGAACCCCTCAAAAAGTGACAATTCCTCTGGGGCCCTGTGAGTGACTGACAACTCAACCTTGTCACCAGGTTCTGCCTCCTTTCTCCTGGCCTGGAACCTCCTGTACAGATTCTTGGCCCTTGACCACTTTTCTAAATGCATTCATGAGAGCAACGGGAATTTCTAAGCTCTCTCCCTTGCCCTCCAAAGGCTTCAGGAGACTGAGGTGGGAGTGTGTTCTTACATCTCTTCTATGGTCTACCATGAAACACTTCCTGCCTCCAGAAGTTTCAGATGGCAATCAGGCACCAATTTTGTGGTTCACTCTGCCACAACTTCTGCCACAGGGACACCAACATTCATGCTGATCATCTTCCTGCTAGATCCTTGCAGTTAAGTGTGGCCATGAGACTGAGTTCTTGCCAACAACCTATATCACTTACTAGTGTAGCCCAGACAAACCTTCAAGCAATCTTGTGGGATCCTTCCACATTTGTGTGGTTGGAATGGTGAAGAAGATGACAGAATGACCTTGATGCCAAAGCAATTGCCAGCCCGAATCCCTAAATGATTACATGGAGAGGTCTGACTCCTGCCCCCTTCCCTCAAATCTGGTATATGAGAAAGATGTACCATTGTGTTTGAACCATTATACTTTGGGTTATTATTTATAGTAGTGTAGCCTTCACTAACATATTCTTGCCACCTGGGGACACAGGCTCTCCCCAGAGCTGTCCTACTGTGCTCCAGTCTGGGCTATCCGGGTTAGCCTAGAGTGAGCATCCATTCAGAGAGGGGAGTACCAGTCTCCTTTTGGACTAGAACCTCCAATCTATGAGTGATTCCCACAGCCCCTTACTTGACTTGGAGGAGGGAAGGAGCATCTCCCTCCTTCTTCCATGGAACATTCAAGAAAAAACTCTGGTAGGAGCACTGCATTGCCCACAGAGCAAGTGACTCTGATGATTCCATTTTTTCCTACTCCATAGGCATGGAATGCTAGCCCAGGGGTAGACTGGGGTTGGGTGGCTTTTCTAACTCTTGGTAAGTCTCAGGGTGGGGAGCAGAGTGGTGTAATGCTCCTAGTATCAGAAGTTCTCCATGGAATGTAGGCTATTCATGGCCTGTGGCTTCCAGGTGTGGGCCTAGGGCCAATTCTGGGGCTGTGGAAAAAGTCTCAGTCAACGTTCTGATGCATAGTAAAATGTCACTGGGCAGGGAAATTGAGGAATAAAAGGAAAACCAATTTGGGAGGCTCAGCTCCTGCAGACATGGATGAGGGGGCAGGTATGAGTGAATGAACTCTCTGGGGTCTCTGCTCTCTGGGAAGGCTCAGTCTGGAAGCTATTGTTCAGGGTGAAGAGCCAGGGTGCTTATGATGCCTTATGGGGGGACCCCTCCATCCTGGGGACACCTGACTAGGCTTTTCACCACCCCTCTCTTTGAAGAAAGCACGTACATACTCTAAGTTTGATGCTTTCAGCTTAATAGTGGTTTTATTTTTAATTTAATTAAAATTTTTTTTTTTAGGTTTTATGCTACTGTCTTGAAGCCTGCGTGCTTCTGGGCATCATTTCTTAGCTTCTCATTACAGTTTTGGCTGCAAGTTGGGTTTATCCTTAAACAATTTTTTTTTTAACATTTATTCACTTTTGAGAGACACAGAGACAAAGTGCAAGCTGGGGAGGGGCACAGAGAGAGGGAGACAAAGAATCCAAAACAGGATCCAGGCTCTGAGCTGTCAGGACAGAGCCCAATGTGAGGCTTGAGCCCACGAACTGTGAGATCATGACCTGAGCCAAAGTTGGATGCTTAAATGACTGAGCCACCCAGGTGCCCCTATCCTTAATATCATGGATGACATCATATAGGATAGCTATAGAAAAATGAGAAAAGGAGGGGGAAAGACAGAGGGAGAGAGAGTTGAGGATGGAGAGGAAAGAGTGGGAAAGAAGAGAATATGAATGTGGTTCAGACCCCAGCTCCGCCATGTCCATTCTCCTCAACTCAGTCTTCTGCTTTCCAACCTCACCCAGCCCCTGGAGGGCCTTGCACAGGAGCCAAGGGTAGATTCACCAGAGCCCAAGAGACCTGCCTTTCTCCACCTGGGCAGGCTCTGCAGTGGGAAGGCTGGAGCTGACACCCCAGGGGCAATCTGGTATCAGGTGGTCATGTGGTTTGTATGTGGATGAAAAATTGGAGATCTTTAAAGGCACAGCAAGAGTGAAGGTTCAGTGGGGAGGTGCTGTGGTGGTTCCAGGACTCACGTGTGGGGTGGGATTAGGTACATGGCTTTGGAGGGAGGGATAGGGATGCTGATACTGGGGCCCACAAGGTCCCACTCGTCTCGGGACATACTCACCTTCACCATTGTTTTTTAGAGCTTGAATTGTATGCAGTGCTGGCTTTGTGAGTTCCTTAATAGCATCTTCTTCCTTTTGGCCATTTTCTAAGACAGATAGTAATTCAGGGCAGAAGAGTGGTTTTATTGTAAGAGAACCCCCAACCCCCACCCTAGGCACTGTGGGGACCCCTAAAGTGAAGTGGTTTTGCTGAGGGAACCATCTGCTCTCTCACGGGAAAGGTGGTAGGTGGGTATACACAGCATATATTATATTACCACTCCAGTAATTCTGTGTGTGGGAGCAGGTAGGAACCAACCCCTGCCCCCCCCCCCGCCCCCCCCCCCCCCCCTCCAAGGCTGGATCTATAGCATCATTGATGTCTTTGGTGTCCTTTTGGTTAACTCCAGGGCTTCTGCATTTGTCTTTTCAGCTGTTGATGCCTCCTGGGCTGCTGCAAGAGGTGGAGAGGGTAAAAGGAACAAGAGCTCCCTCCTCACCCCCAGTGGTAGTGTTTATCCCCTCCAGGCCTTACTCTTTCACAGGCCTTTTCAGCTCTGGTCTTTTCCTGCTGTCTCCTGTTCTTTCATGGACTTTTCCTCCAGTGGATTATGATTCAGAGAGAAGAAAAGACCAGTTGGCTCTTAAAAGAGAATGCCCCCTTCTCACCACCACCCCCCACCGCCCCTCACCACTGGTTTTCATCCCCTAAACCAGCCTCCTAGTGTGGAGAGGTTTTGCTCAGGGGACTAACTTCTCCCTCATGGGAATGCGAGTGGGCCACACAGAAAATGCCACACAGAGCAAGATACTCTGTGACAGACTAGAGTGTGGGTGCAGGTGTGGGAGGGATGGAGCTCAGCTGGAAAGAAGAAGCTTGTATCATAGGCTTTCAGGGACCTGGAGGAACTCTTAGTGGGGATGGGGGGCAGGCTTTGGAGAACGGCTGGGATTGGAAGCATGCTAGGCCTGGACAAGTGAGGGGTTGGAGAGTTATCCAGGAAAAGGGAAGTCATTCACTTTGCCTGATATGGAAGACGCAAGAGGTAGAGTCTGGGGAAATTAAATTTGCCCAGATCATGGGCACCATGAGCATCAGGCCAGGAAACGGGAGTTATGTGGTGGGATACGGGGAACCACATGAAAGGTTTTGAATGGCAGTGTTGCTGAGGATGGGACATGATGAAAACTTCTGACAACCCCCCCACCATGTTGTCTTCCTCCTGCTAGTCAAGACGAACTTTCCTATCTTTTCCATTTCCCTCCTTTACTTCTGGCAGGGGTGACCTTTTCCTCCCCTGGGCTCTATCTTGTTCTGGTACATAATTTTCTTTTTCAGGAAGTCTCTCCTCTCCCTGGCTCCTAGAGGTGGGTATCCCAGACCTTTTGCCCTGAATGCCTCTTCTACTTCTCTTCTTTCATCTACTCACACCCCTCCTCATTAACCCTCTCACCCAGAGCTGGGGCAGGTAGGAGAGGAAGGATTCATAAATTCACCGATCCTGGGGCAGAGGCAGCCTTTGTGTCACTGGCAAAGGAGGGAGGAGTGGCCATGTCAGGTGGGTAAGCCAGATCCAACTGGGGCTCCCTGAAGTTCCAAGACCTCTAATCACAGGATCATGGGTGTGGACAGATGGGAAAGAAATGTCTGCCACACAAGGTCTACCAGAAATGCTTTTTAATATCTCAACCAAACCTGTCTTTCTGTTATCTTCCCCCAAAGACCTAGGCTAACTTGTAACATTTCTGTTAGAATGGAATCATTTTCTGACTTTCTTCTATACCTTGTTGGATGTCTGAGTTTCTTAATTAAAATGGAAGGGGCGTGACCTGGTTGTAGTGATGGGGCAGGATGGGTTCTGATTATTATCAACCCTCCATTCCATCATTCTTTCAACAACATAAATGAGGCACGTATTAAGTACTAGATATTGTGTTAGAAGTTGAGGATATAGCTTTGAGGAAGATAGATAGTCTTTGGGGAAGCTGACAGTCTGTTGGGGATTTGGATGAATTAACATAATTACATGAAAAATGATTTAATTACATTCATGATGGTGGTAGGAAGGAGGCATACAGGAGGTAATAACATGGGTAATAGGGAATTAAACTGTTCTGGGACTTCAGTGAGGCTGCTCTGAGGAAATCAATCCATAGTCATGAAGAGGTAAAGGGGCAAGCATTTGAAGATTGGATAGGAGGCGTTGACAGTGGGCGGGTAAAAGAATGGGGTGGGGGATGGGCAAGCAGCTATATGAGAGCTTGGGGAGGTGGCAAAGGTAAGCTCATTGGTGGAGAAAAGGAATTCCATAGTAGCTAGAGAAGAACGGGCAAACCAGAGGCCGGGCTGTAGAGCCAGGCAGGTGCCGGAGGGTGCCTCACTTCCTTTCATTAGTGGGCACAGGCCCTTGTGTGGTGAACCCGGTGGCAGGCAGGAGAGATGGAGAGACACACTTGGGAGAACTGCCTTGCTGAGCAGGGGAAGGGAGGAGGGGAGGCAGGGCCCACCTTAGGGCGGCTATAAGGATGGGTGCAGGGGAAGGGCCATGCTCATGGGCATAGACCAGGACCCCAGCCAGAGCTGCCAGGAAGAGGAGAGTTGTAAACCTCATGCTTCCATGTGCCAGAGTAGGTATACCACAGAATTCTTGGAGGTCCTGGGAGCTAGTGTGTGTGTACTGTCTCTCTGGGCCTCTTTTAATGATGATAGGGACCAATGGGAACCAGTCTTCCAGTGGTGTGCTCTCTTTTTCCTCTCTTCTCCCACCTCAGAGCCACCTGTTAAGTCAACAAGGGCTGGCTGGGGCTGGCCAGTGGCCGCCTTCACTGTAGGTCAGCCCTGGACATCAGCCTTGGGGCCAGCACAAGCCTGACTGGCATCCAAACATCTTCTGCCTGCTTCTCCCCTCACCATCCTACCTATCACCTGGGCTGCCATCTCTGGTGATATCTGGGTCCTAAGAGAGACCGTGAGAGCTTTCTGAGGAGGGGACTTTGGCAGGAGGGCTGTGCCCAGAAATGTCTCCGTCACAGGGAAGTGGCCATGTGACCCAGGAGGTCAGACTCAGCCTCCTCAGGAGATGATGGAGTGGCTGGAGCTTCCCTGGGGTTGGGCCAAGTCCATCCCAGGAGGCTGCCTTCAGGACATATTGAGGCCCCTCCTCACTAAGGCCTGGAGATGCTGGGATCTTCTCTGCGGCTCTCCATATGGTAACCAGAGTTTCTCAGTCTCTGTAGATGTCACCAAAGTGACTTCAGTTCCAGCTAATCATTGTCAACTCCAGAAAGGTCTCTGGGTAAATTAGTAGGAGGACGTAGTCTCTTCTGGGCTTGTCCTTCAGCTGGGGAGGATGGCCAGTAGTATGGATAATCCAGATTAGTGGAGAATCCAAAAGTGCCCTCTTCACCTCGCAATCCCTTCCTGTGGACTTGTGTTTGGTTGGGATGACAGAGCCAGCCCTGGAGATACGGGTTTGTGACTTGACTTTGTCATTTATTAGCTGTGTGGCCTCG
This sequence comes from Panthera pardus, assembly GCF_024362965.1. NCBI lineage: Eukaryota > Metazoa > Chordata > Mammalia > Carnivora > Felidae > Panthera > Panthera pardus. The sequence continues at coordinate 60,870,025 of NW_026526991.1, read as the reverse complement.
GGAGAGGCAATCACTTGCCCCACTTCAGTTGTTTTTCATTCAATGATTGGAAATCATAGTCATTATCCTGTGGTATAATTAATCATAATTATCCATTATTGAGGAATATCTATGTCAAGATGGGCCATCTCCCTCCTCCATCTGTTCTCAGGCCCAAGCTGGGGAGCTGAGGATAACATGAAAACTAGGGTTTCGATCAAACCAGTGCTGCTGGGCACTGCTGGGTCCAGACAGGCAAAGGTGAGTGAGTTGTGGTGTTGTCTTGAGGGACACACAGTGGGCAAGGGCCTCACTTGGCATACAATGACAATTGACATAAGTGGTAGTAGGAGTCATCACGCCCTGGAAGAGAAGGCATGCCCCTCCTAGTCCACAGGGTTAGAGGTGGGGTTCTCTATTTAGTAACTGACTGACTTTGGCATGCCACATAGTCTCGGACTCTGTCTCAGCAGTGTGCAGAACCATCCAGGACACTTGTGAAGTTCAGTGGGAAAAGTTCAGATGTGTAGAAGGAGAGAGGCTTCTCCCCGAGCTCTGGATGTGCCCACCTCACCTCAGGAACCCATTTTGTACAGCACCCCGTTCTCTCCTGCTTAGTTCACTGTGATCCTCTCTTGGCTTTCTCTTTTCAATATACAGACAGACATCTTAAAAAGAAACAAATAGGGGAGCCTGAGTGGCTCAGTCAGTTAAGCGTCTGACTTTGGCTCAGGTCGTGATCTCACGGTTTGTGAGTTTGGGCCCTGTGTCAGGCTCTGTGCTGACAGCTCAGAGCCTAGAACTTCTTTGGATTCTGTGTCTTCCTCTCTCACAGCCCTCCCCTGCTCGCGCTCTGTCTCTCTGTGTCTCCAAAAATAAATAAACGTCAAAAAAGTTTTAATATGAAAAAATAAACAAAGTGTTTATGTTATCCCTTTCTGACTTCTTTCCAACCCTTTTACAAGCAAGCTTTTGAAAAAAACTACCTCAACATTCTTGTTTTACTTTATGTTCCCATCGCCCCATAATGTTCTCACTACCATCCCTGGGACAGAAACAATCCTTATCAAGGTGCTCAGATACGATCTCCACTTCCCAGCCTGTGGGCTTGTGACACAGCTGACCCTTTACCGTGTGATATGCTGGGATGCTCTCTCTTTCTCTCTCTCTCTCCCCCTCCTTTCCTCTCTTTTTTGGCGACCCTTCACTCCCTGACTCACCTTTCCTTGCCCCTTCACTGCCCTCCAGTATTCTATTCTTAGCCCTTTCCCCCTTTCCCTAGAGTCACAATTATTACTTCCACATCCACATTCCAGCTCTGATCCATCACCCGGATGTTAATACCCACCAACAAATGAGCAGTTACAGGACCTACCGGAAACCTATCAAACCCTATAAGCTGCAAACTGGTCTCGTCCAGCTTCCCCCCATCCCCTGCTCGTCCTTTCCCACTGTTTTCTGTTCGGACAGCACAACATTCACCCAGCAATCTAAATAGACATCTGAGAGGAATTTCACATTTTTCCTTCTCCCAGACCACCTATGTCACAAGGTCATTGACACCCATCACGTCTCCCTCTTTACATGCTGCCTTTTTGTCATTTCCAGGGCTCCACCATTTCTCATCTCCACTAAAGACATGGTCCCATCACTGGCTTTCCCTCTGATAGTCTCAGCTTCCAGTCTACTGGCTGTCTAGTGATTTCTAATAGGCAAGCCTGGGTGAGTTCATGTGTCCTTTCATGAGGGTCTCCTGTCTCTCTCTTCAGTGCCAACCCCTCCTCACTCCCTCATCTGGACTCTGCTTCAGTCATGTCACATTTCTTTCAATCTCTTGCATAAATTTTGTTTTTTCTAGCTTCTGCCTCTTTACGTGTTTTCCTCTGCCTACTCTCTTTAATGCTCTCCTACATCTAGATGGCATGGCTTCTTTCTATTCATCCTCCAAGATTCAGACCAGGAATACCCTCTTCCCGGAAGTTTCCTTGGCATTCTTGCCCTCCTTCCTCTCCCTACCCAGTTAGGTCAGAGCTCTGGGCTGTGTGCTCTTATTGGTTCCTTGTGCTTCCTTCTCTCTTTGCATCAATCAGCCCGTCCCCAGGTTATCTGCATAGAGCTAGGTCTCCCACACCAGACTTCAAGCTGTGTGGTGCCAGGACCATGTTTAACTTGTCTTTGTATTCACAGCCCGAATCAAGATGCCTTAACGCAGTAAGAAGGCAGTTTTTTTTTTTTTTTTTTTTTTTTTTTGATGAAGTGAGACTAAATGTGTGAAGCCACATGCCTTCAGAATTTGGGCTGAAGGCATGTGGAGCTAGTGGACTATGTTTAGATTAATCTTTTGGAAACTGGGAATTTCACTTATATACCCAGTCCCTTGAGGTATGCTTTGCTGTGGTATCTGTGGGGTTTATTAAGGGAACCTAGGCTGATAGCTCCCTCTGTCTTGCAAAGTGGGTTTGTGCCTGTAGTGTGGAAATCTGGTGATTCAGGCCATAGAAGCTTCCTTGAGTCTGGAAAGAAAGCTTGCATGTTCTCAGAAGTGTGGAGGGTCTCTATGGGGTTCCATGGCAAAGAGGGCCAGCACTGGGTTTGGAATTCCTAAGTGGTCTGTGGTGGGACCCCCCGAGGAAGGGCCCTGGGGACAGGCTATGATATGGGGAACATTCGGCTTGACAGAGAATGGTGCTACTGTGTTTAACTGATGGCTTCCAGAAGAGTCTTCAGAAGGAAAGGTCAGGTAGTTCCTGTAGTCTAGGGTGGGAATAAAGTTGGGAGTCAGGGAGTCAAGTCTCATATCAAAGTGGGAGGCACAGCAGGGAGGAGCGGGGAGACCTCAGAGGAAGGTAGGCAGGGGCTCCAGTTCTTCTGCAGATACCGGACACTGGCATCAGAGAGGTCAGTGTGACAGGGTTTCTACCCTTGTGGAGCTCACAGTCCAGGCCTGGTAATAAAATTAAACTAACGAATTTGATGTTAATATGGCCTATAGTGAGGTGTGCCAGGAAGAGGAAAAAAAAAAAATGAAGGTCTAAGGAGGAAAAAAATGAAGGTCTAAACCTGCTGAGGGAAGAGTAGAAATGTTAGAGGAAATACCCAGAGGTATTATGGACAAGAGAGTGAGGGATAGGAGGTGCTACATTCCTGGAGATCTGAAACCTAGCGCAGGAGAGAGTCCGAGATGGGAGGGCCTTGCGTGGGGTGAGATTCCAGTTGTAGCAGAGCACAGGGGTGTGTGTGAGGGTATGTGGTGTGGGTGTATGTAGTTGTATGCGTGTGGTGTGTGGTGTGGGTATACGTGTGGTGTGTGTGTGTGTAAATGGTATGTGTGTGGTATGTCGTGTCTGGTGAATGGTGTATATGTAGGTGATGTATATATATGCGTGTTTATGTGTGGTGTGTGTTATTTGTGTTTGTGGTTGAGTATGTGTAGTTCTACGTGTGGTGTATGTGAGTGCCTGTGGTGTGCGTGTGGTATGGTGTCTGGTGTGTTTGTGTGTGGTGTGTGTGTATGTGTGTGTGTACCTGTGTGTGGGTGTGTAGTGTGTATTTGAGTGGAAGGTATGTGTAGGCAGAGGAGGATACTTTCTTCTCATTTCAAAAGTCATCTTGACAGTTCATTACACAGCCAACAGGAACCGTTGTTGGCTATTTGCACAAGTCTTTTCCAGGAGGAAATCAGCCCTCGGGGTGCTGGAATCAGCGCTGCCTATGGCAGCCTCTGCACCACACCCCTGCCTCCTTGACTCTCCAAGTTTCTGGGCCTCAGGAATTAAAGGGGCAAGTACTCCCAGGAATGGTGGTGAGGGGTCAGAGGTCTGAATGGTAAAGAGTTTTTTTTTTTTTTCTCATTAATTCAAAACAAGATGTTTTCATGAATTTAAAACAGCTCTGTAATGATCTGTGACCAAGCTGGGGCTGTTACCCAAAATGGAGAGGGAGGAGGTGTGGGGAGGGAGCGGGGACAGGGATGATGCCCTGAAGACTTTAATTCCTCCTTCCCTGGATGTGGTTAAAGAAAAGTACACCCCTGTCCTCTGGGTTATTTGAGTAGGTGATTGTTCCTGAATGCCTGGTTAAACATCCTGGTGATCGTTGGGGTGCTGACCTGACCCTCCTCCTGTCCTGTGTGTTCTTTCTCTTTCTTCTCTAGCTGGGTACGGGGCCCTATCCTCAACAGTAGGCTAGGGAACCTGGAATATAGAGGGTGAGGAGGATGGGGATGATGTTCCCTGCATCTAAGACATGGACAGAAGGTGCTTTACCTGGTCAACTGACCACTCTGAGTGACTTCACTGGTTTTTCTGGCAAGCACCTGAGGCCACTGCAGTAAGAAGTTTTTTCCCTGAGCTGGTAGAAGCTGACCAGTCATCTTGGTCAAGTGCATTGAGTATGACCAGGAGGTAAACTGGCTGAATGTTACATATGCCTGCCTACAAAATGTTCTCAGAGTCAATGTCCCAGGATTTGGGACTCCCAAAGGGACCTATCATGTGCTTCTGAAAGTGAGCTAATATTTAGCAATGATCAACTACCATTTGGAACCAATGGTGAGGAAGAAGGTGGAGAGAGGTTTGGGTTGAAACTCGGTTTGGTTGCTTCATCACCAGGTTCCCTTTCATCACCAGGTTCAGACTGCCTCTGAAAGTCCTTTCAAAAGGGGAGAACATTTTGGAGCAATGGAAGTCCATTGGGATGAGTATGGCTTTCCAAAGCGATAAGTTTGAAGAATGTGGAGAAGTCCTGGTTTATTTGAGACAAATATATTCTCCTCTCTTTATTACCATCCAGTTAGGAACTGGCCTTTGCCAGGTCTTTGGAACACTTAGTACATTCTCAATCCCTTTCTTCTGGGGGGATGGAGAGTTGAGGACTATCAGACCACGGGAAGTTGTGGGGGAGGAACTAATTTGGGGAGACTTCATGGACACAGGGACCCCGAGGAGAGGAGTGGGAATATGGGCCTTCAGGGCTGGGGACTTGTTAGTGTAGGGCTTGGATGCAGAATTGGGGAATATGAATGAGTGGAAGTGAGGTGAGACCCATTATATCAGGGGGAATAACAGAGGTGAGGAGGGGCATTTGGTAGAAAGCTGAGGTGAGACAACGGAGTTTGAAACAGGGAGAAAGGGAGGTCATTGTGTCTCCTGTTGGTCTGTGTCTTTGGATAATTGGAGGCAGTTCTAAAGTATACAGGACCTGAAATAGGTCTATGTTCTCAACTTACAGTGCTTACGACCCACTTCCTAATCCCCAGAGGTGCTGAGGGTGGAGCCAGCTGTGTGGAGAGCCAATTTCCTCATGGAGGTGACTTGGACAAATAGGATTTTTATGTTCTTGTTAATTCATGTGTGAGCCTGAGGCATTGTGGGGCTGGAGGTTGAGGAAAGAAGCTGCCAGTGAGGTTTGCAGGAGGCAACTAGCCTTGTTCTCTGCTGAGATTCTAAGAACTCCAGAGACCACAGTCCTGAGATGCCCTCAGTTGGCCACAAGTGTTGGCTCGGTCTGGTCCTCTGGCTCTCTCCTGGGGAGAATTCCAACCTCTTCCCCACTTCCTGTTCTGAGTTAATGACAAAGAAGAGGCTCACCCACCGGGCAAGTGGGAACCTTTAACCTCCTCAGAGACTTAGACACTTAGATGATGGGGGTCTCAAGAAGTCATTCCATCCATAGCATCAGAATGGCAGAAAGAAGGGAGGCAAATGGGCAGGGCTGATGGTCTAGAGGAGAGGGTGAGAGAAATTCTTTCCCTTGCCTTATATTCTAATTGTGTGATTTCTGCTGTATCATGCATTCCTCATTTCATGCATTTGAAGTCCAGCTTTCTCAATGTAGGGGTGGGCAAGGGGGGTTAGGGACAGCTTTAGTGTTACCTGCTTTCTCTAATACTTGTTTTTAAGACATAATACACAGACTTTATCCCCCTTCCCACTGGGAGAAATCCAATTTCCTTGTTAATATCTGTGTGGATTCCCAAGAGCTTCTGCTCTTTTGAGGCTTTTCCCTATGACTTTCTTCCTGCTCAACTGTAAATATCATTTGTGTCTTGATTCCTGGAACTGTTCTCTGTGCCCTGAATATCCCCAAATATGGGACAGAGCCCCCTTCTCTGAATTTCTCTGAGCAACACCAACGTAAGTTTTTTGTCTTTGCTGAAAACTTGGGGTTAAATTCCAGCACAAAAGCACTTTAATGGTGAATATTCATCATCCATGTCCCAAATTTCATTGGCTCTGACTGCCACAGGGAACTTCACACTGTCTCTCGCTCCTTAGACCTTCACTCTCTCCAGGCCATCATCGTTCCCCTGGCACCTTTATCCATTTACCTGACTTTATTTTTCATCTCCTCACTCAGCCATGTGCACTGTGCTGGTTACCCATTAGTTTAAATAGTTGAGTTCTCTTTGTCTCCTACCACCAAGAGAACTCCACCTTTCTCCACTGAGAAGGCAGACACCAGGCATGCCCCCATTTTTGCCAGCTGTGTGCAACACAGACCTCAGCTGGAGAGAAAAATTTGTATCCTATGATACATCACAATAAACCACAATTTTATCAAGCACTCTTCCTCTTTTCTGAGCCTTTATCCTGCGAGTTAACTCCCTTGTGGAAAGAAACTTAACTCTGACTTTATAATACCAATGGCTGCAGATGACAGACTGGCCCTTGCAGATATGATAATCATGTGAACTGTTGTTTTTCTACCAATGAAATGAGGAACAGATCAACTGTTACTTTGCTGTTTTCCTTTACCTTTTGTGAGTTTTATTCAGAGAGCCCTGTTCTTCCAAAGGAATTCCTTGTAATCACCACAAATAAAAATACTTTTATTTATTTATTTATTTATTTATTTTAGTTTTTTAAAAATTTATTGTGAGATAGAGCACAAGTTGGGGAGGGGCAGAGAGAGAGAGAGGGAGAGAGAGAGAGAACCCTAAGCAGGATCCACACCCTCAGCACGGAGTCTGATGTGGGGCTCGAACTTACGAACCATGAGATCATGACCTGAGCTGAAGGTGGATGCTTAACTGACTGAGCCACCCCAGGTGCCCCCCAAATACTTTGTTTTAAATGTTCAAATTGGCCTCTGAGTTTTCTAGTTTTCTTTTGCCTTCTTTTCTTTTGGCATTACCAAGCTCACTAAAATATTCTCTTATGCACAAAAAAATGGACAGTCTGGATAAATTATGCCATTATGTTGGAGGCATGAGGTTTATAGCCACTTATTTTTGTTCTAAATTATTCTATAATAAGAATGATGTAATTTGGTTTGCATGTATGAGGAGGCCCTCGGGAGAAGGAGTAGAGTCCCACCTGAATGTTGGGCAATGGTTGACCCTTAGGCCCCTGATGGTTGTAACACACCGAGTCTGAGTGTCAGTTCTCTGCCTGTCCTTTATCCTGCCTCTTCCCGCCACCAGCTTCCTGGTTGATTGCCACACAGAAAGCAGAACTGGCTGGCTGATCCTACATCATGAGTTTAAGTGAGGCAGCGCTTGGCTGTATCATGGATGTTTCTGGATGGTGGAGTGGGAGAGAGTTCATTCGAATGAACACAGGCCAGAGACAAGGGAAGCTGAGAACTCAGGCGGGGCGCCTGCAATTTCGGCCAGTTGTTTCTGGATCCCGCAGCAGTCTGGGGAGGAAGGAGGAGACCGCACAGCCTGTGGGCCCGGACAGTGAGCATTCCCTGGTGGAGTCAGGATTCTATTCGCTGGGCTGTTGGAATCCTGGGTTTTTTTGTTCCTTAATTCCCCATTTATTTTCGTTTAAATAAAATCATGCTGAACATTCCAGACTACTTCTGCTGGGCTAAATGAATTAAACAGAGGGTATTTTTTTCATGCATGAGGTAGGGAGGATTTCATGGGCCAGAATGTGGTGAGACAGCAGTGACACTCTCTGGAACGATTCATGAGAACGGATTCTGGCCTGGCTACCTCCCTTCTCTCTTCTAGCATAAAAACTCTTAGCATGTTTGAATTTAAAGTTAAGGAAAAGGGGAAGTTTTCATATCCAGGGATAATTTAAAGGCTGAGTTTCCAAAGAGGGTCAAGAGTGTGGGGAATGTCAAGAAAACTAGCCCTGTTCTAGGAGAGCATGTGGATAAAAATCAGGAGTGGTAGCCAGGGACCCACAAGGTAGGATGGTTTCTGTCAGAACTGCGGGCATATTCTGGGTCTACGTGGGGCTTCCCTGGGGTCTCAACCTTGTGTCTGTATCTATTAAGCAGAGTCACTTGGTCCCACATCCTGTCCCTTTGTCTTAGAATGGTTTTCACTTCTGCCATAGCTGATGCTGACGAGTGATGATGAGTTTCTGCCCCCCTCCCTCCATTGTATCACGTCCATAGGCAGCATCCTGCATCATGTGTAGCTCACTTTTGGTCTGTAAAGGTCATTCCATGGGATCCCTTCTGCTGAGTGTCTGGGAGAACCTGGTTTCTTCTCACAACTTTGCCAGTGGCACCCTGGGTCTCCCCGGAAAGCTACCACCCCTCCCTTGGCTTCCGCCTTCTCCTGTATAAAACAAGAAGGCATCATTAGATCCCTCCCAGGCCCCTGCCGGTTCCAGACATCCCATCGTGTGGGCTGGTCCCTCTTCAGGTCTCCCAGTGCTCTCTGGCCAATGCTAGATGGCCTGCAATGGGGCTGGAGTGCTGCCTAGGTGGAAAGTTCCCTTTCCAGGGAGGATTCTGAGTCCATGCTCTGGACAGTGTTCATAACCCTTGCCCCTGCCCCTCTTCCCCCAGCCCCAGGACACTTTTGCCTAAGAGAAACACTGGGTTAAGAATGGTTTTCTATCAACTTTATGTGTTTTCTGCTTCTCCCTGTTCCCGCAGCCCATTCTGAAGATGTGGAGGCTGACCTCTGGGTGAATGAGGATTGAGTGTGTTGAAGGAGTCAGTCCCAGCAAGATCAGAAGCTGCCCTGACAGCCACAGCAAATCTGGGACAGCAGAGGGTGCTGTGGGAGCAGGCTGATGGTCCCTTTGGCCCTCCTTTCCCTCCAGAAGTCATCTGAGGCCACCCCTCCCTACATCAGACTCTCCCTCATCCACCCGGTCCAGTCCCTGCCTGTTTTGTTTTTGTAATCCCACAGTGCACTTGCATGGAAGGTACTTGCTATGTGTTTGTCAAATCAATGAATAATAGAGAGACACAGAAATCTCTTCTCGTTTCCTACCTTCTGTGGGCAAAGGGGAGATGCCCTGACCCCAGCTGGTCACCTGTGCTTCTCTTCCCTTGTCCGTGGACTGAGGTCTCCCTCTAAGGCTTGCTGCTTCCAAGTGGCCAGAGACCATGGAAGCTGGGTGTTGAGTCCTGAGGAGCAGTCTTGAATTGCTGCTCTGATTGTGTGCAGGTTCTGTTCTTTATTTGACCAAATCCCAGGGAGCTTCTTCCAACTCCAAGGATATTCCTGAGAAGAAGACTAACATTCAGAGGGTTGGCAAGCCTGAGACTGGGACCATGCACCCGAAGGAAAGTGGGAATGCCCTCCTACGTCCTCTGAGGTTCTGGAAGACAAGGGGACCTGGGCCAGCATATCACTCTCCTCCCCAGGTAGTTCTGGGGCTCAGTGTTGGGGTGAGGCCTGATATGAAGGAGAGTGGGGTTATGGTCTGAGCTCTTCAGACTGCTCCCTTGGAGGAAGAAGCCAGGCTGTTGAAAATAAAAGGGTAAGGAATAAAATAAAAAGTAAGGAATGTGTCCAGGAAACATGCATGCCAGTTGTTAGGGGCACTGACACATGGATTCTCTAACTTTTGTGCCCTCCTATCTATTGTCATTGTCACTGCCTACATCCAGAATGCTACAACTCTTGTTTGTGCTATGACAATAACCTTCTAGTTGGTATCCTTGCCTCTAAGCTTTCTGTCTCTGGTTTTGCCAGAATGAGCTTTTGAAAACGCATACTGTCATGTCAGCTTTTACTTTCAAAAATCTTTGTCAGCCCATTGCCTGCAAGATGAATTCTAAACTCTTTACCATGGCATTAAGGCTTTTGAAAAGCTAGTGCTTTTTTTTTGGGGGGGGGTGGGAATTCTAAGAAAATGGGGCAGCTGCGGCATAGATTTAATTTTTTTCTGAGTATCCACTTAAAAGACAGAGTAACTGGATGGCAAAACCCAAAACTCATGTACAATATTTACAACAAAACTTGCTGACAAATATCACAAACCCCAAATACAAGGGGATGAGAGGAAGTCACTCATTGACACAAGAGTGTGTTAGTCCTGTTTAGAAGGGAGAAGGCAGAGACAAACAACGGGAAACCCTGCAAACTCAAGAGCAGAAAAACTCCTAAATACCCGAAAGATATTCCCTGGAAGGTATTGCAGACTAATCTGAAAACAGTAGCTGAAATGAGAAGGGTTTTCCTCACTCCACTAGGAAGTGGGTGTCAGTGGCCTGTGTTAAGTCAGCAGGGTGTTGGCCAAAGCCCCTAGGAAACAGTTGATACAAAACCACAATGTGTCCCTTCCAGGGAGGAGGAACTTCTGAGAGGAGAATAAAAATTGAGTAAGATAGGGACAAGAGACAAAAAGTAGGGAAGAAAATGTAAAGTCAGGGTAGGGGAGCAGAGCTGGGAAATCTCACAGTTAAGCTGCCATATTGAGAACAGAAAAGGGGGCTCTGCAAAGTTAGCAAAGCCACCCTGAACCATGTTCCTTCTAAAAGGCCAGGGATATGAATTTCATTTAAAATTGAGCAAAAGGAGGGGTGCCTGGGTGGCTCAGTCGGTTGAACACCCGACTCTTGATTTTGACTCAGGTCATGGTCTCACAGTCGTGGGATCAAGTCCTGGGTCAGGCTCTGCACTGAGCATGGAGCCTGCTTGGGATTCTCTCTCTCTCTCTCTCTCTCTCTCTCTCTCTCTCTCTCTCTCTCCCTCTGTTCCTCACCGACTCGTGTGTGTGCTCATTCTCTCTCTCTCAAAATAAATGAACTTTAAAAAATGAGCAACAGAAAAGTATTTATAAAAAAGAAAAAGCAGGATACCATCCCTACAGACAAGGAAAGCCAAGAAAACATATTTACAAGGCAGTTCAAATCTGGTAATCTTTTATTTCAAAATGAGGTAAAAGGCATTGAGAAAATGTTGTGAGATATAAAAGAACAACATAAATCAGAATTATGAACTCAGAAACAAGGTGGCCAAACTCAGGAAAGAAAGAGGAATAGAAGAAAAAAAATCACTTCAGAATGAACTTCATGAGAAGGAATATAAAAATGAATTAACAAAACAGATAATGCCAGGTAGGTAGAAGTGAAAAGTAGGAACAATTTAAAAAGAAAAAAAAAGGGGCGCCTGGGTGGCGCAGTCGGTTAAGCGTCTGACTTCAGCCAGGTCACGATCTCGCGGTCCGTGAGTTCGAGCCCCGCGTCAGGCTCTGGGTTGATGGCTCGGAGCCTGGAGCCTGTTTCCGATTCTGTGTCTCCCTCTCTCTCTGCCCCTCCCCCATTCATGCTCTGTCTCTCTCTGTCCCAAAAATAAAAAACGTTGAAAAAAAAATTAAAAAAAAAAAAATAAATAAAAAAAAAAATAAAAAGAAAAAAAAAGAAGTGGAAGAGATAAAATTCAAGAGGAAGTGACAGATGTTGAAGAAAGGCAAAAGAAATCCACAAGCACATAATTGAAGTCCCTAAAGAAGAAAACCATGGAGAAGGACTAGAACAAACTAAAATCCATACTTCAAGAACTTCCCTGAAATCAGACAGAGTTGAAGATACAAATGGAAAGAGCATACCTTCTGCTTGAGAATATCAGCCCAGAGTAATGAACACCAGGACAGAGAGTAGTCAAGTTGCTGGACTTCAAAGTAAGACAAAAAGCCTTTGGGTCTGTAGGCAACAATATTAGATTATCATCAGGGTTTTTGATGGCAATGCTTTGTGCAAAAAAAAATGGGGGCGCCTGGCTGGCTCAGCTGATGGAACCTGCAACTCTTGATCTTGGGGTCGCAAGTTTGAGCCCCACTCACATAGAGGGGTGTAGAGATTACTAAAATAAAAATAAAATAAAATAAAACAAAATAATCTTAAAAAAAGAAAAAAATGGAAGTAAAATATTTAAGATTTCAAGGAAAGAAAATGTGAGTCAAAGATTTTATGTCACTGTTACCAATGTGCATGTCCTGAGGAATCTGTTAAGAGTGTGAGCTTTGGACAATCAGAATGACTAGAGAAATCTCACCAGAAGGAATGGTGGCAAGCATTAAAAAAACAGTTACATGTAGAACTAAAACTAAATGAGAGTTTAAAAGGCGAGTACAGCACGAGCTGGTTATGTATTGAGTAGATTGAGATATTGGGTATGAGAATCAGAGGAGAGCACAGGCAATTTAAAAGTACATTCTGAGTATTGGAGGTGGTAGTATTAATATTGTTATTTTCAGACTATTATTGTATAATGTAAAATAATGTAAATGAGCGATTATGGGGCTGTTTGATCATCCTGTGTTTTTAAGAATTAGGAATCTTTTTTTTCATCCAGGACCAAAACTGGCTGGTATATTTATTGGGATAACATTGAATCCATAGACCAATCTGGAGGTAATAGACAGCTTGCAATATTGAGTCTGTCCATTCATGAACATGATCTATCCCTTCATTTATTACTAATTTTGAATTAGCAATATAATATTAATAATGTTTTGTAACTGCTGTGTAGAAAAGTTTTTTAGGCTTATTCCTGCAATTTGGACTTTTTGATGCTATTGTAAATGCTATTTTTAGATTTTATTTTCTAATTGTTCCCTCCTTGTATATGTAGAAATACAGTTGATTTTTCTAAATTGGCCTTATGTCCAATGACTTAGTTCAAATTACCTAATAGTCTGATTGCAAGTTCTTTGGGGTTTTCCACATTTACAATCATGATATAATCATGTTGTGTGGGAACGATGACAGTTTCATTTCTTCCTTTCCAATTCTTACATTTTTTTCTTGCCTTTTGGCAATGGCGAGGACCTCTAATGCAATATGAACAGACATGGTGAAATCAGGTATTCTTGTTTTATTTTTGATCTCAGGTGGAAAACTTTCATTAATTCACCATCAATATCATATTTAATGTAGGTCTTTTAAAAAAGATACTTTAAAAAAATAAATAAAAAGATACTCCAGATTGAGAAAGCACTTTTATATTCCTAGTTTGCAAAAGTTTTTACCATGAATGGATATGAAATTTAATCAGATGCTTTCCTGCATCTATTAAGATATTTATATAATTTACCTTATTTATTCTATTAATAAATAATAATTTATTCTGTTAATGTAATCAATGGTATCCATTAATTTATTTAAAAATTTTCCAGCTTTATTGGGATATAATTGACAAATAGAAATTGCATATATTTAAGATACACAATGTGATGTTTTGGTATACATGTGCATTGTGAAATGATCACCACAGTCATGCTAGTTATCATTACCTTACGAAGTTACAATGTTTTGTGTGGTGACAATATTTAAGATGTTTTTCTCTCAACAAATTTCAAGTATACAGTACAGTATTGTTAGTTATAGTCACTGTATTGCAATTAGAGCTCCGGAACTTATTTGATTTGCATAACAGAAACTTTATACACTTTGGCCAACATCGCCTGGCGACCACCATTTTACTCTGTGCTTCTATGAATTTGGTTATTTTAGATTTCATATGCAAGTGAGATCATGGGGTATTTGTATTTCTGTGTCTGGCTTACTTGTCATGTTTGGAGGATGACAGGAAATCAATCCATTACCTTTACAACTTGTTAATAAAGGGAAATAATTGAGTACTTATTCTGCCTATATGGACTGTACCATTGGGCAACCACATCGTAGATGAAGGAAGTGTCTCTTAATAAATGCATTCCAACTAATACATGAAAAAAAATGTTAGAATATCACCACTTTGCAGCTCCCAGTTCATTAATGGATTTAGACATTGGACATCAGTGACTGTTAACATCACGCACAAAAAAGAGAGCATCAGATATTATCTGCCTCTTGGTGAAAGGACAAAATGCTGCCTAGATAGTCTTATGAAAAGGATCAAACATCGAGTTGTCTGGATTCAGTTGTCAGTTTGCTGAAAATGCAAGAGGAGAGAAGCATGTTGAGCTGAACATCAATACAGAATCATCAAAAATCTGGACTGTCAGAAACTATACAGGTCAACTGTCTGTCTATAGGTCAAAGGTTATCTTCAATCAGTACATTGAACGGAAAAGAAAGAGATGGAGGGGAAAACCTTTAAATTAAAAAGCACTTAAAAACATTACAAACATTAAAAAAAATAACTTTAAACTATGGTGGACAGGAATGCACACTTGGGTGATAAAGTCATAAACAAACACAAGGAAAATATTATAAACATTAAGATAGTGGTCACTTGTGGTGGGATGAAGGCAGTTGTGATAGGGATGGGGCACTTGGATAGGTTTCTATGGTGGTCGGCAATGTTTTATGAGATGGCTGGTGGGCTACATGGGTGTTTGCCTTAAATAATTCAGTAAAGTATGCATTTATTTTGGATGGTTTTCTGTATCTGTATTTTATTTTACGATAAAAAGTTGAAAATAAGTCTGGTCCTTTTCTAGAAAGTTCTCCTTTCCCTATTCCAGTCCCCATGCACCCCTTTGATATCTCCATTTTGAGCATGAATGTCCCCTTTGACAGGTCTGTGCTCTTCCCCCCCCCCCAGATCTTTGTATGGCTGCTCCTTTTGCTTAGAATACCCCCCGCCCCCCCCCCCCCATCACCCAGCTAATAAATTGTGAAGTTGGCACTACAGTCCTGGTTAGCTGATTCTTAGTCCTGGCTCTTTCTGCTATAGTACACGGCTTCTCTTTCATAATCCCAGTTGATTCAGAAATCCATCAGGCTCTAGCCATTACCACTTCTCAGGTGATAAGCCTCCTGGGCTTGTCCGGTGAGAGAGACTAAGGGTATTTCATGTGGGTGTGATCAGAAAAGCCCTTTAACCCAGAAACTCTGGCCTGGTGCTGAGTTTGGGGAATGGAGGTCAGGGCATGAGGTCAACAGAAAGAATCATGACCTCACACCTGAGACTGGTGCTGGTTCTTCATCTTTGACTACATGGGCTTCCTGACTTTGGAACTTAGGATTGTTTGCCTTCTAGGATTTCCTTATGAGTTTATGGTTTGGGGCACTGCCCTACTTCCTCTTGGCAACCTGGGAAGTTCTAATCTTCTTAGTTTTAACTTCAGGCAAGAATACATGTGTAATTTGGAATTTAGCCTCCTTTTCAGTATTTCACCCACTCATTTTGCAGTTGGGAAGGCTGATGAATCCAAGAGAAGGTGAATACTTAGGTTGAAGTTTGTGAATTCGAGAGGCATGAACATTTTTGTCTATGTGGCAGGACATTCATAGGAAAAATAATAACTGGGGTGCCTGGGTGGCTCAGTCAGTTAAGTGTCCGACTTCAGCTCAGGTCAAGATCTCATGGTCCATGAATTCGAGCCCCGTGTTGGGCTTTGTGCTGACAGTTCAGAGCCTGGAGCCTGCTTTGGATTCTATGTCTCCTTCTCTCTCTGCCCCTCCCCTGCTCATTCTCTGTCTGTCTCTCTCTCTAAAAAATAAATAAAACATTTAAAAAATAAAATAAACGAAGCAAAAATAATAATAAAACATAATAACTGATATTTCTAAAGTAATTTAGAATTTCAAAGTCAACATGCTGTCACAAACATTGTAGCATAAAATGGCTCCAAGAACAAAACGACAAGTATCTCTAGACACTGTGGCCATGTGCACCTTACTTGCCTGTGCAACTTGCACCTGAATCTGTGCACCACACGATTCACAGGTCCTCCTCATGTTCCTGGGAGACACAGACTGGTGAGGCACAAAACAACCTGGGCTAAAGTACCGCTTAGAACCCATGATCCACAGCAAGAGCTCAAGGAGTCAATTTGCTAACTCATCCTGGTTTCCCCCTTCTCATTCTCTTCCGGGTAAACTTTCTCTTCTGTAGGCCTCACTCCTCCTCCCTTTCCTTAGAGCCTTTACTTTAGAAAACTCAAAATTGTAAATTCTTTTTCTGCCTCTTTGGGATATAAATCTTTAAAAGAGCTCCTTGCAGGTTTTACAACCCAGGAATATTGTTTTCAGGACCCAGGAGCCATCTCTCTGAAATGTCATCCTCAAGGCCCACAGGGCCTCCCTCTCCGAGTCCCCATGGAGGGTAGGAGTCTAACTAAGGTGCCTGGCTCCAAGCACTAAAACCACCTCCCGTCATAAAGATCGGAGAAGTGTATTTTTCCTTTGGATAAAGGCAATTAGCTCATGCCCACGGCCACCCCAATTACTGGGTGAGTTTGAACTGTGTGTAACAAATGGTGTGGTCAAGCCCTCTCCCCTGGGGACTAGTTGTCGTTATCTGGAGAACACGTATGCAGTCCGCTGCATGTACTTGGTGATAGAAGAGGGTGAGATTCTTTTCTGTCTTCCCAATCACTTTAGTCAATTTTCCCGTGAGGAGCATCACATTCTGGTCGAACGCTTATTCAATCATAAAAACTGTTTTGTTGTCTCCCACTTTTGTGGAAGTAGGTTTTCTTGGTTGACGGGAGATTTTGTTTTTGGTAATTTTCTCCAGATCCTCCTTCTGCAGACTTCTCTTCAGCTCCCTCCTTTGCCCCTTCCTAAAATCACATTTTGTTACCAAGAAACAGGTTACCCAATAAACTTTAAAGGACTTTTATGCTCTTCCTTATCTCTCCATTTACTCCTACATCCATTTATCTGGATTTTGCTGTAACACACCTTCGGGGAAAAAGTCCTTTAAACCTTACTGGATATTTCTTTTATGAATTTAATTTTGCTGCCTAGTTTTCTTTTTTACAAATAAAAGTATTCACTACTTTTCGTTATACATGTTGATTTAAAATATTTGAGGGGTGCCTGGGTGGCTTGGTCGGTTAAGCATCCGACTTTGGCTCAGGTCATGATCTCAGCGTCCGTGAGTTCGAGCCCCGCATCGGGCTCTGTGCTGACTGCTCAGAGCCTGGAGCCTGTTTCAGATTCTGTGTCTCCCTCTCTCTCTGCCCCTCCCCTGTTCATGCTCTGTTTCTCTCTGTCTCAAAAATAAATAAACGTTAAAAAAATTAAAAATAAATAAAATATTTGAAAATATGGATGAACAAGATGAAGAGAACACATTCATCGTTAAGAATATTTATTGAGGGGCGCCTGGGTGGCGCAGTCGGTTAAGCGTCCGTCTTCAGCCAGGTCACGATCTCGCGGTCCGTGAGTTCGAGCCCCGCGTCGGGCTCTGGGCTGATGGCTCGGAGCCTGGAGCCTGTTTCCGATTCTGTGTCTCCCTCTCTCTCTGCCCCTCCCCCGTTCATGCTCTGTCTCTCTCTGTCCCAAAAATAAATAAAAAACGTTGAAAAAAAAATTAAAAAAAAAAAAAAAGAATATTTATTGAACGCTGGAGGAAGCACACACTGGAAGGTGGATTGGAATAAGGAATTTGGTTTCCAAAACGTTGTATTGAGCTGGCTGGGTGTTAACCAAGATATTATTTAGGCAGTTCCATATACAAGTATGGAAATCAGGAGAGAATTTGGGGAGATATAATGATGGCAAAAAGAAAATAGCCTGAGTGTGTACCAGATACTGTGCTAGGAAGGAGAGCAGGGTGGGCAGGGTCCTAATCCTGTTGATATCTATATGTTTTTACAAATTAGGAAATTAAAGCAAGAGGTGTTATGCAATTTTTCCAGGTTAATAAGCAGCATAAATGGCATTTGCATCCAGGTCACGTGTCTCCAGAGGTCATGCTCTAATCCCTATACTGTACTTCCTCTATCTTTTAATTCAATCTCTCTTGTTCCTAATTTGGATATGGGGCAGTTTGGGCTTATTTGCTTTAAGAGATGTTCAGATTTTTTAAAAAAAATGTTTATTTATTTTTGAGATATAGAGTGCTAGTGGGGGTTGGGCAGAGAAAGAGAGAAAGAGAGAATCGCAAGTAGGCTGTAGGCTGTCAGCACAGAGCCCAATGTGGGACTTGAACTCATGAACCATGAGATCATGATCTGAGTTGAGGTCAGACATTCAACCAACTGAGCAATCCAGGTGCCCCCAGAGATGTTCATATTTAAAAAATTTTTTTTAACATTTATTCATTTTTTAGAGACAGAGAGAGACAGAGCATGAGCGGGGAAGGGGCAGAGAGAGAGGGAGACACAGAATCTGAAGCAAGTTCCAGGCTCTGAGCTGTCAGCACAGAGCCCGACATGAGGCTGGAACTCATGAACTGTGAGATCATGACCTGAGCCGAAGTCGGATGGACGCTCAACCGACTGAGCCACCCAGGTGCCCCGAGATGTTCATATTTTAATGCATTTCCTTCTAGCTCATGCCCAACTATTAAAGGATTAATTCATAGTCTTAATATTTGATTTGTTCTCTCCTATTTGGATCCTGTGGTTTGACTTTTTCTCCTATGGATTTTCCAAAAAGCAAAGATAACAATTCCGATCACATGTCATTCAAACAAGAGAATAGTTCACAGTCTTGATTGAAAGGGTGCCTTAATCCTCCAGAATTCTCCGTGTGTCTGGTGAGGGCAATGTCCTAGTTGGTGTTTAGTAGACCATCTGGCCTCCCTAGGCACCTCTTCATCTGTGGCTGCAGTAGTCCGTGTAAGAAGGACTCTCTTCAGACCCCTGAAGTTTAGCCAAGAAAGGAAAATTGGAGGCTGGTGTTCTGGTGAGGTGATAAAGGGGTTGATGGGAAATGAAGCGAGGGCAGTGAGCAGAGACACTTTGAAGAAGTTTCACTTGGGTGGTGACGGACCTGTGTGTTCGAGAATATGGTGTCCAGGGAGGGCTTTTTCCAAGATGAGAGACACTTGACTCTATTTAAATGCTGACAGAAAAGGGCCGGCAGATACACTTCGTTTTGCAGGCTGCAGGCTTTAGCGTTCTGCTTCCCATCCTATCCTTACGGTGATGAGGACATTCTCCCAGGATGCCTGCCTTGACTTACATATCTGGATGTTGCTTGCTTACACATCCAGAGGTTTCAATGTCTATTTCTATACAGATACACATTTATGGTAATTTTAGAACAATTAAAAAAATAAAATGTTGAAAGAAACAAAAAGATCGAGAGTGAAAAAGAAGTCACTTGGAATGTTACCATTCAGCCATAGTTGTTGTTACACTTCTCAGTTTTTTCCGGGTATCTACACACATACATGTGACAGGGCTTTATCTCCTCTTGTTCTCTTACCAGTACCTCAAGGACTATTTCTGTTTCTCCCTTTCTCCTGGTCCACACTGAAACAGATCCAAAGATGTAAATCTCGGTTTAAGTTCAAGACAGAAAGATACAGATGCATGCTTGCAGGGCTGGGGTGTCCTCTCCCAGAGATCTGACAGGCTAAGGATGGACGAGAGAAGAAGGATAGGAGTGGAGCTGGGGAAGAGGAGGGATCAGGGTCCTTGGACACCTTGATCAGGAACTGGGAGTAGCCTGTCAGAACCCAGTGCGGAGCCAGTCCTTGAATTCGGACCCTTCCTCTCACAGTTCCCTGTAGACGACTGTCTTACAACAGTCCTGGGCTCTCAAAAGCCTCCTTGAGCAGATGGTAGTGTACTTACGTATCTCCAATGAGAGGAGCCTGAAGAGAAATCCCCGCCTCTGGACCCAAAGTAACTATGTAGAACTGTTGCGCATTTTCCTATGAGCCGCTGTTACCTGTGTGCATGATTTCCTCAATGAGCTGGACTTGGTAGAAAGAAAGAAGAGAAACTTAATATTTTTCTCACCACCGTCTTTGGACACCTGCTCCATAAAATCATGCTTCCCACGCCTGGATGAAATTGCAGTTTTTATATCTTTTTCAGTCAATAAACAGTATAGTTTAATGTAACATAAAAACTCTAAACTGTCATCCATTTGAAACCTTTCCTTTCCCTTAGAGACTATTTTGGCTTGAAAGCACGTCGTGGGGGAGGGGAGGCAGGGACCTTTAAATCTCCTCTTTACCACCAGTTCTTTTACTCCTTCCCCATCCATGAGATTACATCTGACTCTTCTGGGATTGAAATGGAGTGGAGGAGAGATAGGGGAAAAAAATGTCTCACCCGTCTGGCACAGGTAGTCTGGTGTTGGCCTTCTTAGATATAGCAGATTCCATATATGAATTTTTCTTGCATTCTGCTTTTGTGGCACAGGTAGTCTGGTGTTGGCCTTCTTAGATATAGCAGATTCCATATATGAATTTTTCTTGCATTCTGCTTTTGTGGCACAGGTAGTCTGGTGTTGGCCTTCTTAGATATAGCAGATTCCATATATGAATTTTTCTTGCAGTCTGCTTTTGTGGGTTATTCAGGATCTCCTCCGATCACTGAGGATCTCTCACCTGCAGTACCTTTGCCTTGGCTGCTGATGCTCCCTCCTGTGTCCCCGACCCCTTCTTTCCTATGTCAGGTTACAGGGTGTCCTCCTGGTAGAGTTGATCTCAAGGCAAGCCAGGGAGGCTTCCCCCAAGGGACCCTATCTCTGGCCTGTGGGAACCCCATGCAACAGTTGCCTTGCCAGCTTCTGGACATGTGTGACAGGCTCAGCTTCTTTTTCTGGAATTTTCTGGAGAAAGGGTGATACCAGTCCCCATTTCTTCAAATCCAGAGGACACGTGTCATGCTGCCTAAATGCTTCTCTTGACGCCTCTCTCCTTAAGCTTAATGCAAAGAGGGGAAGCCACTCTTCCTCTCCAGCATGTTGACATTCTTCTCCAAAGATACTGGTAGCCAGAGATATGCAAGGATGTTTTCATCCTCCAAGAGGATGCTCGTAAAGGTAAGTGAACAAATATGGTTTTTCTCGGAATAGCCAGCCAAGTCATTCCTTCTCCCCTCCTCCTCTTTACACAGCGACTGGCTGAGGGGTTTGCCCTGGTGTGAGCTGGGACCTGCACTAACTCTGGGCCTTCAGGTGGTCACAGTGGAGAAAAGCAAGCAGGATTGTTCTATGGGAGGCGATGCCGGCTTATCTGTTGGCTCAACTTCCATACAACCACATACCTTCATGGGAAACCCTTCTGTCAGCATTCCTCATCCTCTGTGCCCCTTTAGGCCTTCCAGGAGAAGGAGAGAGGTCCGTCATGGAAACAGACGTATAGAAAGTTGTAGAAACCTATGCCAGATATTTACAGCATTACAAAGTGCCAGGAGAGGGAGGCCGAGACGTAGCTCATTTAAAACAAAGAATTACAAAATATTTGAGGAAAACGAGCATTTTGAAAAAGAAGAACCAAGACAAATATACAGGATAATGGATTCACAATGAAACAAACTTTTTTTTTTTCATTTCACATAAAACTTATAATTATTTAGAAAACATTGAGTGGATATCAAATCCACAGAGTTAGGGTAGATTTCCATGAAGAAGAGCCAATCATTACACAAGAAAGACTTCAGATTTTAAAGATGATTGTAAAAAGAAAGCAATTACTAGGAGGGCTGAGTAACTGAAAGTACTTGGCTAAAGAATAAACAGTGATTTGGAAATTAAGGTCTTTTTTTTTTTTATGTAAAGCAAAAAGATGATAGAAATTATGGTCTAAAGTTAAGACATGTAGACATATCTAGAGGAACAAATATTCATTTAAGACAGGTTAAAGAGGAGCATGTGGGTGCCTCAGTCGGTTGAGCCTCCAATTCTTGATTTCAGCTCAGGTCATGATCCCAGGGTCGTGGGATCAAGCCCTACACTGGGCTCCATAGGAGCCTGCTTAAGATTCTCTCTCCCTCGGCTCTCTCCCCCCGCTCCCCCCCTCTCTCTGCCTCTGTCTATAAAAAGAAGAAAAAAGAATGAGACAAAAAGGCCAAAGAAATAATAGAAGGAAATTTCCTTGAGGGCAATTTAAACTTAAGACTTAAGATTCAAAGTGCCTCCTAGTACCTCAAAAATCTAAAAATAGAACTACCCTACGACCCAGCAATTGCACTACTGGGCATTTATCCATGGGATACAGGTGTGCTGTTTTGAAGGGACACATGCACCCCCTTGTTTATAGCAGCACTATCAACAATAGCCAAAGTATGGAAAGAGCCCAAATGTCCATTGATGGATGAATGGATAAAGAAGATGTGTGTGTATGTGTGTGTGTATATATATATATATATATATATATACACACACACACAATATACACACACACAATGGAGTATTACTGGGCAATCAAAAAGAATGAAATCTTGCCATTTGCAACTACGTGGATGGAACTGGAGGGTATTATGCTAAGTGAAATTAGTCACTCAGAGAAAGACAAAAATCTTATGACTTCACTCATATGAGGACTTTAAGAGACAAAACAGATGAACACAAGGGAAGGGAAACAAAAATAATACAAAAACAGGGAAGGGGACAAAACAGAAGACACTCATGGAGAACAAACTGAGGGTTACTGGAGGGATTGTGGGAGGGGGGATGGGCTAAATAGGCAAAGGGCACTAAGGAACCTACTCCTGAAATCATTGTTGCACTATATGCTAACTAATTTGGATGTCAATTTTAAAAAACAAAAAATAAAATTAAAAGAAAGATTAAAAAACAAACAAAAAAAACCCAAAGTGCCTCCTAAGGGTAGGTAGGAATACTGAAAGACACCCACATTTAAATTTCTGGATTTTATGGCTAAGGAAAAGTCTTATTAATTTACAGAGAAACAAATCACTTAAAAAGGAAAGCACATCAGATAAGCAGTGTCTTACCTGCAACACAGCTAAAGGACAATGGATCAGAGTCGGCCAAATTTTAAAGCTGCCGTTCTGTAGCCAGTTAAACATTATAAGGGCAAATTAAAGAGCTATGACAGCATATCACTGATGCTCCTTTTTTGGAACAATTGGTCCGCAAGGAATACAATTTCAAGAAAGGGGAACATGATATAGAAGAAAGAGTGAGAAGCAGAGAAACTGACAGAATTTATAACTAAATGTAAAAAATTCTTGTTATCACTGTGTTTAATGTAGCTACAAAGAAATGATTCTTAAAATAGAAATATGGTATCTATTTTATTGACAATTATATTATATATCATATATAACTAAATATAAAATTATATATGATTATATTATGTGTTATACTAACAAGAAAATTAACAATATCTGAAATAAAATTATACCTAATTTCACTAAATCTTGGAAGACTGAATGGAACAGAGGGGTAAATTATACATAATACAGATCTAATTTTGGGGGGAAAGTCATGGATATTAATTGTTGATATTGACACAAAAATAGGTTTACTGGCTTTTTTTTTTTGTGTGTGTGTGAGAGAGAGAGGGACATGGAGTATGAGTGGGGGAGGGGCAGAGAAAGAGGGAGACACGGAATCCAAAGCAGCTCCAGGCTCTGAGCTGTCAGCACAGAGCCCCACGTGGGGCTCGAACTCACACACTGAGTCATGAGCTGAGCCAAAGTCAGAAGCTCAACCCACTGAGCCACCCAGGCACACCCAGATTTAAATAGGTTTGTTAGAAATTTACATATATTTACTAATGGAATGAGTATAGTATGTAGATGGTGGCAGTGTGTTACTTGCCTACTTAGTATCCATTCTTGCTTGCTTTCTTAGTGAAGGAATTCTGATTTCTTTAGGGGGGTAACGTGTCTGTTTAAAGGACACCATCTCCCAGCTGCTCCTGCAGTAAGTCGTGGCCACATTACTAAACGTAAATGGAAGTGCTGTGTGAAATGTCAGGAAAGGCTTCTTAAAAGGAACTGACTCAGCCGGCCCATGCCTTTTGTGGCCTCCCCTTTTTCTTCCTCCTGCTCAGAAATTGAACACAATGGTTAAAGTCCTTGCAGCTGCCATGGTCTTGAGAACTGAGAGTTATGTTCTAAGGATGGAGGAGTAGAAAAATAAGATGTGGCTGGACTGCTGAGGCCAGTGCTGGACTGACTTTCTCTAGACTTTTTTTTTTTTTTTCTTTCTCATTTGAGAGGGGTGGGGCAGGAAAACCATGTCTTGAAGCTGTTTAGTCTTGGGTTTCTATTCCATGCAGCCAAATGGAATCCTGATTTATTGGTTTTTCCAAACTTATAGAAGAATAAGAAGAACAAAGGCTTTATCAATCCGGCAAAGGTTGAGAAGCAGAAGGATAAAAAAGAAATAAAGAACAACAAGAAAACAAAATAAATAAATGGAAGGTTAGAAAGTGTGCTGAAGTCATAGATTACTTCTATAAAAGACACATGAAAAATGATACACAAAAGCTGAAAGAAAATAAAGGATGGTTAAAGAGATGTTAGGTAAATGCGATGGCAATATTAATACCTGGCAGAATAGAATTCAAGGGCCAAATATTATGACAGAAAACATGAAGTGCTATTTAAAATAGCATTGCAAGAAAAAAGGTGAAATATGCCAGGAAGATATAATAGTTACAAACTTTTATGCACTGAACTTATATTGAAAGAAAGCACAAATTTTTATAAAAGTAAAGATTAGCTGGCAAAACCAAAATCTCTGTAAGAGACAGCATTCCGTAAGTCTCGGGAGGTGACAATTCATGTGGACGAAATGTAATTTTGTATGGAGACGATTTGACGAACACAATGGGCAAGCTTGCTTTGAGTGTTACACCAGTGAGAAGAGAATAAACGTTCTTTTTAACACCCACAGGGCTTTACAAAATTGATTAAATACTACATACCAAAGAAAATCTGAATCAGTTCTCCCAGAAGAAATTATAGAGGCCACATTCTCTTAACACAGGATGATACAAGTTAGAAATTAAAGATGAAAGAGAATTAGTAAAAATTTTTTAAAGTTTATTTATTTTGAGAGAGAAAGAATGAGAGCGAGTGAGGGAGGGGCAGAGAGAGAGAGAGAGAGAGAGAATTCCAAGCAGGTTCCCTGCCATCAGCATAGAGCCTGATGCTCGGCTTAATCCCACAAACTGTGAGATCATGCCCTGAGTCAAAATCAAGAGTCAGACGCTTAACCAACGAAGCCACCCTGGCACCTCGAGAACCAGTAATAATTAAAAACAGAAAAGAAAACAAAACCTAACCACTGGGGAAAAAGAACAGTCTTAATTTTGGGGTCGGAAAGGAAACTGAATGTTAAATTACGATTGTTTGGAAATGGGTGCTATGTGAACCCTGCACATCTTTACCAGGATTGTAGCCAACACAGTTCTTGCAGTTCTTGGAGGACCCCTGGTGTTCACTGCTTTTATGAGAAGAAAACACCTGGTAAAAAAAATTCAGTGGCTAGTTTAGTAGCTAGAAACTGGCCAATCAAACACCCTGGAAAAAAGGAGAGGAGGGGATTAATCGATATAAAACCGGAAATTATTTAACTAAATCTAAATGGAGGCAATCCCAACCGAAAGAAGCACGGCTCTCCCCAAACATCTCCCTTTCCCTTTGACGTGTGGCTCACTCCCACTCCCACAGCTGAGCCCTTAGGTTGGGCACGGGGGGACACAAACGTGTCGATCACCTTGGACTCCACTGCGGTGTCCAGACATCCCACTGACAGCCCCTCCTCCAAGGGGTCTTGGGTCCTCTGACCACCCCGCCTCACTGTTTCATCTGCTGAATTCTCCGATCTTCAGGAAGACCCACTCCTGGGTGGTGGTGCTCCCTTTGGTCTCAATATTCTGGACAACTTTAAGGATCCACGGGCGTGACCCACTCAGTCTGTGTTCCTGGTTCCTTAACCTTATCTTGACTTTCATTGCAACTGCCATGGCCAGTGCACAGACCTGGATGTTACTCGGAGCTACTCTACTGTTTTTGCATTTATGTTGGTCATGAGCTGACTAAGCCACCCAGGTGCCCCGGGGAGCTCCTCTGCTTCTTAAAACACTGACTGCAATCTCTTATCCTTCCAAGGCTCTCATTTTGAGACTTCCTTTCCATCTGTTTTGCAAATTTCACTTCCCTGACCTTTTTATTCCCTTTAAAAATTTTTTCAATGTTTATTTATTTTTGAGAGAGAGAATGAGAGAGAGAGAGAGAGAGAGAGAGAGAGAGAGAGAGAGAGAAAGTGGGGGAGCAGCAAAGAGAGAGAGAGAGAGGGAGACACAGAATCTGAAACAGGCTCCAGGCTCTGAGCGTCAGCACAGAGTGCGATGCAGGGCTTGAACTCGGAAACGAGGAGATTATGACTTAGGCCGAAGTCAGATGCTTAACCAACTGAGCCACCCAGGTGCCCCATATTCTCTTTATATGTATGTGCCGACTCCAGTCTCCACTTGCTTCCCTTTCCAGGGTAAATTACATGGCCCACCACCTAGATAACTCTTTTTTCCAATCTATGCTACTCTCTAGCCCCATTTTTACAAACTCTGGCAAAATTTCCACCCTTGATGAATCAGGTCATCTGCCTTCTCTGGTCTTATTCCAGGTTTATTGGGCACATCTAGAAAGGAAAATATATAGAATTATAAAGATGATACCTTTAAACCTCTGGAGTGTAACCTAGGTTAGGCCCTTGACTCTCCAAGCAAACCCACAATGCTTTTCTAGTTGGTGCTGCCTCCCATTCTCCACAGAAGCTATAGCAGACCTTCCTCTAGCTCCCTAACCCACCCATCCCAACACATCCTGACTCGCCCAGAGTGGGGAACCTCATCGGCTTCCCAGAGGAAATCGAAGGGCTTTGACATACATTCCCTTTATTTCCTGGCAACATCTACGGTCTTAACCTGTACTCACATTCACTTTTCCCTTTCTCCACGGTTACCATGTTGAGTTTTCCTTTCTCTTGTCTGAGACTTAGCGCTTCATCTCTGCTCTGAAGCCCGTCTTCTGCCTTCGCAGAAATCTTGCTCTGTGGATTATCTCCCCTCTCTCCTGTGCTTTAATTTCTCCTGGCATCTTTAAAGACAAAAAATTAAATGTGGTTTACAAGGTTCTTTGTGATCTGGCCTCTCCCTGCCAATCTTCAGCATTTTCCTGTTCCATTTCTCCCCCCTTGGTCTATGTCCTGGCCAATAGGTTTTCTGTCAGTACCTTCAGTGTGCCTGGTTCACTTATCCTGGGATTATGCACATGCTGATCCTTATTTCTGGAATGCCACCTTCCCCTTCATCTCCAATCCGCATGTTTGAGTAATGCTTTCTACATCTTTCATCTTATATCACGTTCTCTGGGAAATCTCCTAACCCCTAGGATTGACTGGATTAGGTGCAGATCTAAAACACTTAACCCACACTCTTCTTTTTTTTTAATTTTTAAAAAATGTTTTTATTTTATTTTTTGAGAGAGAGAGAGAGAGAGAGAGAGAGAGAGAGAGAGACAGCGAGCATGAGTAGGGAAGGGGAAGAGAGAGAGGGAGACACAGAATCTGAAGCAGGATCCAGGCTCTGAGCTGTCAGCACAGAGCCTGACTGTGGGGCTCGAACCCACAAAGTGTGGGATCATGACCTGGGCTAAAGTCGGGTGCTCAACTGACTGAGCCATCCAGGTGCCCCAACCCATACTCCTTAATAGCCTATCATAGCACTCATCATTTTGAAATATGCCAAGAGATTTCTTTTTCTGGCCTCCCTCATTCCAGTTTTCTCCAAAAAGACCAAGACTGCTTTTATTCAATGCTGAAATCCTGGCATCTGGAACATGTGTGACATATACGAGCCATTCAAAATTCGTTGACTGGAGCTTTGGCCTCAAACCATAATATGGAATTTTAGGAAGCTTAATTGGGTCATATGGGAAATGTATTTTGTGTGGTTGGGAGTCCTAAACGGTGCCATTTGTTAAGCCCAAATTTAAATCTTGGAATTTTCCAGTCAGGAGAGATGACATAATCATCAGTGTCAGAAAAAATGAGCCAGACCAAAATGAACAAATCAGACTATAGATGCTGGCGAGGATGTGGAGAAACAGGAACCCTCTTGCACTGTTGGTGGGAATGCAAACTGGTGCAGCCACTCTGGAAAACAGTGTGGAGGTTCCTCAAAAAATTAAAAATAGACCTACCCTATGACCCAGCAGTAGCACTGCTAGGAATTTACCCAAGGGATACGGGAGTACTGATGCATAGGGGCACTTGTACCCCAAGGTTTATAGCAGCACTCTCAACAATAGCCAAATTATGGAAAGAGCCTAAATGTCCATCAACTGATGAATGGATAAAGAAATTGTGGTTTATATACACAATGGAGTACTACATGACAATGAGAAAGAATGAAATATGGCCCTTTGTAGCAACGTGGATGGAACTGGAGAGTGTGATGCTAAGTGAAATAAGCCATACAGAGAAAGACAGATACCATATGTTTTCACTCTTATGTGGATCCTGAGAAACTTAACAGGAACCCATGGGGGAGGGGAAGGAAAAAAAAAAGAGAGGTTAGAGTGGGAGAGAGCCAAAGCATAAGACACTCTTAAAAAATGAGAACAAACTGAGGGCTGATAGGGGGTGGGAGGGAGGGGAGGGTGGGTGATGGGTATTGAGGAGGGCACCTTTTGGGATGAGCACTGGGTGTTGTATGGAAACCAGTTTGACAATAAATTTCACATATTTACAAAAAAAGAAAAAGAAAAAATGAGCCAGAGAGAGGTTTTCACTGTACATAGTCGTATTTATCTTCCTCTGCCCCAACCCCAACTGGAAAACATGGCCAGTGGGGGTCTGCAATCTGATCTGGACTCTTCTTCCAAGCATTTTCTCTCCTTGAAAAGGAGTGAAGAGAAATCTTGACCTTCCCTTAGAGATGACTACAGTGATATACTTCAGTGGAGAAGCTGAATCAATGAAACTGAGACATAATATTTGAGCTCTGTTAATGCAATTCTGCTTGGGCATCTTATTCAGTTTGGCTAAATTCTTGACAGACACCCCTTATTTGAATAGCTTTTCTTTTTTAAGTCAAAGGATTTGATTATTACTTTGGGATTTTATATTTTCTGTGGTGGAAACAAGAAGCTTTAAATGGGTATTGTGAAGAGTGACCATATGTCCTGCTTTGCCTGGTGCCGTCCCAGTCTAGACCTATTTTTTCCAGAGTCCGGTCTGAGTTGGCATGTGATCTGGATTTTTCATGTGGTAGCAAAAATTAATGTTATTATTAATGGCTACAATAAAATAAACTGAGATGGCTTGGTAGATCTTCACTTTGAATTTCAGCGATGGTCTCACTGGGTAGCAGGGGAAACCCATGCTCTGGCTTTAACACATGTTTAAATCTGAAAGACAGCTAGTGATAACCTTTCTTTCTTCTCGTCTTTTCTAGATGCAACTTGACTAACACCTACCTTTCAAAGACAGCACACAGGATACTCGGAACAGTTGGAAGAGTTAGGGACACTGATTTCCTTTCGGTCTGGATTGTGTGGGAGATGTATTTGACATGGCCCCCTCTGCTGGCCGCTTGGCATGTGAGCACTTGTTTGGTGGCTTGGGAAGTGGCCTGGGAAGCGCAACAGAAATCAGGCCGTAGGTTAACAGAGTCAACAGGAAACTTGGGAAGTTATGTGAGATATTTGTGGGACACAGAGGTTGATCAGGTCTGCAACAGACAGACCTGAGTAAATAGCCCGACTTCCCTTATGACTGTGGTTTTTGTTAATTGTTTTAGGGTATGAATTTCATTTACTTAGTTCATTGTTTGGTATTGTTTTTGAAATTTTGAACATTTGTGGCAGCCATGAACTAAAACAACAAACAAAAATTAAGTAGTTGATATTCATTTCTTAGAGGAAGTTGTTGATGAACATGACACTTGCATGAAATGTTTGACGTTTACTATCCATTACAGAAACCAGAGTGCTATGGTTTGAATGTCATATTCCCCTAAAATTCTTAAGTTGCAGTGCCAGTGCCCAATGGTATTAAGACGTAGGGCCTTTGAGAGGTGCTGAAGTCATGAGGGTGGAGCCCCCATGAACGGGATTAGTACCCTTATACGGAGACTTAAAAGGAGATCCTGTGCCCCTTCTACCATGTGAGGATACAGTGAGGAGTTAGCCATACACCAGGAAGGGGGCTCTCACCAGAGATCGACTTGATCTTGGGGTCATGATCTCATGGTTCATGAGTGACACGTTGGGCTCGGTGCTGACAGTGTAGAGCCTGCTTAGGATTCTCTCATTCTCCCTCTCTCTTTCTCAAAATAAATAAACTTAAAAAAAAAAAGACTGCGCTTAAAGGCAATGATTTAACATCTACAGCTGCAGAAAGCATATTTTTGTATTATTCTATGAAAGCTTGAGTTTTCATTTAGATAAAATGGCTGTTCTAAACTAATTTTGTCAATTTAAAAAATTTTTGTTAACTTTAAATTCCAAGTTTTCTTGAGCACATGTGAAGAGTGACCTTCTGGCTGTGAAATTATTGGCTCCATTAACAAAAGCACTTGGCAAACATTTAAAAGATGCCGATTTCGTATCAATGTCATCAGATATTTCAAGTAGAAGATCAATTAATTCCAATAATGGTTCAATTTTTTTCCCCATCCAAATCATGGAATCAAAGTAAAGATTTGGAAGTCCATTTGACATTGTTGGGAACGCTATTGTCAATTTAGTTAAACAGTTGAAATTTGAAGAGAAAAATGTTTTGTTTTTATGGTGAGAATTGGAATATAAGTTTTGTGGATCATGATGTGGTAAAAATGTTTTAAAATGAAAAAAAAAATAGGAATGTGCCTGTGGTGCCCATATAATTTATAATTGAGGCCAAACAAACAATAGTATTCTACCAAACTAAACAGAGGTATATTTGTCAAAACTTAAAAATATGCGTTCAACTTATAAATATATATATATAATTACAAACTAGTATATATTTAATATACATATAAGAATACTTATATACATAATAAACATACTATACTAAACATTCTAGATATACTAAACATACTATGCTAAACATCCATATCATAAATTGTACCCATATAATTGGTGAGGAAGCTGATGTCATCAACCTAATTTTAAAAATAAGCAGATTATTATTATTACTGATTTATATTCGTGGATGTCAATCTGTGAATTCTGAGCACATTTGATTTAAAATTCATGGGAAGTCCTTAATAAAAATACTCATTTGGTGAAATGCCAAAAACTTCAGCGTTTGAAGCTTTTAGTACATTGGAATAATGGTAAGTAAGGCCTGCAACAGAAGGACATTAAAATTTATTTCTGTAAAAGCTAGCAAAATACCAAACAAATCAAACGATGAGCACTCAAACATTTTACAAGGTTTAATTTCGAGATTTCAGAACAGCTCAACCTTGTAGGAAGAATGTTTTGACAGAGTTTCTATATTTAAACAAACAAATTGATATTTCATCCTGGGATTCGACGCAATTGAGAAGGCGTATGATATTGCAACATCTCAATCTGGTGAGACATTCAAGAATCATCAGTAAGATTACTTTTTGATTCTTTTCGCCTTCCAAAACTATGTGTCAAGTAATGCTCCTCTGAACAGGATAGAAGACAGTATCTGTGGAAATTTCTGACCTGAGATATTTACACATTTCAATAAGAAAAAGTTAGAATGAAGTATTTTATTTGGCAGAACCTTCTGAGTTTACCAGGTACTTCAGCAATTTTGGACAGTATTATTCTTCTTTAAAATATCATGATCTACAGAAAAGAGTTAATTAAGGGTGCCAACAATTTCTAATTTATTGTAAAATGTAACTCTGGCAAAGGTTATTAGCAATTTTAAGAAGAGGTAAAAAATAATAAAATCATATTGAAAGAATATTCTTGAGAATGAAACCAGTTGCCATGGCCTCAGACAGAGATGGCGGGGATACAGATTAAAGTCTGTGAGTACACACCCAGAATAATTATTCTGCTTAAGTTAGTTTTTCATGTATGGCTTGAGGCATGATGTGTCTATTACATTCTATGAATTTCAACATTTATACTTGTATTATAACTTGCTAAAAATATTAAGTGAATGCTATTCTGTAATTTTTTTCTGTTGTCCTCTGGAACTGTTGGGAATAAATGGTCCTCCAGAAATAGTCCACCTTGAACTCCTTGGGTGAGAGATGTTTAATCACATTGCTTGCCAATTCCTGGGGACCTCTGGGAAACCATCAGGTCATCAGAATCAGTGTATTAGAATATTTAATACCTCGAAACGATTTCTTTGTCAAAGATAGGCCACCTCGGTCTCTTGAAAATACAGCACTGTGAGCTGGCCCAGTCACTCTTATTGTCTGACTTATTGTTTAGGAAAAGAGGATATCAGTTAAACTTCCAGTGAAAAAGATGGCCCTTAGTTGTCAGGTCTGACCCCTGTGGAGAGGAAAAAGTCAAAGCAGAATTTTAGAAACACTTCATTGCCAGAATCCATGGATTCTCTAAAGGAATGGAGAATTCAGGAACATAGCTCCATGCCTCCATTTCACAAAATGGCAATGATCTCAGTGGGGTTTCTGACTTTTTGGATTTTTGGATTATAATTTGGGTCACCTGAACCACAGGTGATTCTTTACTAGTTTTTCACTACGTATTAATCTTCTTTCAGGGGATTCAAATATTTAAAATACTTGATTCATGTTAAAGTGCCGTAAAAAGACTGCCCCCCCCCCCCGCCCCGCCCCGGCCCCGCAAGATTGAAACCTCCTAGAAAATGGGTCTGCAATAATCTGGGAAGGAGGCAAAAATTGTTCATGGACACTCAGACAATCTGGTAGTGTTTATCTTGGACATTGAAGTAATAATTTAAATAATAATGCAGTTTGCATAAAATTGTTCATACTTTAGTTTAAATGGGGTGCCTGGGTGGCTCAGTTGGTTAAGCATCTGACTTTGGCTTAGGTCGTGATCTCACGGCTCGTGAGTTCAAGCCCTGTGTTGGGCTCTGTGCTGGCAGCTCAGAGCCTGGAGCCTGATTCAGATTCTGTCTCCATCTCTCTGCC
The DNA here is from genome assembly GCF_024362965.1 of Panthera pardus. NCBI lineage: Eukaryota > Metazoa > Chordata > Mammalia > Carnivora > Felidae > Panthera > Panthera pardus. Next base: position 60,837,168 of record NW_026526991.1, on the reverse strand, counting down.
CCTCCCCTGCTTGTGCATGGTCTCTCTCTCAAATATGAATACACATTAAAAATTTTTTTAAAAGAAAAGAAGTCTGGCATAGAGTCTTTATGCATAGAAACAACTGTCCAAGAATCCCAACCCTGCCTATTTGGTGCCTGTAGTCCACCTGAACACTGTTGGAGAAAATCACCAGTGGGCCAGTCTTGGTTTAAGTGTGTGACTACAAACCTACACTGGGCATTTATCACCGCCCATCGGCCCTACAACATTTCTCCAGTAAATATGCTCCCCACTCACACATCACCTTCTCTCCTCAAACCTTCCATGAACCCTGAGCTACTTTCTGTGCTCAGGGACTTTGCACGACTTTAAGCATCTTTTCTACTGACCAATCTTCACCTCGATCCCAGGTAGCTCTTGGACTTCTAGATGTGTCTGTACAACTTCCGGTGGGTTTCCACTGAATGTCTCACAGGCATTTCAAACTCAGTATCATCCTTATTATTCTCACCCCCACAACTGCTGTTCCTTTTGGGTTTCTCATCCCACCTAATGGCGTGAACACGTTCTTAAACAATCAAGTCAGAAATCTTGGGGTTACCCTAGCTTTCTCACTCAGTCCCGCATCTAATCAACCAGGCAACCTGCACGAGTCTTGTTGATGCTTCCCCTTTACTTATTTTCAGTGCCACTGATTGAGGCCAAACCCTTGCTATATCTCCTGCCAGTCAGGAACAGTCTTAGAATGGGTTTACATCCAATGGTCTGATGCATCTTCTGCTAGCTGCCAGAATGGTCTTTAAAATGTAAATATGATCGTGTCATTTCCTGCTTAAAATCTTCCAACTCTCTCAGCCGTCCTTCAAAATAAACCTCTGATATTTAACAGAGCAAACATGGCCTTTAATGATCTGGCCCTGACGCATTTATGGTTTTCTCTCCTCAGTCCCTTATTTGAGGTTACGCTTTTGACACAGACTTTTTTTTTGAGACTTTCTCAGTAGATCAAGGTTTTCCATTAACTTATAACTTTTCCTCTGTTGTTCCCTAAACTTGAGAGCCATAGACTTATTTAAAGTTTGTCTAAATCTACTTGTTCTTTCAGGCTCAGATTAAGAATCTCTTTCTTAAAAAAATTTTTTTAATGTTTATTTTTGAGAGAGAGAGCAAGAGCAAAGGAGGGATGGGGGGTGGGGGGCAGAAGATCCCAAGCAGGTTGCACACTGACAGCAGAGACCCCGAGTGTGGGGCTTGAACTCATGAACTGTGAAATCATGACCTGGGCCAAAGACTTAACTGATTGAGCCACCAGGCATCCCAAGAATCTCTTTCTATGAAAAGCTTTGCCTGGAGTTCTCTGAGTCTTCCCCATCCTTTCAAGTCTGGGTCAGGGATTCTGCCTGTGGGCTTGCATGGTGCCCTGTGGAGTGTGGCCCGGGTGAGGTTCCCTAGGACAGGCCCTGCGAGAAGTCTTGGAGGGACATTAAGTCACAATGTCTGGTTGGTGGAGAGCAGCCCTGCCCCATCTGAACGGCTGCTTCTTGGAGGGGCTGGTGTCCAGGGAGGAAGGTCACATATGTCTGCAGGGGGCAGTGGGCTCAGTGTGAGGTGAACATAAGAGTGATCAGGAATTGGAGGGTCTGGAAGCCAGTTGGTTCTCCGATCAAGAGCGTTTGGAAGAGCCTCCTGGCCATGAGGGGTAGAGTGGGGGGGACAGTGGGAGATGGGACAGGACAGGCAGGTGTGGGCCCCACTTCTTCATCAGATAGACTTTTTGTGAGGCACTAATTCTAGAGAGGAGTATGGCAGATCCCTATCATCAAGGGATTCACAATTGGGCTTGGGATTAAATTTGAGACAAAGATTTATCTGGCTTGTAAGGTGGGGGGGATATCCTGGAAGAGATATAATGAGCTTCTGATGTACTTTAGTGTCAGTGGGTGGAGAACAGGTTTTTTTCCTGGATAAATATTTAAAGGTAGTAAGGACTTGGCAATTATTTGATAAAGGGATTGAGGGAATGAATAAGTACCGCATGTCTGAGGGTTTGAGTGTGTGTGTGTGTGTGTGTGTGTGTGTGTGTATGGGTGGGTGGTGGGCAAAGGGAAGAACTTCGACTCTGGGATCCAAATGGTCACCAGCAGCAGAGTATCAGAGCTGAGCCAACCATTGCACACTTTGCACAAGTCTTTTCTCAAAGGGGATTGGATCTCCAACGCCAACACGAGAACTGCCACAGAGCAGGGGCTTTATAAACATCACTACTTACCATTGACCCGGTCCTCTCGTTGCCTCACTCCTGATCTCAGGAGTTAATTAGGAAATTATTCACAGAAATGGGGGCTCGAGAAATAGGAACATGTGTTCTGAATATTTCCCGTCATTATTTAATAATAGGTCCCAGATTCAATGTTATTAAATGTAAAGAAAGGGAAAGAATTTAATGTGTGTTGGGGAGGTACTTGTTTAAAAGAAGATTCCCGGGGCGCCTGGGTGGCTCAGCTGGTTGAGCGTCCGACTTCAGCTTAGGTCATGATCTCGTGGTTTGTGAGTTCGAGCCTTGGCTCGCTGCTGTTAGCACAGAGCCCGCTTTGGATCCTCTGTCCTTCCCTCTCTGCCCCTCCCCTGCTTGATCACTCTCTCTCAAAAAGAAATAAAAGATTAAAAAAAGAAGAAGAAGATTCCTCTCCTGTCACGTGACCCGTTGAAAGGCTTGTCTCCAGGAAGCCCTGTTAGAGATGAGGGATATCCCTGTATTTGCAAAGTGCTGTATCTTCTACCCACCAGACTTTTCTGAACTACTTTTCTCATTCTGCCTGCTTGTGCAGACCTTGCCTAGAGGTGGGACCCCAAACAGAGACCCCAAAGGGAGACAGTGACTTTAACTCACTGGGGTCAAGATGTAAATATAGGTTGTGCTTTGAAGGCCATCTTACCCTGACTCCTGCAATCCACGTGACTGGTTTTCTCTGCCAAGCACCTGTAGCAGCTACCTCTTTGGTCTCTTGATGCCTTTGACTTTTCACCTTGGCCTGGGTGGGTGGCAGGGGTGACACGTGACTGGAAAGCTGTGGAGCTGAGTTTTTACTAGATGCCTCAGAAGATCCTTGATTCAGTCTTTGAGAGTCAACATGTGGCAAATCTTGGTCTTTGGTGGGTTATTTCATATTTGGAGACGGTTGTTAACAGTTTTATTTTCTGGCAACCATTGCCTCCACTTAGGCTTTGTGGAATTTTCCTTTTATTCTTTAATGCTACACTGGGCAGATACTATAACTTTCTGGTCATTTGATTATTAAGGGTCCATTCTTGAAAATTTACCATGAAGCATAATAGAAAACTCATCTTTTTTTTCTGTCAGCACAGGCTAAACAGGTAGATGGAGGGAGCGCTGAGGGTCAGGTGTGTGGTCTGGTTCTGGGATACCTGGTATTTTTGTCGACAAATGAGGCCCCAGCCTATGTTTTCTGTTCAACCTCACCTTACGCTATTCCCCCTGGGCGTCCCTCCAGCTACTGGGCACTGAGGTCAGAGAAATTTGACAAGATTCCTCCCCTCAAGAAGTTTACAGTCTGGAACTGATATTGAACTTAACACAAAAGATTGTGAGATGAATCTAACTTGTGCCAAGAAGCCTCTAGAAAAGAGAAGGAGTCGTTCAGGGACAGTGGGTGTGGAGAAAAGGGTATGTGTTGGGTAAACAGTGCAGCATCTGTAAGGACTGGACTTGGCAGTTGGCCAGACCTGGGAGTGAGAGGGAGGGAGAGGGTTTCAGCTTGAGAGAGGGAGAGGGTAGTGTGGCCTTGGGGTGAGGGAGTCTGAGGTGGAAGACAAGAGTCCAAGTAGGGTGTGTGTGTGCACAGGTGAGTGTGCATGTGTGTGCCTGGGGTTGTAGAGACAGAGGGGGATGCGCCCCTCCTCCTTGATAGAGCTTGGAAAACCCAACAGGGGTAGGTCCTGATATGTGCTCCAGTTTTTTTTTTTTTTTTTACAGATGTAAATTAGTCCTCGGGGTTCCGACTCAGAGCCTGCAACATGAACTCCCTCTTTCCAGCCCTCCTTGCCTTTCTCCTCATTCAGGACCCAGGAACTGGAGGGGATATACTCATAAGAGTGAAGGTGAAAGGCGGGATCTGAGTGGTAAAGATTTTTTCACTAATTTAAAATAAGTGCCCCAAGTTTAGTGTCAGTCCTAAATGGAATCAGGGTGGAAAGGCATAGGATCAGAGAGGTAGAGGCTACTCCACAAAGGTTTTTCTTTTTTTTCTCCTGAGATGGTTAAAAAGCATACCCCTTTGTACCTGGGTGTCATGAGAGGCTGTCCTCCATGGACCTCCTGTGGAAAGTCCTAATGATTCTATGTCTGACTGTCCTCATGTCCTGTGTGTTCTTTCTCTAGTCCTCATACCTGTGTGCAGAGCCCACAGCCTCTCTAGAGAGTGGGGCATGGAAGATGTAGAATTCAGTGGGAAGGAATGATCCAATACCTCTAGGAGCCCCTAGCCTGATGGGGGAGACACCTTAGAAATCCAAGACGCAAGTATAAACTCTCTTTACGTGAGCTGTCTCATGCTGACTACTTCGACTTCACCCATCTCTCCGTCAAGCACCTGTTGGCAGTACAGTGGTGAGTTATTGCCCTGAGCAGGTGCAAGCTGAAGTCACCTTGGTCAAGTGCACCAGGTGTGGCCAGAAGGCAAAGAGGTTGCTTTCTCAGAGAAACACCTTAGAATAAATGTCCCAGGATTTGAATACTCTCATGTGACACATCACAGACCTAAGAAGACTGAGTGGATATTTGGAAACAATCAAATGCCATTAAGTTCCAACAGTGAGGAATATGAGGAGAGAGACTGAAGTTGAAAATGGGGCTTGATGACACTGATATGAGGCTTTCCAGTTTGCATTTGTTGCTAACAAGGTTCTAAACGCCATTTTAAAAGGGAAGTTTCCACAAATACTTTGGGAGCAATAGGTGCTCTTTTAAATTCCTTCCTTTCCTTCCTCTCTTTCTTCCTCCTCCCCTCCTCCTCCCTCTTCTTTTCTTCTTTCTTTCTTTCTTTCTTTCTTTCTTTCTTTCTTTCTTAGCTTTATTGAGACATAATTCACACATCACACTGAGTTAAGTTTCAGGTGTATAACAACGTTCATTTGCTAGCTACATTTGTATATTGCAGAATGGTCACCATCATAGCCTTAGCTACTGCCTCCATCCTGTCACATAGTTGCTATTTCTTTTTTGTGGTGAGAACATTTAAGATCTGCTTTGTTAGCCACAATCAGGTGTATGATACAGCATTTTTAGCTATCCCCACCATGCTATATACATTAGATCCCCAAATTGGTGAATCTTAGAACTGGAAGTTTCTGCCCTGGGACCACTGTAGCTCCATGTCCCCTGCCTGCACTGTCCACCCCCCCCCCCCCAGCCCCTGGTAACTGCCACTCAACTCTCTGTTCCTCTGAGTTTGACTCTTTTAGATTCCACATATAAGGAATAACTGGGTACTCTTCTGCAACAAGTGTTTTGCCTCTAAGAATGACTAGTTGGAAGAGGATAATGACCACTTGGATGTGGAAGTTCTAATTTATTTGTGACCAAGTTGTTCTCACCTTGTCATCACATGTCTTGGACTTGGCCTTAGCAAGGCCACTGACATATTTAGTGAAGTTCCTTTGTCTCACAGCAATGGAAGGCCGAGGCATCATTAGATCCCGGGAAGATGTGGGGGAGGCAATATATTTCAGGAGATTTCCTGAAGGAAGAAGCCTATGGGGCAGAATTAGAGGGGAGGGAAGGCAGAATTCAGGGCTGCCAAGCTGGAGGCTGCTCTTCTGAGGCTCGGATGTGGAAGGGGAGAGGCAAAACCAGGACAAATCAGCTTAGTGGAATTGATCTAGGGGATCCTTGTAAATGGGGGTGACATAAATATGAAGTAGAGGGAGGTGTTTGAAGACCAGGATGGGTTTTTAAAAATGTTTATTTATTTTTGAGAGAGGGCGCGAGTTGGGGAGGGGCAGGGAGGGGGACAGAGGATTTGAAGCAGATGCTGCGCTGATGGCAGGGAGCTTGATGTGGGGCTCAAACCCATGAACTGTTAGATCATGACGGAAGCTGATTTTATGGGAAGCTGTGATAAGATGGAATCCTAAATAGGAGGAAAGGGGCTCCCAAAAGTTTAACTCTGTGCCTTTATCTACTTTTGGCAATTGGAGCTGGCTGTAAAGTACTGATGGGGCCTGAATTGGGTCCTGGCCAACTCACCATCCACCTGACCCATCCTTTAATCCCTGGAGGCACCAGGGAGGCAAGCCCAGGTACATGAATTGCCAATTTACTCATGAAAATGACTTGGACAAATAGGATTTTTATGTTCCCGTGAGTTCATGTGCGAGTAGGCCTTGGGGGAAAAGGGGCTGCCCAGTGGAGTATGAAGGACGCCAGTGTTCCTGTTCCCTGCTGAGATTCCAGGAACCTCAGGGGGCCGTTGTATCCTGAAACGCCCCAGATGGCCACAATCCTTGGTTCCCTCTGGTTCTGTCCGGTAGATCTACATTCTCTCCCTCGCTTCCTGTTCTGAGTTGGCAACAGAGGAGGGCCAGCTGGATATGGGAAGGAACTTAGCTTCCTTAATGGATCAGTGACACTTAGAGGGAAGGGGCTTAGGTGGGTGTCATTCCATCCATACCTGCTAGACTGGCAAGGAGGAGGGAAGCAGGTGTGCCACGCATTGTGCACAGTGGAGCTGGGGTGGGAGGATAATTCTTTTATTCTGACTTTACCTTTTGCCGTAAGTGTGCAGTTTTGCGCTGTGGATATATACTGTGGCCGTATATTTACAAATACATCTTTCTCAAGGCTGGGAGCCTCCTTGTTCTCCAACCTCCTTTAATATCTCCTTTTTATACCTAAAAAATAACGTACGGGGGGAGTCTAGTTCATCCCCCCAAGTGTCAGTGATCCCCGGGAGCTGCTAGTCTCATGATCATTTCTCCCTATGATTTCTTGTTCCTTGTAGCTTTTCTATTGGCTTTGACTCTCCCCAGACACAAGACTTAGTCCCCTTTGTCTGAATTCTTCCAAACACCACCAACAGGAAGCTGCTGGGTGAGAGAGGCTTTTGCTGAATGTTTGGGTTGATGTCACAGGATGAGAATTTTATCTTGACCATTAATCACCAACAGTGTATGTCATCAGCCATGGTTGACACAGAATTTGCCACTATCCTGCCTCCTCTTTGGGCCTCTCATTCTGCCACAATGCTTCTCTTCGTGGACTTCCACTGTTGGCTGGCTCTTGTCCCCTCCTCAGCCTCCCTTTTCTAATTTTTTCACATTTTTTCCCTCACTCATTCACAAAACAAGTGTTTATTGAGTGCTTACCATTGTAGGACCTGTCCAGCACACTGGTTAGCTTAGCTTTTCTCCTTTCTTGTTGCCTATGGGAACCTCACCTTTCCAACAAAAGGCTTTTCAGAGATCCTCAGGATATATTTTTAAGCAACAAACAAAACAAAACTGACAAAAAACCCATCTGCTCATGGGTGAAAGTTGTCTCTCTTCTATAAGACAGGAGATCTACAGTCAGTTATTTTTGTCATAAAGTTTTCTTACTCTCTGGGGCCTATAATTAGGATGAAGCTATAAGGGGTAGTGTGTGTATGTGTGTGTGTGTGTGTGTTGTGTCTGGCGATCTGTGTGCATGATATGTGTGTGTGTGTGTGCTGTGCGTGTGTGTGTTGTGTGTGTGTGTGTGGTGTGGTATCTCTGTGTGAGGTATGGATATATTGTGTATCTGTTTGGTCTGTGAATTTGTGCAGAATTTAATTTAATTTTAACTTTTCTGGGCCAGTCTTAGGGAAAGAAGTGCCTCAAGGAGCAGGGCAGGTAATGGGAGCTGGAAGGAGGAATGTAACAGCTCCATGCCTAGGGGAGCCTTCAGAGAGGGTCAGGGCTGAATCAGAAGGAGGCCCATTCATGCAGTTTTCCCAGCACATCACTGCCTTCCCAAGTGTCCTGAGTGACATTCTAAGCTTAGGGCTTGGAGCCCTGTGGGTTGCTTATTGAGAGGAGGTAGGAGCCCAGGTAACTTGGAAAACATCTTCTCTTACAGGGTCCACTGCCCACTCCCCCTCCCCAGCCCTTGGGAGAGTTATTGCAGGGCAATTGCAATGCCAAAGTAAATGCCAAGCTGGGGCTGGCATGGAACCCTAGAAAACAACTGCCAGTGAGCAAAGTAAATGCCCTCAGGTAGCAAGAGGTGGCTTAGTGGATTTGGGGACAGGTGAAGGATAGAGGGAGAAAGGCAACTTAAGGAGGGCCCTTTAGACCAAAGGGTCTGAGCCCTGTCTGGGTTCCTGGGAACTGAGGGTATACACTCAGAGCAGGGCATGTTTGAATGAAGCAAGAGGGAGGGAAGTGCTGGGTCTGGCATGGGTGGATGGGCAGAGACACACACAGAGATGGAGTCATATGCAAAGAAAGACAGGAAGGGACCAATAGCGATCAACACAGAAAAGGTCTGTATAGTCATGAGCTTATATCTTTCTTGAGGGAGAGGAGGGCACAGAATATAGACAAACACACATAAGATTCCGGTTACTATGATGGAGATAAGTAAGAGAGAATTCCATAAGAAGATGATAAATGACATTTGAGCTGCAGGAAGTGAGGGGGTGAGGGCGGCAGATATCTGAGAGAAGAGCATGGCAGGCAGAGCCCCTGAGGCCACACCATCCTGGCACATTAGGGACCAGCAAGAAAACCATGTGGCAGAATTGGAGGGAGCAAGAGGGGCACTAGTGAAAGATGGATTCAGAGCATGGGGGGCACAGATCATCCTGTGTCTTGTAGACCCTTGGGAGGACTCCTGTGTTTACTCTAAGTGACAAGGAAAGCCCCAAGGAAAGGAGGAATTTGAGTGGAGAAGTGATATCATCTGACTTACATTTTGGATCTGAGGAATTGAAATGATCTCAGGATCATTTTGGCTGTGTGGAGAGACACTGTGGAAGCAGAGAGCCCACTTTATCAGCTAAGCTCACTGCATGTTACAGAAAACTCAAGATAAGTTTAGGTTTTCATATTAAAGAACTGCAGAGGCACACAGCTTAGAGCTGGTGACGTAGCTGCACAAGGTCATCAAGGGCTCCCATCAAGGGCTTTCCTTCACTCTTCTACCTGGCTCCCAGTATCATGCGCCCTTCTACAGTGAATGCTGAGGCTGCAGCCATGGGCACTCTGAAGGCAGCTTGGGAGAGGGAAGAGAAAGGGCTAGCTCTGGTTCTCTTTTCATAAGACTTCACAGGAGGTTCACCCAGCGCTTCTGATTATATTACACCAAACAGGGTGGAGCCACATGGCCACACCCAGCTGTAAGGGAAGCTGGGAAATGTAGTTTATCTGTTGTACGTATTGTCCAGTTTTTTGGTCACTGAGGAAGAAGGGGAGAATGGATATTGGGTGGTAATTAGCATACTCTACCACACAGTTAGGAGGCTGTTGCAGTAATCCAGGGGAGAGATAGTGTTGGCTTAGACCAGGTGGTAGTGGAAGATGGTCAGAATCTATACTATTTTGAGGGTAAATCTGGTGGAATTTGCTGAAAAATTGTTTGTTGGGGCGAGAGAGAGAGAGACAGAGAGAGAGAGAGAGAGAGAGAGAGATTGAGAGGGTGGTGGTGGGGGGAGTGAAAGATGATGCCAGGTTTTTGGCTTGAGCAGCTCCAAGAATGGGGGTTGCTACAGACTGAGTTGGGATAAACTTTTGAGGGAACCCAGTTCGGTGAGGGTAATGTTGGAAATCATGAGTGCTGCCTTGGCTATTTTGAGATGCCCATTAGACATCTTGGTGGAGATTTCAAACAGGCAGTTTGATGTATAAACCTGGAGTTCTAGGGATATTTCTATATTTCGGGGCTGGATAATATTTAAAGCCAAGGGATTAGATGAGATTACCTTGAATATAAGGGCAGAGAGAGAAGAGGATGAGGTCAGGGAGATGGAGGGAATCAACAAAGGAAACAGGGCAATAATGACTAGTAAAGGAGGAAGAGAACCAAAAGTGGGGTCCGGGAAGACTTGAAGACACAGTGTTTCAAGGAGGCTGTGATTAACTATGTCATGTGCTACTGATGGGTCAAGAGAGACAAAGTGAGGATTAATCAATCACCTTGTGATTGATAAAGGTATTTCCAGGGCACTAGTGGGGGACTAGAGTGACCTCAAGGAAGAATGGGGACGATATCCCAGTCTAGGTGTTCTCTTTTTAAAAAATAATTTATTGTCAAGGGGTGCCTGGGTGGCCCAGTAGGTTAAGTGTCCGACTTTGGCTTAGATCATGATCTCACAGTTCATGAGTTTGAGCCCTGCATTGGGATCTGTGCTGACAGCTCAGAGCCTGGTGCCTGCTTTGGATTCTGTGTCTCCCTCTTTCTCTGCCCTTCCCCAACTCATGCTCTGTCTCTCTCTCAAAAATAAATAAACATTAAAAAAACAAAAAAATAGTTTATTGTCAAGTTAGCTAACATACAGTATAGTCTTGGCTTCAGTAGATTCCCATGATTCATCACTTACATACAACACCCAGTGATCATTCAGACAAGTGCCCTCCTCAATGCCCATCACCCATTTTTCCATGCCCCCCTCACAACCCCTTACCCCCATCAACCCTCAGTTTGTTCTCTGTATTTAAGAATCTCTTATGGTTTGCCTCTCTTTCTGTTTGTATCTTATTTTTCCTTCTCTTCCCCTATGGCCTTCTGTGAAGTTTCTCAGATTGCACATATGAATGAAATATATGATATATGTCTTTCTCTGACTGTCTTACTTTACTTAGCATAATACCCTCCAGTTCCATCCACGTAGTTGCAAATGGCAAGGTTTCATTCTTTTTGATTGCCGAGTAATACTCCATTGTGTGTGTGTGTGTGTGTGTGTGTGTGTGTGTGTGTGTGTACACCACGTCTTCTTTATCCATTCATCAGTTAATGGACATTTGGGTTCTTTCCATAATTTGGCTATTGTCGATAGCGCTGCTGTAAACATTGGGGTACTTGTATCCCTACGAATCAGCACTCCTGTATCTTTTGGATAAATTCCTAGTTGGACTAGGTGTTCTGAAATTTCCTTTCACTACAAAGCAAGTAGAACCTGCATAGAACATATTTTTAAAATTGTATATTGAGCTTGCAAGAAGTCAAGGGGCAAAAATCCTCAAGTAAATCATAAGCTAAGACCAGAGTGATGAGTGGTTAGCTTCTCCTCTTGGCAAGGAGATTCAGGGGAATCTGAAAGTCCATAGTTCTTTGCTTTAACCTTGTCTACCCAAATATCCCCACTCCAAGACCCCCCCTTCTTCCTCACCAGTGCCCTAACTTTAGCATAAGAAATCTAGAGGGGTTGAACTTTTAATTGGTATTGCAACTCTGAAAGCTTTCCAGTGAGACTCTCACTGTGGTCCCCAGCCATATTTTCTCTGTGACTACAGGAAATGGGAGAATCAAAGTTGCCATGAAGGCCTCCATTTCTCCACATATGTTTCCAATTGTAGATTCATAGCCTCTCTCTCTCTCTCTCCACCCCCTACTCTTCTAAGAGCACATTCTAGCACTGTAAAAAACCAGGTGACTATGATTTTTATAAGACACCATCGTTGTCATAGCAACTAAGTGCCCAAACCACTTGATCTCCTGATGCACTTCTTCCCATGTTGCCACTTGTGATAATTTGAGTAATATGGTGCAGTGAGCTGAACACATAGATTACTAGTGACTCAATTTCCCACAGCAAGGAAGGCTGTAGTGCTTTCTGTTGATAAAACCACCAACCTCGAGTGACCTGGCTGGGCCTGATGCACGAAACCTGAAGAGAGTAACAAATAGACAAACTCTAGTTGAATTCAGTGAGTGAAATAATCACATAATAAATGGTTCAACTATAATTGGCTTTTCCACTAGAAGAAAGTAGTTTCTTACCTCACCTTCTATATAAAGTATATTCCACACGGTCTAAAAAAATCTTAAAAATAAAAGAAAAAAAAATAGATGAAGGGGCACCTGAATGGTTCAGTTGGTTAAGCATCCGGCTCTAGATTTCGGCTCAGGTCATGATCTCATGGTTTGTGGGATCAAGCCCTGCTCTGCCCTGACAGTGTGAAACCTGCTTGGGATTCTCTTTCTCCCTCCCTCTCTGCCCCTCCCCTGCTCTCTCTCTCTCTTTCAAAATAAATAAATTAACGTATAAAAAAAAGATGAATATTTAAGATACTTTGAGGGTGGAAAATACCTTCTCATATAAGGGAGGAAAAGGAAGAGAAACAAACAAAAAAATCAAACATTCATGATTACCCACAAACTTAAAAGTTGTTTATGCCAAAAGATAATACACATATCAAAAGATAGGAGACAAATCAGAAAATATTTTTTTTTGTTACACATGATATTCAGAAGGTTGCTATCCATGTTATAAACAGAATTTCTATAAAATGACAAGACGTAAAAAATAATGCCAACCATTAAGTAGGCCAAGACTATGAAGAGGAAATCTGCTGAAAGGAAATACAGATAACCAATAAGAATATAGACATCTTCTCTACCTTATTAGACAAATGAAAAGGTATCAACGAGGAACTCTTTTTCACCATCTTATTGGCAAAAACTAAAAAATAAATGCCACTGAGCACTGTCAAGTATATGAGGAAACAGACACTCATATCCTGTCAGTGAGAACATGGCTTGCCATGCCCCTTTGGAAAATAATCAGACAGTATCTATTCAAACTAAAAATATGTATATCGTTTGTCCCAGCATTCCGAGTCCCGGGAATAATTCTGCAGAAACCAAAGCATCCATACACAAAATGTATGGACAAGGGCATTTATCACAGGCTTGTAGTAGCAAAAATACATACATACTTTCAATTTAAAAAGAGTAAAAGGAAACTAAGACCACACTAACAGAATACTAGTGTGTCCATCAATAGGGGAGTGCTTGCAGAGACTGGTACAATTTCAATATGGAATATTATTTGGCTGTTAAAGAAATAAAGTGGATCTGGAAAGATGCTTATACCAAATTATTAAGGGGAAAATAAGTTATAGATAGCACACAGACTGAGATTCTATATTTGAAACAAAACAAAATGGCCCATATATCTTTTACATGATTTTAGAGAATGATGGGGAAGAATACGTACAAAACTATTTCCATATGTTCCTTCAGGGGCTGGGACTAGAGAATGTGGGAGGAATGAGGGTTTTTGACCTTTTCCTATCTCTGCAGTATTGATTTCTTGCAATGAAATGAGCTCCACAAGGACAGCAATTTTGATCTTGTTTATTGCTGCCTCTGTAGTACCTAAAAACATGACAGGTATATTGGATCTATTCCATATGATTTATTGGATAAATAAACATTTATTATCTCTTTAATTAAAAAAGGGAAAACATACAGGATCAGATGATGGAGAAAGTATAGTAGAAGTAAGATGTGGAGAGAGCCGCTGCAGAAACGAAAGCTCTCTTCCCAGAGGGACCTGGGGGAACTTTTAATTCAGGAATCACAGAGTCAGGGAGGAGGAGTGGGCCACAGGGTGATTCTAGGGGTAATTAAGCAAATAACTCTCCCTGGCACAGCTAGGTCACTTCTTCTTCCCCTCATCTGTTTACAGAGTGGCTGCTTCAAGGGTTTGCTCCCCGGACCAATGTGAAGTAATCAGCTGTTGTGAGAGGTCGGAGAGGAGGAGCAGGATGGGGTGTAACTCGGTCTCCAAAATGGTCGCAGAAAAAGAAAAAGAACTGTGTTCTAGAAGAACAAGATATCCCAAAGCCAGTCCCTGAGAGCCAGATCGTTGCCAGGTTGTCTGCTCTCCAATCAGCATACGCTTTGCAATTTGGTCATCCCATTAACGCAATGACTATGCTTGGTTAGCTCCAGGGAGACACGGTCCTCCTGCACAGAGGCTGAGAACCCAAAGCCTGGTATCTATAAATTCAACTTAGACCTCACTTGAAGCAAAGCTAGCAAACATCTGAGGAAGATTAACATCATAAAGAAGAAGGACCAAGAAGAATAAATGAGCTAAGGATGAAACAAACAAACTTAAAAAAATTATAATTATTATCTTTAGGAAATTTTATATTATTATAGTTCATAAATATTATGAACATTACAGTATATTTATAAATCAAGGGCCGATCTCAGACAAAAAGTTCTTAAAAATTAAAAAATGGCTAATCAAAAGAACGTTCCAGGAAATCAGAAGACATGGCTGGAAAATGAACCACTGACTTGGAAATCCAGATACAGTATACTTCCATAGCACGGACCAAAAAGATGAGGAGATGGAAATTAGGAAGATAAAGATAAAAGTCATGAAGGATAGATCCTGGAGATCAGGTATGTTTCAGAGGAGGTTGGAAGAATGAATCAGAATATGAAGACGTAGGAGGAGAGGGGTTTATAATTAGATTTAATATGTCGGAATTAGTATTCTGATCAAAACTGCCTATTGAGGGGAGAAGTGAATAGCGAGGTGAACTTGCTGGAATCTGAATTTTTGGGGTGAGGATCATAATTTACAAGTTTCCGGAAAAGAAATCACAAGCAAAGGAAAGCCAACTGGAATGGCATAGGCCTCATCTATAAGATTAGATGCCAATGGACAAGGAAGCAGAGGCTACTTGGTTTTGAGGAGAAAGAATAGAGAAACTGAGCTTCTGTAGTTAGAAAATATCATATAAGAATTAGGTACAATATAACAGGGCCACTTGTACACCATTGAGAATATTAAAATTAAGATTAAAAATTCAAGAAAGGGGGTGCCTGGGTGGCTCAGTGGGTTGAACGCCCGACTTCAGCTCAAGTCATGATCTCACAGTCCCTGAGTTCGAGCCCCACCCCGGCTCTGTGTTGACAGCTCAGGGCCTGGAGCCTGTTTCCGGTTCTGTATCTCCCTCTCTCTCTATACCCCTCCCTCTGCCCACACTCTGTCTCTCTGTCTCTCAAAAATAAAATAAAAACATAAAAAAAATTTAAAAATTTCAAGAAAGAAGATAATGTAGACGACAACAGTTGGTAAGCACTAATTATAATTTACAGTTAAATTTAAAGACAGTTATTATTAATACTAAATTTCATACAATTATTAAGAATTGATCTTTATAAGAGAGTATACACTATAATAATTGATAATAATGGAAGCAATATTTCACTATTTAGAAGGGGTCATTGGGAAAGGCAGAAAATTAAAGAAATGATACATATCTTACTTTGAGGGGAGCTCACAGTGTTTAGTTGTTGATATTTATAGAGAAATGCCTATTTAAATAGCTATGTTAAAAAATGAAATGTAATAGCTAATGGAATGTAGATTTTGGCAGAGATCTCAGTTGTCTGATCTCCTTTTTCCTTTTCTTCTTTAGAATAGAATGAGGGGGTGGTACACTTTGCTAAAAGGCCACATTTTCCAGCCACCCTTGTGCTAGATATATACTAAATACACACTACATAGATGTAGTCACGTCCACGTGACTATGTTCTGGCTAATTGTAAAGAAGCGAAAGCACTGTGTGAAACTTCAGGGAAGTCTCCTCCGAGGGAGATGATTCAGCTGACACATGCCCTTTTTTGCTCTTCTCGTTTTCTTCTCCCTGCATGGAGTTTGGGCATGATGGTGGGAACCGTAGCGGCCACCCTATAACTCTGAGAATGGAAATTACTTTCCGTGAATTGTGGAACAGAGCGAGAGCAGGAGCCTGGGTTACTGGGAGAGTGGAGCCCCCACCTTAGCTCGGGACTGCCTTCCTCCAGACTTCTTTCACAGGTGAGAATACATATTCTTTTTTTTTTTTAAGCTTTTTTAAAAAAAAAATTATTTTTGAAAGAGAGAGAGCTGAGGAAGGACAGCGCCGGGCAGAAACAGAGGATCTAAAGCAGGCTCTGCGCTGAGAGCAGTGAACCCAACGCGGGGCTTGAACTCACGCACGGTGAGATCATGACCTGAACCATCATGACCTGAACCGAAGTTGGATGCTTAACGACTGACCCACCCAGCCACCCCCCCCCCCCCCCCGAGAGTACATATTCTTAAGCTTCTCTTATTTTAG
Source organism: Panthera pardus (assembly GCF_024362965.1). Taxonomy (NCBI): domain Eukaryota; kingdom Metazoa; phylum Chordata; class Mammalia; order Carnivora; family Felidae; genus Panthera; species Panthera pardus. The sequence continues at coordinate 60,821,082 of NW_026526991.1, read as the reverse complement.
GATTTCTGTTTTACTCAGTGGAGTCAAATACTGATACATAGATTCTTGAAAACACTAGGAGAAAAATAGAAACAGCAACTTTTTTTCATGAGGATTGGGTCAGAAATAAATGGACACAGCAAGGTGGAACAGTAAACGGATGGGTAAACATATGCAAGGTAAATGCTAACCAAAAGAAAGCAAGGTTAGCCATGTATGCATCAGACAAAATAGACTCAAGGTTAAGATCTTTCAGTGGAAAAAAGAATGCCTTTTATTTGGGAAAAAAAAAGGTATGATTTGCTAAGAGGCTAGAACAGTCACGAACTTTTATATACAAACCTATTTTGCACTGAGACAAATAAAATCTGTCAAAAATATAGGGAAAGAGCAACAATCGTAATGGGGGCATTTGAAAAAAAAGCCCCAAAACCGACATAGGAGAAGGTACTATGATGCAGAAGCTTTATTATGGCTTTGCACACAATGAACAAAGAACAAACATTATTTTCAGGTCCCCTGGGGCATTAAATATAGGACATCGATCCGTATGAGGCACTAAAGAAAATCTTGATAAATCCCTAAGGTGGAAAATGTACAGGTCGCATTTTCCAAAATAATGCCATATGGTCGAATTAAAAACAAAATTATAATAAAAAGTTAGCACCTTACATCTTCACACGTGGGTTGCAATCAATGTGGTTCTCAGGGAATTCTTCATTTTTATTGATTTTTTACTACAAAATGAGCTAGATCAAAAGTAAAGGAACAAAGACTTTAACTTTAGAGACTGGACTATAGAAGCCAAATAAACCAAAAGAAAGTAGGAGGGTATTAGCAGATATAAAAGCAAATAAAAAAGCAAAACTCATTTAAGTAGAAACCTGCTAACAGAACAACACATGGTTCTCAGGTGCCCCTCCCCCCTGGGAGGCACCTGCAAGGTAGCCTGCTGGGCTGTGCTGGGCAGCCTGGCTCCCAGGCTTGGGGCGTGGAATGTATGGACTTGTTGGCTCCTTGATGGGCACTGCAGTTTCCAGACCCGGCTACTGACTAACACCACTGTCGGCTACTGACTAACACCACTGTCGTTCTGAGGCTCCAGTCCTCTGGCTCCTGCTCCTCATTGCTTCATCGATTACCTCTCAGTGACTCCTCTTCTTTCATTTAATTAACACTTTGGCTTCTGGATCAGTCTTGCTTACCACCCCATGTCCTGCCAATGTCCTAGATAATTTTCACTTCCTGGAGCTTCCCAATTCTTTGACCTCTTCATTCCTGATAAGTTTCATCTCAAGCGCTTTGGACGCTCATGGACCTAATTCATTACTTAAATTCGCTCCATTTATGAAATTATTGGTTCAAATAGCTTTCCTTGCCTGCCCGTGACCTTGACTTCTGAGTCCTAATTGTCTGACATAGATATTTCACTTATACCTCCTCTATCACCTTCAGTGCCTTGGCTGCTTTGGTTTCTCCACTCCTATCTTTACAATCTTCCCTTTCTGCATTCGCTTTCACGATCCATCATTTCATGATCCAATACACTCAACTCATGGAATGTATGAGTTCTGGTTCGTTTGTGAAAAGGGACGAGCTGATTTTGCTCACCTTACCATCATTCTCTTGGACGTGACCTCAACAAAGTCATTAGCTGATTTACTGCAAACCATATTTTTTAGGTCCCAGGGAATCATCAGGAGCCCTGAGGAATCCTCAGATTTTGGAAAGTGGGGATAATCTGGGGGAAGCTTCACCAAGGAAGAGACCTGTGGAATGGATGGTGTGGAGCTTCTTAGCAGGGGAAGGAGAGGCAGGGCGGGGTGGGAGCCCTGAAGAATGAAAGAGTGGTACAAACTTGTGAAAGGGCCAGAACATCGTGGTGGTCCCGTTAGAATGGTGGGGGAAGTAAGGCCTGGGGATAAAGTATGGACGAAGCAACTTCTGATCCCTTTTATGATTCCAGGAACCCTAGGTAGCAACTGAAATCAGAAATCCTCCAACCATGCCACGTACTCTGGATCCCTCTTGTCTTCTGCTCTTCTTTGCACAGGATTGCACCTCCAATTCTACAAGAGTAATTAACAAAGAAACGGATGAGCTCCATAACAGATACAGGCAAAATTAGAGGGAAAGGAATGCAAGGAAGTTATCTTATCCATATCCTGCTCAGGTAGGAAGAAACCAGAGTGGTCACTCATAATTTTTGGGCTCTTAAGAGGTCCTGGGGCAAGGGGGCTTGTCTACAAAGGACAAAGGAGGAAGCCCTTCCTGCAACTTCTGTTAGTCAGACCTGTCAGTCTTCTCCATGTCTGAAGAACTTCCTGTGCCTGGCTTCAGGCAGTGAGGAAATACGGCCACACTGGAAGTCAGGACACCCACTCAGATTGACATTCAAGGCTTTTTATAATCCAATTCAAACTTCTTTTAACCCCATTTCCTAGCCTTTCTTCCACTGCATATTCAAGACAAATCCAGCTGTTCCTGAACATTCCAAGGATGTTTCATCTCTGAGTGGCATGGTCTGTCTTCTTTTTTTCTTTTGTCAAAATACTATCCATTCTCAAGGTCCTGCATAAAGGCCATCTCCTCTGTGATTTCTCCAAGCCTCCCAGGCTCGGAGTTAACTATCCCCTCTTGGCACTGATGCACCTCTGTGGCTCAGCACTGAGCTCTGAAAGTAGACTCTGTGTGTGTGGGTGCACGTGTGTGTGTGTGTGTGTGTGTGTGAGAGAGAGAGAGAGAGACAGAGAGAGACAGAGAGACAGAGAGAGAGAGGGGAAGGATTGAGTGTCAAGCAAGATTAAGGTAAAGAACATGAGTTGAAGTGTACAGTTTTTCTTCAAGCCAGCATTGGTTAGGACCAAGTGTGGTAGGCAGAACAATGCCCCCCTCCTCCCAAGATGTCCACATCCTAGTCCTCAGAACCTGTGAATATGTCATGTTACAAAGCACAGGGGAGTTAAGTTTGCGAACCAGCTGGCATGGAGATGGGGAGATTATCCTGGATTATCTGGGTAGGCTTAATGTCATCAAAGGGAGACTTACAAGGAAGAGAGGGAGGTGGGGGAGTCAGAGCCAGAGAAAGAGGTGTGAAGCAGAGGTTAGAGCGGTGTGATTGCTGCCTTTGAAGAAGGAAGAGGCCACAAGCCAATGAAGGTAGACGGCCTCTGGAAACTGGAAGAGGCAAGGAAACGTGTTCTTTCCCGGAGACTCCAAAAGGAATACGACCCTGTTGATGCCTTGATGTTTAGCCCTGTGAGGCCCATTTCAGACATTTGATCTCCAGAACTGTAAGATTTGGGTTGTTTGAAGCCAGTACATGTGCAGAATTTGTCACAGCAGCAATAGGAGTTATTCTCTGAGACAAGTCTCTTGGTGCTGCTTCTCCCAGGGGTGATTCTCCATCTCCTGCAAAACCTAGAGCGGTTCTGAGTTTCTAGCTGGTGTGGGAGGACAGTTCTGTTACAGCCCCTTCATACACATGAGGTTGGTGATGGTGAAGGTGCTGAAGAAGGGGAGCTTATTCATGGGGGTTGATTGCAGCATCTATGGAAATACTGAGGGAGGCTGATAGGGCTCATTAGAGACAGAGTACTACCATGTGCCTTCCTCCCACTTTCCCTGGGTGCATTTCTTCATGTGGCTTGAAGTCACTGCATGACCCAGGAAGAGATCATCTTCCTCTTTGAAGCTCAAACTCTTCATTTGAAAATAAAGAAGTTGGATCAGATTTCTCTTAGGCCTCTGGAAGCTCAGATACTAGCTTTGACACTCGCTCAGGGTCCCACTCTGCCACCCCCACCCTTGTATTCTCTAGCAGAGACACCCAGAGGGTGCGAGACAGGCTTCTTTCAGGATGTATGTCCTGCACAGACAGCTTTACTCAAGCTCCCGGCTCCTCGTTTGCCTGGGAAGAACCCCTTCTGTACAATAATTTCCCCAAATTGTATGTTTATCATATTCCCTGGATCCCCAAACATGATACTTTTGGTGCAGAGGCTGCTTCCTGCCAGACTGGAGGGATAAGAAGTATGGGAGATCTCTCTGGCTTCTTCAGGGTTGTTGATTTTTGCAGGAAGTTGCTGGTCATAGCATATTTGGAACAGCAGAGGGAGCTGTTAGACAACTAAATTTTCACGTGTTAAATGACTGCCTGTGCGAATTTCAGAATTTGATAATTCTGTTATAGGTATTCCAAACTGGTTGCAACTAATATAATTTGTGAAATACTTCAATTAAATAGACAAGAATAGAATAATATAACGGACACCCCCATTATGTATCGACTGTCCAGCTAAATCAAATTTCAACAGTATGCGCATTTAACTAAAAAAAAAATAAACATAAAGAATCAATCGAAGCTTGAACCCTTTTCCTTGCACTCAGAGCTAGCCACTATCATTAACTGTTTATTCCTCTCTTGCATGCTTTTGGCTTTTTAAAATTACATAATCATGTATCCACTAGTATTATAAAGTACCACCTTACAGATTTAAAATTTTATAAACAAATGGCCTCACATTTCTGTTTCCTTCTGAAACTTTTTTGTTCTCAACATTTTATTTTGAGACTTGTCTCTGTGAAAAATATACCTGTAGTTCATTATTTAAACTGCTCTCTTGGGGGCACCTGGGAGGCTCTGTGGGTTCAGTGTCCTACTCCTGATTTCTGCTCTGTTCATGATCTGGAGGTTCATGAGTTCCAGCCTTGCATCGGGCGCTGTGCCAGTGTGGATCCTGCTTGGGATTCTCTCTCTCTCTCTGCCCCTCCTCTGCTTGCACGCTCTCTCTCTCTCAAAATAAAGAAATGAAAAAACAAAAAACTTTAAACTGCTCTCCAGGATTCCATTGTGTGAACATAGCCAATCTATTTCTGTTCATCTGTTGGTGGATGTTTGTTTTTCCATTTCTTCACTTAATAAACATGCTACAAAAATATTTTTGTTCATGTCTTCGTGTGTATGTGACTTAGAGTTGTAGTTAGTTGTGTGATAGACGCATCTTCAATTTTAATACACATTGCCATGTCATTTTCCAAAGTGTTCAAACCAAATGTTCTGCAATGGTGGTCCCCACAATGTACATGGTTACTCCCATTGCTTCAATGCTTGATATTATCAGACTTAACAATTTTGCAAATATAGTGTACGTGAAAGTGGTTTCTTATTATATTAATTTGTGTTTCCCTTTTTATCAATGAGATTGAGGGTTTTTTTCATATGTCTATTGGCTGTTTGCATTTCTTCTGTGAATTTGTAAAATTTTTTTAAATGTTTCTTTATTTTTGAGAGAGGGAGAGACAGCGTGCAAGTGGAGGAGGGGCAGAGAGAGAGGGAGACACGTAATTCGAAGCAGGCTCCAGGCTCTGAGTTGTCGGCACACAGCCTGATGCGGAGCTTGAACTCAAGAGCTGTGAGATCATGACCTGAGCCAAAGTTGGATGCTTAACCCACTGAGCCACCCGGGTGCCCTTTGAATTTCTTTTTTAAAGTTAAATTAAATTTAAATTAAATTAAATTAAATTAAGTTAAATTAAATTTAAAGTTAAATTATCTTTTTATTGTGGTAAGAACACTCAACGTGTTATCTGCCGCATGTACAATACAGTGTTGTATGTTGTATGGCAGGTTTCTAGAATTCATCATCTTTTTTTTTTTAATTTTTTTTTAACGTTTATTTATTTTTGAGACAGAGAGACAGAGCATGAACGGGGGAGGGTCAGAGTGAGGGAGACACAGAATCCGAAACAGGCTCCAGGCTCTGAGCTGTCAGCACAGAGCCCGATGCGGGGCTTGAACTCACGGACCACAAGATCATGACCTGAGCCGAAGTCGGCCGCTTAGCCAACTGAGCCACCCAAGCGCCCCTAAATTCATCATCTTATACCTACTCTTTATAGTCACACTTTCCAGGCCTTTGTTCAAAAGTCATTTTCCCACACAGGTCTTTCTAGACTCTTGTAACTAAAGTTACCCACTCCTATTAGTCTTTATTCTGCTGCCCTGCTCTCTTTCCATTTTTTTTTTTTTTACTTTCCGAGTTTTATTTTATTTTTAAAATTAAAAAATATTTCCTCCCAGCTTTACTGAGGAATTATAGTCAAATGAATGTTGTATATATTTAATTTAAAATGTACAATTTGATGTTTTGGTTTGCATATACATTGTGAAATGATCACCACAGTCAAGTTAATGAACACATGCACACCTCACAGTTACCGTTTTTTTTTTTCATGGTAGAACACTTAAGATCTAATCTCTTAGCAAATTTCAAGTAGACAATACAATATTACTAATAGTCACCATGGTGTACTTTAGATTCCCAGAACTTAACCGTTTTATCACTGAAAGTTTGTAACCTTGGACCAACCCCCTAGCCTCTGGCAACCATCATTCTACTCTGCTTTTATCAGTTCAACTTTTTTAGATTCCATATGTAATTGATTCTCTTTCTGTGTTTGGCTTATTTCACTTAGGATATTATCTTCCAGATCCAGCCACGTTCTCCCAGATGGCAGGATTTTCTTCTTTTTTTGTGGCTGAATAATATTCCATTGTGTAAAAATTAAACTCAAAATGAATTAAAGACCTAAATGTGAGATCTGAATCCATAAAACTTCTAGAAGAAAACATAGGCAGTAATTTCCTTGACACTGACCATAGCAACATTTTTCTGGATATGTCTTCTAAAGCAAGGAAAACAAAAAAAAAAAAAAAAAGAAGCTATTGGAACTATACCCAAATTAAAAGTTTTTACACAGAGACGGCAACCATCAACAAAATGAAAAGGCAACCTACTGAATGGGAGCAGATATTTGCAAATGATATATCCAATAAGGGGTTAATATCTAAGACATATAAAGAACTTATACAACTCCACACCAAAAAACCCCAAATAATCTGATTAAAAATGGGCAGAGGACCTGAAAAGTCATTTTTCCAAAGAAGACATACAGATAGCAAAGAGACACATGAAAAGATGCTCAACATCACTAATCATGAGGGAAATGCAAATTAAAACCACAATGAGATATCACCTCACACTTGTCAGAATGGCTAGAATCAAGAAGATCAGAAATAACAACTTTTGGGGTGCCTGGGTGGCTCGGTCAGTTAAGCGTCCAACTTTGGCTCAGGTCATGATCTCACGGTCCGTGGATTTGAGCCCCGCGTCGGGCTCTGCACTGACCGCTCAGAGCCTGGAGCCTGTTTCAGATTCTGTGTCTCCCTCTCTCTGGACCCTCCCCTGTTTATGCTCTGTCTCTCTCTGTCTCAAAAATAAATAAATGTTAAAAAAAAATTGAAAAAAAAAAGAAATAACAACTTTTGCAGATGTGGAGACAAAGGAACTCTTGTGCATTATTGGTGGGAATATAAATTGGTGCAGCCACTGTGGAAGAAGTATGGAGGTTCCTCAAAAAATTAAAAAGAGAAATGCCATATGATCCAGTAATTCCACTGCTGGGGATTCACCCAAAGGAAAAAAAATACACTAATTTGAGAAGATATATGTAACCCTATGTTTATTGCAGCATAATTTATGAAGCCAACATATGGAAGCAACCCAAATGTCCAAGAGATGAATGGATAAAGAAGATGTGGTTGAAAGGATGGACATTACGCAAAGTGAAGTAAGTCAGATGGAGAAAGACAAATACTATATGACTTCACTTATATGTGGACTCTAACAAACAAACAAACAAACAAACCAACCAACAAACAAACGAAAAGCAGAAACAGACCCATAAACACAGAGAACAACCTGATGGTTGCCAGAGGGGAGGAGGCTGTGTGGATGGACAAAATGGATGAAGGGGAGGGGGAATGTAGGGAATGTAGTCAATGCTATTGTCATAGTGTTGGATGGTGTGAGATGGTAGCTACACTTGTGATGAACATGGCCTAATGCATAAACTTGTCCAATTACTATGTTGTACACCTGAAGCTAATGTAGCATTGTATGTCAGCTATACTTCAAGAAAAGAAAATTCCACTGTATGTATACAACATTTTGTTTACCCATTCTTCTGTCCATGGACACTTAGGTTGTCTCTGTGTCTTGGCTATTGTTAATACTGCTGCCATGAACATGGGGGTGCAGATATCTCTTCGAGATAGTAATTTCATTTCCTTTGGATCTGTCGTTCATGTCTTTTATCTTTGTGCTTCTTATAGTCTCCTATACTATAAGAGAACTTCTTACAGGAGAACTTCTCTGCTTGCTATTTCAGCTGACAGTTTTGTTCTTTAATTATATCCATTTGCTGTTCAGACCACTGTTTCATGAACCTGCTAAAAACTCCTGACCATCTCTGAAGGTAGCTTGCTCTGTTCATTCTGCTTTCTTAGTTGTTATTTTTCTTCTTCTAATATTTAGCATCTGTCACAATTCTGGTTTTCCCCCAATGTTTGGTGATTTGTGTTTGCTGCATAACTTTGAATTTGAAAATCTGAGTTTGCATATTCTGTTAACAGTTGTCTACCTCCAGTGGTTGTGGATAATTCCTCACCGTGGAGGTTCCTCATTCTTTCCAGGCTCTGGAAAGGGAATGCCTCTGAGCCCATTGCCCACATACTCCAGTTGCCTGGAGCTCTGCACAGCAGGATAGAAGGAGATCAACATCTAAAAAAATTTTTTTTTAACATTTATTTATTTTTGAGAGACAGAGTATGAGCGGAGAAGGGGCAGGGTGAGAGGGAGACACAGAATCCGAAGCAGGATCCAGGCTCTGAGCTGTCAGCACAGAGCCGGATGTGGGGCTTGAACTCATGAAGCACAGATCATGACCTGAGCCGAAGTCAGATGCTTAACTGACTGAGCCACCCAGGTACCTCCCCACTTTTTTAAAAGTTTATTTGTTTATTTTCAGAGAGAGAGAGAGCAGGAGAAGGAGGAAGTTTTGAATGCATTAGTTACTAACTAAAAGGGGAAAAATGATCTGGTTTAGAGAAAGAACAACAAAATAAACATAAGGAATGTAGCAGAGAAGTAGAGAAAACATAGGTCCATAGACTAAAATATAGGAGAAAGAAGAGAAATAATAGATGAATTCTCGTATTTTTGAAAAGACTGATAAAATTAGTCAATAGAAAAGGTAAAAGACCACACACCTATTAGTGAAAATTAGAGATATAGACATATATACAGAATTTAAAGCTATAAGATCACTCT